>NC_062562.1:67168156-67771085 GCF_022837055.1 Prionailurus viverrinus | reverse complement strand
TAAGTGAAATAAGCCATACAGAGAAAGACAGATACCATATGGTTTCACTCTTATGTGGATCCTGAGAAACTTAACAGGAACCCATGGGGGAGGGGAAGGAAAAAAAAAAAAAAAAAGAGGTTAGAATGGGAGAGAGCCAAAGCATAAGAGACTGTTAAAAACTGAAAACAAACTGAGGGTTGATGGGGGATGGGAGGGAGGAGAGGGTGGGTGATGGGTATTGAGGAGGGCACCTTTTGGGATGAGCACTGGGTGTTGTATGGAAACCAATTTGTCAATAAATTTCAGAAAAAAAAAAAAAGGAAAATAATTTCATTAGGTGTAGCAGTGGTAAAAACAAAAAGTGGCATTTTACTTTGAGAAGAATTCATAAGTCCTAGGCAAGCATTCAGAAATCATAACCTGGAAATTCTTTCCAAAAGATCAAGAAAGGGCACCTGGGTGGCTCAGTCGGTTAAGCCTCTGAGTCTTGGTTTCGGCTGAGGTCATGATCTCACGATTCTTGGGTTTGAGCCCCAGGTCCCGCCCTTTGCTGTCAGTGTGGACCCTGCTTGGGATCCTCTCTCTCTCTCTCTCTCTCTCTCTCTCTCTCTGCCCCTCCCCATCTTGTGCTCTTTTTCTCTCAAAATAAATAAATAAGCTTTATAAAAAAGCTCAAGAAAATATTGAATATTCACATCATAAATGGAAACCTATTGGAGAGGATTGAAAAGATCACCTTCAGATATCCATTTGGCAGCAGTATATATCATTACAAAGATAAATAATAAAAAAGAACAAATGTGGGTCAAGAAGTCCACACATGTTGAAACTATTAGTATAACTACAAAAATATAGTTATATAATGTTATTCATTTGACATGATAGCTATATTTTTATTCTCTAAAGCCACTATGTTATTTATAAAAATCAAGAAGCAGTGAATTCTTTGTACTCTGTGCCATTTAATTGCAATTTGAATAACAACTTTTGGGGATATTAAGGGCACTGAATCTTCAGTTCTATGAAGATAAGGTTATTTTCAAACCTGATATATTACTTCAGTGAGTCATATCTTAAGAAATAGCTGTGAAACTAATTTGTATCCGCAATATCTTCTTTTATGGGTTCCTGGGTGGCTCAGTTGAGCATCGAACTCCTGATTTTGCCTCAGGTTAGATCCCAGTGCTGTGGGATGGAGCCCCACATCCAGCTCTGTGCTAAGCAGGGAGCCTGCTCTCTCTCTTTCTTTCCATCACTCTCAAAAACAAAAACAAAAACAAAAACAAAAACGACCTCCACCGATTTCTCGTTAATTTTTTTTCTTGTAATGTTTATTTATGTTTGAAATAAATGACAGATTTGTGAAATAAAAGACTTATGACTATCAATTGTCAGTGTGGAAAAAACACACTATTTCATCATGGCACGCTGAACAAAGAAAAGGTTAAAAATGCCGTAAGGAGTCTCTTTTGACAAATGTTTTATGCTTTCACCTACATCATATACTGTGAGAATTCTATGGGGAACCCTTCAAATTTATTCCTGACATCGTAGAATAGAATGTCCTAGTAGTATTAAAATTAGTATGGCGCTAGAAAATGCCTGTGTTTTGTAGTCATTATTAGGTAGAATGTAATGAATAGTCTTTGATAAGAATTTATATTTCATATCTACTGACAGTGGTAAAGATATTAGGGCACATTCTTAATGGATGAGCAAGTGACATTTTCATTCATAAAACACAGCAAGTAGTTCTGGAAAAATTAAATGTGCTAATTTTACCATAGAAACCATTGTCATTTCAGGAAAATATCATAAATTTAAAAACTCAGATAATCATTGTGGTCAAATCTGCTTCTACTTTTATGTTTTTAGTTTAACTCTTACGTTCTTGAAAGCTAGGTTGTTTCTTAAAATCATTTTTCTGGAGGCAAGATTATAAAACATGAAGGACTCTAAGTCACTTAGAGGTTCAATGAAGGCAACAATTGTCAGGCCAGTGACTGGAACCATGGGAAAAATGTCCACTTCTGTGAGTTTATTATTTCTCTAATTTAACTTCCCTTCCTAGGACTGGGCAATAGATCTCCTTCCCCTTCCCCTTCCCTTCTCCCCTTCCCTTCCCCCCTCCCCTTCCCTTCCCCCCTCCCCTCCCTCCTTCCCCCTTCCCTTTTCCCCTTCCCCTTCTTCTCCCCTCCCCTTCCCCTCCCTTTTCCTTTCCCCCTCCCCCCTCCCCTCCCCTTCCCCCTTCCCCTTTCCCCTTTCGCTTCCCCATCCCCTCTCCCCCTCCCCTCCCCTTCCACTCCCCCTCCCCTTCTCCCTCTCCCCTCCCCCTCCCCTTCTCCCTCTCCCCTCCCCCTCCCCTTCTCCCTCTACCTCCCCTCCCCTCCCCTTCCCACCTCCCCTTCCCCCCTTCCCTCCCCATCCCCTTCCTCTTCATCTTCTTCTACATCTTCATCTTCTTCTTTTTCTTCCTTCTCCTCCTCTTCCTCCTCCTTCTCTTCTCTTCCTCCTTCTTCATTTTTCTCTTCCTCAGTATTACTACATTTGCATATGAATACCATTCATATACACCTTGATTCCTCTTAATCATATCTAGAAATTTTCTACCTCAAAATTAAAGTAAAATTATTTTTCAAACAAAGCTAGAAAATTCTCCCATGAATCCTTTAGTTTAATTATGAAATGCTAGCTTTCTTATCTCAGCAGCTCCCAGTATAGTCCTCTATGAGTCAGGATGACTTGACGTTAATAACATTGGAAACACATCAAAATCATTGCCATGTATGATCTGACCTCATATCTCCTTGAAGTGTGTAGGGCATGTCAAATACCCAACGTTGAATAAATGTTATTGAATGCATGAATGGAACACTACTGACATTCTACTTCAAATTGTCTCTTTCCTTGCTGTTTCAGAACCTCTTCTCCTGGGACTTCTCTCCACTGCTCACCTTTATTTTTCTTGGAGAGCTCCTTTATTTCCTCCAGGCTAAATATTTACATTTTCAAGAGTTCTATCTTAATCCCTTATTTCTTCAATTGTTTGTAGTGTCTTGTTTATGTCATTCATTCTCATGACTTCAATTTCTTCATAAGATGAGCAAATCAAATTTTATGGATAAAATTTCTCTTCACAGCTCCTGGTCATTATCACCTTTCCCATAGACATTTGAAAACCAAAATGATGGATTTTTTCTACTAATCATAACCCTTGTCACAGGTTGGCTTTTCTGGAAAGCACACCCTGTGGCAGTTTAGTGTATTAAGATACTTACATGAGAGTGCCCTTGGGACTTATACTTCGAAAAGAATAAAAGGACGCAATTAGCCAGGAAAGGGTGGATATTGATCTGTGACACAGGCCTAAAAATAGCACTGGTCACTCTAGTGACAGTGGCAAGTTCAGGAGTTCAATGACCCATCAGAGTTGTCCCAAGTTGGGTCAAGATTGTCGGGTTTTATACCCCAAATCAGTTATTACATAGGGTCACACTCTGCTACATCTCAGCAGCAATAAAAGAGACTTTCTATTTCTCCGTATCTTTGTCCAAAACTTATTGTTAGGTTTTGGATTTTAGGTATTCTGATACCTAATACCATCTCGTTTGTTTTTACAATATCCTAGTGACAAAGTTGACTACTATTTCATATGCTTATTGGCGATATATGTATCCCTTTTGGTGAGAGGTCTGCTCAATACTTATCTCTATTTCTAAATTTCTTTGCTTTCTTATTGTTGACTTTGAGAAGTCGTTTATGTATTTTAGATTTACATCCTTTATCACACATATGTATTTTGTAAATACTTTCCCTCAGTCTGTGACATATCTTTTCATTCTCTTCACAGTGTCTTTTGTGGTGTAGAAGTTTTTATTTGTAATAAACTCTGATGTTAGTAAATCCATGTTTTATGGTTAGTATTTTTAGTGTTTTACATAAAACTCATTACCAAACACAAAGTCTCACATGTTTTCGATGTTTTCTTTAGAAGTTGCATATTTTTTTTGCATTTTTTCTTGGCTTTAATGATTCAATTTTAGCCAGTTTTTCTGGATGTCCAATTGTCTCTTTGCTGAAAACACTATTCGTTTTCTAGTTGATTCCACACATTTGTCACAAATCATTTGACTCAATTTGTGTGGCTGTATTTCTAGGCTCTGTATTTTGTTCCAAAAATCTATATATCTGTTTTTTCACGAAGACTGTTCTGTGTTTAGTACTGTAGCTTTATAGCAAGATTTTAAAGTAGGGAAGAAATATCACTATTGTTTTTCACTATGTATGGCTAATCTAGGACATTTGCTCTTCCATTGTATTTTAGAATTAGTTTGCTAATATGCACATAATAACTATTCACAAACAGCTTTTGCTTTAAACTTTGTTGAAGCTATAAAGAAATGACATTTTCCTAATACCGAAACTTTAAATCTGTGCTTATATATTACGTCACCATGTATTTAGATCTCTTGATGTCATCATCAGAATTTTGTAATTTTCTGCATCTAGATGCTATAAACAAAATATGTTATATTTATATTCAAGTATATCATTTTTAATTTGGTGACAGTGTATTTTAATTTCAAATTTCAATTGTTGGTTATTGGTATACATGAAAGCCATGTGTGTATGTGTGTCTGTGTGCATTAATCTTATATCATTTAACCTTGCTAAAATTGCTTGTTAGTCTCAGGGGTTTTGGGTAGATTCATTCATTGGATTTACTACACATTCATGACATCTGCAAAGAAAGATGGTTTAGTTTTTCCTTCCCGGTATGTATAACTTTCATTTCTTTTCTTGTCTTAAGGCACTAGCTATGAATTCCAATGGTATTTAATAGACACTGAGAGGGGACATCCTTACCTTGTTCCAAATCCAGGGGAAAATTTTCTTGTTTCTTGCCATTTACTATGTTAGCTGCAGGATTTTTACAAATGTTCTTTTTAAAGTTTGAAATAATTCCTTCTCTATTTCAAATTGGTTCCTCATCCATTTTGAGTTTATCTTTGTGAATGGTGTAAGAAAGTGGTCTAGTTTCATTCTTCTGCATGTTGCTGTCTAGTTCTCCCAGCACCATTTGTTAAAGAAACTATCTTTTTTTTTTTCATTGGATATTTTTTCCTGCTTTGTCAAAGATTAGTCGGTCATACATTTGCGGGTCCAATTCTAGAGTCTCTATTGTATTCCACTGGTCTATGTGTTGGTTTTTGTGCCAATACCATGCTGTCTTGATGTTACAGCTTTGTAGTAGAGGCTAAAGTCTGGGATTATGATGCCTCATGCTTTGATTTTCTTCTTCAATATTACTTTGGCTATTTGGGGCCTTTTGTGGTTCCATACAAATTTTAGGATGGCTTGTTTTAGCTTTGAGAAGAATGCTGGTGCAATTTTGATTGGGATTGCATTGAATGTGCTGATAGCTTTGGGTAGTATTGACATTTTAACAATATTTATTCTTCCAATCCATGAGCACAAAATGTTTTTCCATTTCTTTGTATCTTCTTCAATTTCCTTCATAAGCTTTCTATAGTTTTCAGCATACAAATCTTTTACATCTTTAGTTAGGTTTATTCCTAGATATTTTATGCTTCTTGGTGCAATTGTGAATGGGATCAGTTTCTTTATTTGTCTTTCTGTTGCTTCATTATTAGTGTATAAGAATGCAACTGATTTCTGTAAATTAATTGTGTATCCTGCAAATTTACTGAATTCATGTATCAGTGCTAGCAGATTTTTGGTGGAGTCTATTGGGTTTTCCATGTATAGTATCATGTCATCTGCAAAAAGTGAAAGCTTGACTTCATCTTTGCTAATTTTGATGCCTTTGATTTCTTTTTGTTGTCTGATTGCTGATGCTAGAACTTCCAACAATATGTTAAACAACAGTGGTGAGAGTGGACATCTCTGTGGTTTTCCTGATCTCAGGGGAAAAGCTCTCAGTTTTTCCCCATTGAGGATGATATTAGCTATGGGCTTTTCATAAATGGCTTTTATGATGTTTAAGTATGTTCCTTTTATCCCGACTTTCTCAAGGGTTTTTATTAAGAAAGGATGCTGAATGTGACACAGGAAACCATCAAAACCCTAGAGGAGAAAGCAGGAAAAAACCTCTCTGACCTCAGCCGCAGCAATTTCTTACTTGACACATTTCCAAAGGCAAGGGAATTAAAAGCAAAAGTGAACTATTGGGACCTCATCAAGATAAAAACTTCTGCACTGCAAAGGAAACAATCAACAAAACTAAAAGGCAACCAATGGAATGGGAAAAGATATTTGCAAATGACGTATCAGACAAAGGGCTAGTATCCAAAATCTATAAAGAACTCACCAAACTCCACACCTGAAAAACAAATAATCCAGTGAAGAAATGGGAAGAAAACATGAATAGACACTTCTCTAAAGAAGACATCCGGATGGCCAACAGGCACATGAAAAGATGCTCAATGTCGCTCCTCATCAGGGAAATACAAATCAAAACCACACTCAGATACCACCTCACACCAGTCAGAGTGGCCAAAATGAACAAATCAGGAGACTATAGATGCTGGCGAGGATGTGGAGAAACGGGAACCCTCTTGCACTGTTGGTGGGAATGCAAACTGGTGCAGCCACTCTGGAAAACAATGTGGAGGTTCCTCAAAAAATTAAAAATAAAGCTACCCTATGACCCAGCAATAGCACTGCTAGGAATTTACCCAAGGGATACAGGAGTGCTGATGCATAGGGGCACTTGTACCACAATGTTTATAGCAGCACTTTCAACAATAGACAAATTATGAAAAGAGCCTAAATGTCCATCAACTGATGAATGGATAAAGAAATTGTGGTTTATATACACAACGGAATACTATGTGGCAATGAGGAAGAATGGAATATGGCCTTTTGTAGCCCCATGGATGGAACTGGAAAGTATTATGTTAAGTGAAATAAGTCAGGAAGAGAAAGACAAATACCATATGTTTTTACTCATACGTGGATCCTGAGAAACTCAACAGAAGACCAGGAGGTAGGGGAAGGGGAGAATAAAAAAAGTTACAGAGAGGGAAAGAGACAATAAATTTCATTAAAAAAGAATGCAATGTGTATAAAACTTGTTTATACATTTGTACTTCTTATAACAAGTTTCATAAAACCTCTTAATGAAAAAAATAAAAATAAAAAAAAGAAGTGTAATTGGTTGATCATGTGGAAATTCTGTTTAACTTTTGAGGAACCTCTAAAATGTTTTTCACATTGGCTGTACTACTTTATGTTTCTATCAGCAATGTATGTCAATTCTAATTTCTCCACATCCTTACCAACACATGCCATTTTCCTTTTTCTTCTGTTTTTCATGTATAGTCATACTGGTAGATATAAAGTGGTATCTCCTTGTGGTTGAATCCATTTTCATTTAATGTAATTACTGACAGAGGAGGATTTATATCTGTTATCTGCAGTTTATTTTTGTTATGTCCTGTCTTTATTTTTATACTTCTGTCTTTCTACCACTCCCTGCTTTTGTTAAATATTTTTTGGTGTGCGTTTTGATTCCCTTTTTGTTTCTTTTACTCTATTTTTTTTACATAATATTTTAGTGGCTGCCATAGGGATTATAATTAACATCTTGAACTAAAACAGCAAAATTCAGATTAATACAAGCTTAACTTCAAAATTATATAAAAATCTTTCTCCAACATAATAGCTTTCTCCCCACCTCTTTTATTTGTGACATTATTTTCATGCATGTCATGGCTTTAAATATAATAAGCTCACAAACATAGTGTTTTTATTGCATTATGCAGTTTTTAAAATTTTGATAGAGGAAAACAATCACAAACACACTGTCGTTTGTATTTAGCTATATAGTTATGCTTAACAGTGTTTTTTATTTTTTCTATGTAGATTTAAGTTTTTGTACAGAATAGATTGAATACGGTGTACTTTCATTAAAAAATAAAAGACTCTTGGGGTGCCTGGGTGGCTCAGTTGGTTAAGCATCTGGTTCTTGATCTCAAGTCATGATCTCACAGTTCGTGACTTTGAGCCCCACATGAGGATCAGCACTGATAGTGTGGGGTTTGCTTGGAATTCTCTCTCTCCCTCTCTCTCTGCCCCTCCTCTGCTCTCTCTCTCTCTCACACACACACAAAATAAATAAATAAACTTTAAAAAATACACAAACAAATAAAAATGATGGACTCCTGAGGTGTTTTGGTGGCTCAGTCAGTTAAACATCCAATTCTTGATTTTGGCTCAGGTCATAATCTCACGGTTCATGGGTAAGCCCCGTGTCAGGCTCTGCACTGACAACAGGGAATCTTCTGGGGATTCTCTCTCTCCCTCTGTCTCTCTGCACCTCCCCTGCTCTCTCTTTCTCTCTCAAAATAAGTAAATAAACTTTATGAAAAATGAAGGACTCTTTTCCTAATTTCTCGTAAGGCATATCTTCTAGCAATTGATTTTCTCAGTTAATGTCTTAATTTACCTTAATTTTTTGAAGGATAGTTCTACTGGATATACAATTCCTTGATAGTCTTTAATTTTACCGTTTGACTATGTCTCCCCACTAATTTCTGTCCTTTATATTTATGGATTAGATAACTATTATTACAGAGTACCCCTTGTATTTAACCGGGTAATATGCTCTTTTTGATTAAAAGTTCTTTGTCTTTGTGTTTAAATAGTTTTAATTATGATGTTTCTAAGCATGGATCTCTGAGCTTTCGCTATTTGGAGTATGTTGAGTTTCAGGGATAGGTAGTTCACTGTTTTTAATTAATTTGGAAAAATTACTTATTTAAATATTCTTTCTGTCCTCTTTCTTTATCCTGTTTGGGACACCCATTTGTACGTGATTATGACTTAAAGCTTCTCATGAGCCTCTGAGTCTCTGTTAATGTTTCCTGATTTCTTTTCTCATTTTCACATTAGATAATCTCAATTCATTAATATTCAGGTTTGCTAATTCTTTCTTCTCCCATCTCAAATATCTTTCTGATCTCATAGTGTTTTGTGTTTTGTTTTGTTTTTTGCTTTTGTTTTTTTTTGTTCCATTTAGATATTGTACTTTTCAACTCAAGAATTTTCTTTTATTATTTTTATAATATTTATATCATTATCCATACTCTATTTATTTATTTATTTATTTATTTATTTATTTATTTTTCATTATATGAAATTTATTGTCAAATTGGTTTCCATACAACACCCAGTGCTCATCCCAAAAGGTGCCCTCCTCAATACCCATCACCCACCCTCCCCACCCTCCCACCCCCCATCAACCCTCAGTTTGTTCTCAGTTTTTAACTGTCTCCTATGCTTTGGCTCTCTCCCAGTCTAACCTCTTTTTTTTTTTCCTTCCCCTCCCCCATGGGTTTCTGTTAAGTTTCTCAGGATCCACATAAGAGTGAAACCATATGGTACCTGTCTTTCTCTGTATGGCTTATTTCACTTAGCATCACACTCTCCAGTTCCATCCACGTTGCTAGATATTTCATTTTCAAATTTTCCTTTTGATCTTCACACTTGGTTTCCTTTAGTTCTGAACATATTTATTATAATATATGACTATATATATGATTAAAAGCCTTTGTTTAGAATTGTGATCTCTGGGCTTCCTCAGGAACTGTTTTTTTTTTTTTTAATTTTTTTTTTCAACGTTTATTTATTTTTGGGACAGAGAGAGACAGAGCATGAACGGGGGAGGGGCAGAGAGAGAGGGAGATACAGAATCGGAAACAGGCTCCAGGCTCTGAGCCATCAGCCCAGAGCCTGACGCGGGGCTCAAACTCACGGACCGCGAGATCGTGACCTGGCTGAAGTCGGACGCTTCACCGACTGCGCCACCCAGGCGCCCCAAGGAACTGTTTTTATTAACTGTTTTCCCCCTTCTTATGGGTCATAATTTTCCTGTTTCTTCACATGTTCTCACAATTTGGTTGTTCATATGTTGAAAACTGGGTATTAAAACAGTACAATATGGCAATTCTGGAAATAGACGCCCGCACACACTCTCCCGATCCTTGCAATGTTCATCGTTGTTGTTCTTCTTTCTCTTGATGCTGCTGCTTTGGGGTTTTGTGTTGTTGTTGTTTTTGTTTTCTAATGAGTTTCTTGATCTAACTGTAAATTTTGTATTCTTTTTTTTTCTATATTTCCACTACAATCTCTTCTTGCTTAGCATACTAGTCAGCTAATGATTGGATAGAGTTTTCCTAAATGCTTGAAACCACTAAGTCTCCCAGTCTGTACCAAGGGTGCGGTGCATATTTGGGGCAAACCTTTAATGCTTCTGCAGGCATTTCTAAGTCTACGTGAGCTTCTACTTCCATTTATGCTGAACCCCAAGATGGGTCAGATGTGAGCCCTTAAGTCTTCCCCAGGTCTTTCTTGCTTAGGCACACAGCTCCGCACATGTTAGAGGTCTTCTACAGTTAAAGCAATATTTCAGAGCTTTTCAAAACTTCCTATGGGTTTTTAATTAAACGTCCTAGTTTTAGCTTTTATTTTATTTTATTTTATTTTATTTTATTTTATTTTTTAATCAGTGTCTTGTTTACCTCAAGTCCTATCACCTCCTGAGGCCGCTCTCATGTTGGACGATTGTACCTGAGTTGTTGAACAAACACCCCAAGCAAATGATTCGCTTTGAAGGAGATCTGGGTCAAGTTGAATAAAAGCAATCTCTGAAGCAGGAGTTTCTAGGCAGCTGACAGTCAGGTGAAAGGTTAAACATTATCTGAAGATGGACCTTTCAGGGTCTCCAAGCCCATTTCATCCCTCCAATGGTTGCTAAATTGTTTGTTTTCTTTGCTACTATGACTGATTCTCCTGGTTACCACACAACTGGGAAAGATGAGAGGAAATAAGGCAAATTAACATCACAAAACTCACTTTTCTTGCCAAGAGTGCCATTTTTTCTTGAATTATGCTTATGAGATTGGTAAACACTTTTGGCAAATTTTGAGAGTTTTAAAATTTTGATTTTGACAGTGTTTGTGTTTTCATTGCTTTTATGGAGGAGTGGATTTCTAAAGTCTTTATTCTGTCTCTCTAGAAATAGCAGCTGCTAGGATATTTTTTTGCAGTCCCCTTGCTTATGTTAACTGCACTTTCTTTTCTTAAATATATTGAAATATATTTTGTCTGATATCAAATTGGTAGAGTATGATTTCACTCATTCCATTACTTTATTTTTTATTATATACAGTACATATTATTTTTTACTTTGTTGACATTCCCTTTATTTAAATTGTTTCCAGGTATGATATATATTTTATTTTTACTGCCTTTGAGAAGTAATTTTTTTTTTCATTTAAGGGCATATGTTCTGCTTAAGGTCACTTTGTTTTTCTTTTCAAATAGCATATTGTATGTAAATTCTATATCATGCATTGTTTTGTTCTAATATCTACTCAGATCTAATAATGTAATAGTATATATAGATTCTCTTACTTTAGGTTAACCACTTTAATATTTCCTTTTACTATCGTCTAATAAGTTAGTATTGTTGCTTCTGCATCTATATATACCTCAAATTTTTTTGTACTTACTCACAGAAAAAGCCACTCAGATGAGACTAAAATTATTGGCTGACAATTTAATTCATTTTTATAAACTCAGCTGACAACTTGTAGTCTAACATATAACTGATTTTGTTTTTAGTATTGTCAATTTGAAATGTTATGAAATGTAATAGAAATAATAACTGCCATCGTTTGCTGAGTCCTGACTATACATACACTAGATATTATGCCGTTATTTATTTATATACCTCAGTCCTTAACATGTTCAGTAGAGGTAAGGCTCATCCCAAAGGAGATGAGAAAATGAAGGCTGGCAAGAGCTTACAAACTTTTGTGATTTAGCGTAGGTAGAAAGTGTGGAAGTTAGGGTTTACCCTTCATCTTTTCTGATATCTTTTCTATGTGTTAATAGGTACCCCTTCCTGCTGTTTCAGGGATTAATGATTTGTCCCTTCCAAAAAGAAAAGCTTGTAGCATGAAAGAATATTGATTTTTGCTCTTTGGATTTAGTTTACTTAAATCTATACTTATGTGATAGCATGACACAGTCTAAAGAAATTTCAAGAAGAATAGGGAAACTTCGAGTTCAATCTCACAACAACATTGAACCATAGGAGTGAGATGGTGAACAATGGAATAACTAAAATAAACTGCAATTTTAGTTAGGTCAGAAAAATCATTTCTTCCTGAACATGTATCAGGGAAGGCCAGTGTTCAAATTATCCTGCATTACCACATTTTTAAGAAGCTTGCAAGTTCATTTTTTTCTTTTCTTTTTATCCAAAAGGCCATATTACTGGATAGAATTTATAAAGAAATCAGCAGGGATCAGTGGGGATTTTGCTGATTAATTTTAGATAAGCTGCAGTAACATTACTGACTAATTAAGGGTTAGACTCCACATGAAGCATTTTAAAGATTTCTTAACCCTGTTGGTGTCTTATAAATCCCAGGAGTGATAATATGCATCTATCTTTGTCTCTTTCTCTATCTGTATATAACTGTATTATGAAATTCAGTTTTTACAATCTCCAAATTTTTTTTTACTAAACCCAAATATAAATATGTCATTTTGTATTTGAAATCAGTAAACATATTTCAGTGACCATCTTGGTATTATATTTAAAGCATGGTATGAAATATGTTTTCTCCATTAGTTTTTGAAAATGGTTGATCTTATCTGTTTATAACATGTATGTTTATACATGTATAAACAGTTTATAACATGTATGATTTAAATCACAAACATTTAGATCATATTTCCATGGTTCCTGTGCATATCTGTGGGGAAAGGGAAGAGAAAATCTACTAAACTATGAACTAGCTGTGTAATTTACAGCATCCCCTTCAATCTCATCATTATCATCTACGGTATTCAAATAATAACATTCCAATATTTTATTATGCTACTTGCATTTAAATCATAATTTATACTTTGTAAACACATTTTGAACAGTAACCTCATAAGCATAGAAAAAGTGTAAGACAGATGCAACTATGCCCATCTCAAAGACTAAGAAACCAAATCACAGAAATTAATATATGCAAATGGGTGTCAATTTTAGTACTAGCACCTAGGTCATAAGTTTTCCTTCATATAATCTTTATATAAAAAGATAACATATATGCACACATAGGCATTCAAACATATGATTATTATATACTTAATATAATAAAAATGTATACTCACCTATATGATTAATATACACTACCATTTGTATTTTACTATTATTATTATTTAATAGATAACATAATATTTAAATTAAGAATGCTACTTAGGATAGATAGGATTAGGATATGAGAGCCAAGGATGAAAGAAGTGAATGTCAGAATAGATGTAGGTATGTTTGCAACAGAGTCTATATTATGTTTTAGAAGCTGTAAGTTTATACATTGAATTTTTAAATCTATATTGGGAAGAAGGACATTTGATATATTCAGAGATTTCAAAGAATCAAATTAGAATCTTCAAATAGGTTCTGCTACTTTAAAACAGGTAATTGTCATAAGAACTACTGAGTCTATATAGGCCTTTGATTTGGGGAAACTTTCACGACCCTATAAATATGGCTATGTAACACCTATAGGCAAACTATTCTATCACGTATGTCCTGGTAATGAAGAAGTTTTTGTTTATTTGTTTGATTAACTGGAACACCTGTCTGATGGAAAAATCACTAAAGGAATAACATCCACTAGGCTGAACACTGTGTAGTCAACTAAAAATGGTGTAATTTTGAATTGTGTTCATAATATACTATAATTTATTATTTTTGGCTGTTATTCAAACAAAACTAAATCACATTAGAATAGATTCTAAAACTATCAATCCTTCTGAAACTATGTAATGAAGGATAAGTTAACGTATAATACACACACACACACACACACAAGACTTACAATTCCAGTCTCGATGCAAAATATTCCTGTAGAGAGAGGGTGAATGGACTACTATCCAGGCCATCTGTTCCATGAAAGGGACACAATGAACGCCATTCAATATTTGGGGCATCCAACTATCTTGGTTTTGAAACTGTTTTCAAACCACATTTTCCTGGTGGTGAATGATTTTATAACCAGCTCTCCTTACAGAAAATAACACAAACATAACACTGACTTTACATATATAGATTCTTAAGACACTTTTTGATTGTGGCAAATCAACATGTCGGTCATACTGATGTGAACTCCAGCCTCAGAGGCACTTTAATGATTCAAGATAACAGCTTTGAGGACTCTAATAATCTAGCAGAAGCAAGAGCATATGTTTGGACCTTCAAAGCTGCTATCCACAGTCTGTACTCCCATTGAGGATGCCACCATCATCTCCATATTTCTCCCTGTACAATTCCAAAGTATTGCTTTTATCCTTTTTTATTAAAGAAGCAACAACAACAAAATTCTTACACGTGATATAATACATTACTTATTACTTACAAGAGATAGAATAGGATGATGGTAAACGTTCACATTCTAAAACTTAGCATAAAACTTGTTTTGTTTCACTGAAATACACAACCTGGGCCTTATTTTGTTATATATGACTGGTGACAAACTTATCACTGAATTATATCCTATAAAAGTTTGCCATGAGTATTTCTTTTGGAGCATGGCTACAGAAAAACCAAAATAAGTAATTATAGAAATAAGCCAGGCCATGCAGCCAATAAAGTAGCAAAATGGGAAAGGCAAAGATTTTATAATATCAGAATACGTAAAATAAAGATAAAACTCTGGCATAGACTTTGAAACTAAAGTCAGAGGTCTTGTCACTGTTCTTAACAGCATTAAGGACCGCTAGCACTTTTTTTTTCTTTTTTTTTTTACAAACCAAATTCGAAGATAATGGGCTTAGATTTGTATATGTAGTAATTTAATCTCTGGCTCTGGCTCATTGTATATTTTTTAATGGAAAAAATAAAGTTCATGGATAGAAAAAATCATCAGTAGCAAAAACCAATAATAGTCTGTCTAGAAAATAGAGGCAAGCCCGGGAGATAACCAGAAGGAAGTTCTAAAAGGCCCCCGCTTAAACTCAGTAACTGAGGTATATAATGAAGACTTAGGATCTGGGAGGAGGCCCATCAAGTGGGTCTGTCTTGGAACCATAAATCTGTAGCTTCTGGAGCTTTCCACGGTAAGAAGAGTCTTTGGAGTGTCTCGGTGATATAGATTCTAATTTCGGAAGCAAATGATTAATGTTCATGGAGAGGCCTCCAAGATGAACCCCAGACAATCAACTCAGAGAACCCCATTACCAATGGGAGAATATTCTTTTCAATATGAATTTGTTAATTCACATTACCAAAAATACATGAACAGGGACATTTCTCCTAATGTGATCACTATGAGATTATTCAGTGACCATGAATCCTGTAAGACTGCTCAGCCTCAGAATTTCCCTGAGGATATGGGAGAAACGACAAATAAGGGAATTATTATTTAAGAGGTAATGTAATATGTATCTCTAAGAGAACATGTAATTATTTTGTAAGTTTGCTACTGGTTACTGAATGACTTAAATAGCAGAGGTTTGTTTTCCCAGGGAGGCTAGAGGCTCGAGATAATTCTCTGCTGGACCCTCCATCGTCAACTTGCAGATAACCAACTTCATGCTGTGTCCTCACATGGCCTTTGCTCTGTGTGGTAACATGACTGGGGTCTCTCTTCTTATAAGGACACTGGTTAGATTGAATTTGGGTCTCATCCTAACCACCTCATTTTAACGTCATGACCTTATCTCTAAATAGAGTCACATTCTAAGGTACCAAGTTTGCAGATTTCAACATAGGAGTTTCACGGGGATATAATTCAGCTCATATCAATGATGTTAGGAAAATAAGAATGACCAATAGCCCTAAGAGACATTTTTAAAGTTTCAAAAATTCATCTCACAATTTCATTAGAATTTGAAGGTATATATAATTTAATAAGTAATAATTTAGTAAATTCATTAAACAATTAATTTAAATTAAATAATAATTAAAAATATCAAAGCTGAAAAATTCAAAAGTACTGAAATGAATTTAGTGAAATAAGCTTGCTCTGATACTTAAACTAGACGATAATACATTAAAACCAAAACAACAGATCCAGCCATCCTTTTTCAAAACTTCTCATTTAAAAACAAACAACAACTTAATTGAGTCAGGGTTCTTATCAAAATAATAACACATTTTTATTTTGTGAATTTGTCTACTACTATCTTCTGATAACCCTTAAGGAAATTAATTTTAAAGGCAATAAAAGATATAAAAGGCTTTTATGATTTAGGACTAAGTGAAAAGTTAATATATGAAAGAAAATAGCTTCCCTATAACTAGAAAGATTAGGTAGAAAATACAAGAGAAAAAATACCTTTTTTTTCACAGAGAGGAAAAAAGTGTCAGAGAAATTTGACAAGAAATATGAAAGCCTTCTAAATATAAACCTTTTTTGAGAGACATAAAGAGCATCGATATCATAATTTTGCTTGTCAATTCTATCTCAAAGCTAAAACTTAAAAAAAAAGTAAAATAAAATGTGAAAAAAGATCAAGTTTCCAAAATTAACTTATTAATGGTTAATAATTTACTTCCCAAACCCATACATATTTTGGGGGCATATGATTATAAACTTTCTTCAGAACAAATCACCAACCTGTGATGACAACTAGAAAGTTGTATAAGAGAGAAATAGTTTGAGAGAGAAACAGAGAAGGAGAAATTGAGATTTAGAACCATGACAAGGCCTTCATGTTAACTATACCTACCAACTGTGTGTGTGTTTGAGTGTCTATAAAATTATACTGAGGAATTTTATTTATAGTAAGAGTCTCTTTTGACTCAGCTATTGTTACTATTATCTTGAATCTCCAAAAAGTCTTTAATTTTAATTGGGTGTTTTGCTTGATAATGCTATTCTGATAATACACCTCTTTATCTGTGTGTGTGTGTGTGTGTGTGTGTGTATGTATATATATACACGTATGTATATACGTTTATACATATATATACGTATATATATATGTATATATATATATGCTTTTTCATTTTTTTTTCTTGCTCTCCCTGTGTACATGGAGGTATAAAAACCATCTCTTTGTTGGTGTCTGAATTCAAACAAAAAAATTGAAGGTCTTTGTTTTACTAAAATCTCAACCCTTTTTCCTTTCTTTACACTGACAGTTACATGTCCTTTCTCTTTTTGATAATGCTGTTCCCTTACAGGGAATAAGAAGGAACAACAGTGTTCTGCAGAGGAGACTATCACTCCCTTCCCTTAATAATAATGTTAACCACTTTAATCTTTATGACAACAATATAATTTTTTTTCTTTTTTAATGTTTGTTTTTGAGAGAGAGGATGTGAGCAGGAGAGGGGCAGAGAGAGAGGGACACGGTATCTGAAGGAGGCTCCAGGCTCTGAGCTGTCAGCACAGAGCCTGAAGCGGAGCTTGAGCTCTTCAGATCATGACCTGAGCTGAAGTCGGACGCAAACCAACTGAGCCACTCAGGCACCCCTATGACAACAATATAAAGCAGACACTGTTAAGTGCCCTAAGTTTAAACATGATGTTGCTAGATGTTCTGCTTTTACCCAATTGTCCACTCTAGAGAAGCAAATATGAACGTTACTTGTGAATGTTCCCAATGTGACATTTTATGTCATTCTACATTTATTGAACAAGTACTGTATACCCTTATGGCATTAACATTCAATACAATACGCTCTGCATTAATTTCATCCCAAAGAATAATACCTTCTCTCCATTGGTGCAAGGAAAGTCAGGATATTTCTTCTCCTTCCTCCTCTTCCTCCTCTTCCTCCTTTTTCCTCTTCTTCTTCTTCTTCTCCTTCTTCTTCTTCTTCTTCTTCTTCTTCTTCTCCCTGTGATTCCAATTAGTAACAGCCCTTTGTTTTGGATTCTGACTGGCGGCACAGAAGGGCAAAGGCTGGTATAGCTCAAATGATATAATTAAGGGAATGAAAAGGACAAAAGAGATTTCTTTTTTTTAATTTTTTTTTCAACTTTTATTTATTTTTGGGACAGAGAGAAACAGAGCATGAACGGGGGAGGGGCAGAGAGAGAGGGAGACACAGAATCGGAAACAGGCTCCAGGCTCTGAGCCATCAGCCCAGAGCCTGACGCGGGGCTCGAACCCACGGACCGCGAGATCGTGACCTGGCTGAAGTCGGACGCTTAACCGACTGCGCCACCCAGGCGCCCCGACAAAAGAGATTTCTAAATAAATAGTATATGGGATATGAAATGTTCTTTATGCATACTGCTAATGTTCCGAGGCTGCAGCAAAGCTAATCTCATTGTTTTCCCCCTCTCTCTATCTAACAGACCTGATTTTATAAAAATATACTTTTTGCTCTGAGCAATTGAGTACCATGGTAAGCGTAAGCTATGAGTTTGGTAGCAAAAGAGGGATAGAAATGTTGCCCTCATTTCACTTAATAAGATATACAATTTATGTCAACTTCTTATATACAAAGAGGGTTTTGTTCAAGTTTCCAAGGAGACCACTTTATTTTCTGTCAAAAATCTCAAAATACAAAGAGTATCTATTTTGTGGCCTTGTCATCTACGTTCACTATATCTTAGGGAAGATGCAGGGAATAATAGCAGAGAGGTGGCTGATGATTAAAACAAACATTCAGGATCCATAGACGCAGCAAAATATTTTTCTATATATATTTACGCAAGCATTTATACAATTCTGTATCTTTATAAGTCATCTTTAAGACTCATCTCTATGGCTGTCCTTTGTTATATTTACTTAAGTATTTTATATTCTACAAATAATTTTAATCATTGAAGTTTTCTTTTTTCTTTCTTTCTTTCTTTCTTTCTTTCTTTCTTTCTTTCTTATAGAGAGATAGTGTGAGTGGGAGAGGGTAGCAGAGGGAGAGAGAGAGAATCTTAAGCAGGTTCCTCACTCAGTGTGGAGCCTGATACGGGGTTCGATCCCATGACTTGGGATCATGACCTGAGCCAAAATCAAGAGTTGGACGCTCAACTGACTGAGCCACCCAGGCGCCCCTCAAGTTTTCTTTGTAATTAAAATTTATATTTGGTCAACTTGTTATTTGTTGGTTCATTTACATAAACTGCCAATATGCAGAAATCTATAATTAATACTATAATATAAATAAATCCATAATTAACATAGAGACATAAATATAAAATTATAAATCATATATGTTGTACATTATATTTACATATATAAATATACAATTAATATGTGTTCACAGTTAGTTCTTTTGTATTTTTCAATAAGAATTTTAACATGAGAAAATAATAATAATGTTGCAATATCTGATTTTATATCTTACCATTTTTTCAACTTACTGTATTGTAAGAGTAGCAGAATAAAGTTTATCAGTGTAGTAATAGATGGCAGACATACCTGAATTTTAATGAAAATATATAAAATTTCTATCAATTAATATATTGCTTATCCAAATGTTTGTGAATTTATCAAATACCCATTATGTGCCAAACATTATATTATACACTGAGGATCCTTAATTTAGATCTTTGTTAGAAATTGGTATCCTTAGAGGTGCCTGGGTGGCTCAGCGGGTTAAGCGTCTGACTTCAGCTCAGGTCATGATCTAGTGGTCTGTGCGTTTGAGCCCCACATCAGGCTCTGTGCTGACAGCTCAGAGCCTGGAGCCTGCTTCCAATTCTGTGTCTCCCTCTCTCCCTGCTCCTCCCCTGCTCACACTCTGTCTCTCTCAAAATAAATTAAAAAGAAAGAAAGAAAGAAAGAAAGAAAGAAGAAAGAAAGAAAGAGAAAGAAAGAAAGAAAGAAAGAAAGAAAGAAAGAAAGAAATTCATATCCTTTATGGAACTGATGAAGGGTGTTTCTATTTCAGGACTACCATGGATTTTTTTTTTTTATTAGAAATAGATGAATCAATCAAGATGATTCCTGAAGCATAACTTTCCTTTAACCTGATTATGTAATTTATTTATATTAAGTGTTGAAATATCCTTGTGCTATTATAACAAAAATTGATCATAAGATTATTTATCCTATTACTGGAATTTCTCTGTTAGATTTAGAATTTAAATGACATATAGATATGTGAGGCTGCTTAGTTGTCTCATATTTGCATATAAAATTATATTAAATATGTATAGTGTGATATAAATATTGTATAAATAACAATTGTAATAACAAATAATTATTAAATTAAAAATAATACATAATTCATAAATAAATGATAATGAATAAATAAATAATAAATTTATTATTAAAGATAATTAACATTAAATAAATGCTATATATCTACATATACATATTTAATGCAATTCCAGTCAAAGTCCATTACTGGGTGGATATAGACAAACTTATTTTAAAATTTATATGGCAGGACAAAAGACCCAGAAGAGCCAACATAATGTTGGATAAAAATAGTTGAAACACTGATACTACATGATTATAAGACTTATTTGAGACAGTAATCCAAACAGTGTGGTATTGGTGAAAGAATGACAAATAGATCAATGGAACATGATAAAGTGTCTAAAACTAGACCCACACAAATAGTCAAGTGATCACTGGTTAAGAAACAAAGATGATTGGGGCGCCTGGGTGGCACAGTCGGTTAAGCGTCCGACTTCAGCCAGGTCATGATCTCACGGTTTGTGAGTTCGAGCCCCGCGTCGGGCTCTGGGCTGATGGCTCAGAGCCTGGAGCCTGTTTCCGATTCTGTGTCTCCCTCTCTCTCTGCCCCTCCCCCGTTCATGCTCTGTCTCTCTCTGTCCCAAAAATAAATAAACGTTGAAAAAAAAAAATTAAAAAAAAAAAAAAAAAGAAACAAAGATGATTCCGTGGACAAAGGATAGTATTTTCAACAAATGGTGCTGGAACATCTGGGTATCCACATGTAAATAAGTGAATGTCCATAATTGGAAATGCCCTTCACCAAAATTAACTCAAATTTAATTCAAAACACAGTCATAAATGTAAAAGTAAAACAATGAAAATTCAAAACGATAACATAAGAGAAAATCTAAATGACCTTAGGTTTTCTGCTAACTTTTTAGAAAAAACACCAAAAGCATAATTTATGAAATAAATAATCATTGTTTCACTCAATTTAAATCAACAACCTCTGTTCTGAAAAAGATACTTTCAAAAGCACCGATAATCTTAGAGAAATGAAACTATTTTGAATATTATAATGAAGGAAACGTCATTATACATTTGTCATAACCCATAGACTATACAGCACCAAGATTAAATCCTAGTGTACATTATGAATTTTGGGTGAAAATTACGTGTTAATTATGGTTCATCAATTAAAAAAAAAATGCCATGATAGTGGGGACAGCGTACAGGCATGGAGGCATTAATGTACTCTGTAACTCTAGTTTCTGGCTGAATTTTACTGTGAACTTAAAACTGTTCTTAAAATTAAAGTCTATATTAAAATAATTATTAAAAACTCTACAGTATCCTGATGATATAAAAATGTTCAGAAACATTTATATTATTTGAACATAACAATTTGATTCCAGTGAATGAAACTGTAAAGGGTTTATCATCACAGCTTTATTTATGATAAGGACAACGAAAAAGTATGTGAGGACATAAACTAGGAGATTGATGATTTCAATTACAATTATACACATATGACAAAACAATGTTAATGTTACAATTTAAAAATAGTTATGGGAGCGCCTGGGTGGCTCAGTCGGTTAAGCGTCCGACTTCCGCTCAGGTCATGATCACAGGGTTCATGAGTTCGAGCCCTGCGTGGGGCTCTGTACCTACGGACAGCTCAGAGCCTAGAGCCTGCTTGGGATTCTGTGTCTCCCTCTCTCTCTGCCCCTCCCCCACACACGCTCTGCCTCTCTCTCTCTCTCTCTCTGTCTCTCAAAAATAAGTAAATGTTAAAAAAACTTAAAAATAATAAAAATATTTAGTTACATTAGAAAATATTTGTTAATTAATTTTAATTTGAAAAGGTAATATGCAGTATTATGATTTATAAATTTGTGGTTCTTATATATGCAACTTATTACTTTTTCATTAATGGCAGGTGTAAGAATTTTTCTTTTACCTTCCTATATTTCTTGAGTTACTTATAATTAATACATGCAATTTATAATTAATACATGCAATTTTTCTAATTAAAGCAGTGGTTTGTATAATTTCATTCTTCTGAGTTTTAGCTCAATCCAGAATTGTCAGTCTTACCAGTCTTCTTTTTCCTTTTCTGCTCGTCTTATGCACACTTTGAAGTCCTCATGGGTTTGCTATCTGTCTTCCCACTTTATACGTGATCAAATAAGATGGTGAGAGAATATGTGGGAGCAGGCTGTAAACTAAGGGCTGTCATCATCTTAGCAGACTGACCTTTCAGTTCTGAGTCATCCAAACGCTCTTTATGAAGTGAAATTGATTTTGTTCAATGTCGTGCTTTCCTTCTGCTCTGGAATGATTCGCGTTTGATGTCATAACTCTATTCTTACAATTATCATTATTACTATTAAGAATGAAATAATTCTGTGCAGACATACTTTGTAACACAGTGTGTAGTCACGGAATCATATCCAGAAATCATAGAATTCTGGAGCTGAATGGATCCTACGTATCCTAATGACGAAACTGCTGATCTAAAGAAAAATACCATTTTTTTCAGGCTGGTACAGTATAAGAATTGTAATCTGGCATTCATAGTTCTCTTATTTTTTTTAACTTTTTAATATCACATGATTCAAAAGCATAAAAAGTAGAAAGACAACACATTTGTCATTCATCATTTCCTTTTGCACAACCACTGTTACAATTTATTTACTTTTCCAGATATATATCATGCATGTAAGAGCAAATTCAAAAAGGTAGCATTTTTTTCTCTTTCCTACAAGTGATAGTATATGTGTCACACAATAATTTGTACTTTTCTCTTTTCCTCATTAATTAATATTTTGATTATTATACCAGTATGTAATAAGATTCCTTATTTTGACCTACGCATAAAATACCATATACCCTAATATTAGTGATCACCTGCTCAAGAACATTTAAGTTGACACTATACTTTTGTTGTTACAAAAAATACTATAGGGAATTACAATTAACATAGTTCATTTTACAAATATGTATATGTATTCCTGAAATAGATTTTAGAAATTTAATTACTGGATTTTATTTTTTGGTACATTTTAACAAATAACTCTCAACAGAAGTTGTACCAAAGCATATTCCTAGCAGGAGAAAATATTGTTTACCCCACAGCTTTTTACCTACACATCTCAATATAGTTTTTTGCCAAGCTTTAGGGTCTCTGTCAACCTAACTAAAGAAAAATATTGTATCACGATAACTTATTTTCCTATTCATATCTTTATCCATTTTCAGATGGCTATTTTTCAAAATAATTTGCAGAAAAAAATAAAATAATTTGCAGAAGCACATTGTGTGTTAGAGAAGTTATTTTCCTTTGTCTATATTATGCATTTTCTCTTTTTTTCTGAATTAATTGTTTTTGTTTTTCTGCTTGCCTTAGGATACTTTTCTTCATGCAGATTTATTATGATGATGGATATCAATAGATATTATATTCAAAGGTTATTGATTTGGGCCATAACCCTCAACTATTACTGAATCTGACGTTAAAAAAAAATGATTATAGGGGCGCCTGGGTGGCGCAGTCGGTTGAGCGTCCGACTTCAGCCAGGTCACGATCTCGCGGTCCGTGAGTTCGAGCCCCACGCCAGGCTCTGGGCTGATGGCTCGGAGCCTGGAGCCTGTTTCCGATTCTGTGTCTCCCTCTCTCTCTGCCCCTCCCCCGTTCATGCTCTGTCTCTCTCTGTCCCAAAAGTAAATAAACGTTGAAAAAAAAAATTTAAAAAAAATGATTATTGTTTTTTGGGTTTATTTTTCTTTTAAAAGAATCACTTTTTAAAATTATTTTTTCAATCAAGATAGGAGATTTGCATCAATTTCCTGTCTTTCAAGTGAAATGATCCTCAATTATTCAGATAGATTTGTATTAAAGTAAATTAACTTTTTGCATTGATCTGAACCAATGCAAAAGGGTAGTAACACCTTTGTTATACTCTAAGCACTCGTAGTTACTTTGCTTACTTGTGATCTTTTTATTTGTTGTGCATCTGTGTCTGTGTACAACAATGAACTTCTTTAGAATCCTCCTGAACATGTTAAACTTTGCATAGCTCATTAAGTTTATATGTTGACATTTTATAATTCTTTTTAGTAATTATATAAAGGATATTTATTTTATTAAATATTTCGATTATGTGTTTGTTGTAAATATGAATGGTATTAATTTCTGTCTACTAATTTTTTGAACTGTTACCTCATTGATTTATTGTTTGAAATAGTTTTTCAGGTTTTTTCTCTTAGGTTTCCCAGTAAACCATTGTCATGTATAAATAATCACACATTAACTTCTTCTTTTCCTCTGTATAAATTAATGTTACTGTTAACTTGTTTGGGTAATACCTCTAGGACAGTGCTTTATAATAAAGAGGATGAAAGTGATTTAGTATTTTTGACTATTGTGTAAAAACTTCAAATGTTATCTCATTGCACTTAATAGTGGAGTTTTGGCTGAGTATTAAATTTTATCACGTTAAGATAACAAATAATTACAATTAATTTGTTTGATGCAGGGAAAGATTTCTTGTGCGTACAAACACAGTCATGTTAAAGGAAAATATAGACCAAAAATAACTACATAGAAATTAAGGTCTTCTGTACATTAATAACAGCATGGAGAAAAACAAAACAAATAAAACAACAATAGCAAAAACAACAACAAAAAGAAATCACAGAATGTAAGAAAGACAAAAGAATCCCCTCTAGAATATATAATAACCTTTACATGTCAGTAAGAAAGAGACATCTCAATAGAAAAAAAAAAATGAGCCTGACACTTTATTTAGCACTACAGGAAAGAGCACACCCAAATGACCAGAAAACCAAATGAAAGGGTGCCTAATCTCAGTCATCAGGAAAATACAAGATTAATGAGAATGGTTAAAATTTGAGAATACCAAGTATTGGCACAGTTCTGGAATAAATGGAACTCTCATATTATGCTGGAGGGAGTGTGATTTCAAATACTTTGGAAAAACTGGTGAATATAAAATACTGGGTGTATCATTGAATATACACATATCACATACTCAGCAACTGCAGTTTTGGTTAAAACTTGAGAGAAATGGTGTGTATTTGTGTAACAAGGGATAAGGGCCAGAAATGTTCAGATCTGCTACATTTATAATAGCATGTACGTCATGAGCACTAACCAAATAGTGTCAACAATAAAGAATGGATAAATAAATTATTGCATAGCTCTTGATAGGGATAATGTACAGCAATTAAAATTAATTTAAACACCTTATAATAACCAGTAAGAATCTCACTGGCATTTTATTGACATGAGGATGCCAGACTCACCATGATACATACATGCTCCAGGAGTCCGTTTATATAATATTTAAAAGTAGGCAGAACTACTGCCGTTGTAGGTATTACAGTTAGGGAAGTGTTACATTGGAGAGACAGAAAGGAGTTCAGGACTGGGAAGGGATTGCAGATGCCGGCTGTGTCTTGTTTCTTAATCAGGTGATTATTCTGGAAGTGCGCACTCTGATAATTCATGAATCTGCACATTCATGTCTTAGAAAAATTTCTGTATATGTTGTTATATACTTCAATTTTAAGTAAGGATCTCAGTGTTGGCTAATCTGGGACTTTTTTTCGAACATATGATGTATATTTCAATATGTAAATTTCTGTCGTCAGCAAACGGTGCTGGGAGAACTAGACGGTGATATACAGAAGAATAAAACTAGACCACTTTCTCAACCGTACAAAAAAATACATTCAAAATGGATGAAAGACCTAAATATAAGACAGAAAACCATCAAAATCCAACAGGAGAACACAGGCAGCAACCTCTTTGGCCTGGGCCACAGAAACTTCTTACTTGACATGTCTCCAGAGTCCAAAGAAACAAAAGTAAAAATGAACTATTGGGACCTCATCAAGATAAAAACTTCTGCAAAGTAAAGGAAACGATCAGCAAAACTAAAAGGCAACTTATGGAATGGGAGAAGATAGTTACAAATGACATATCAGATAAAGGGTACTAATCCTAAAGGATTATATCTATATTTATATTATATTATATTAATTATATTATATTAATTATATTATATTAATTATATTATATTAATTATATTATATTATATTATATTATATTATATTATATTATATTATATTTAGATATATTATTATCTAGATATATTATATTCTATCTAATATGTATAAAGAATTTAGCAAATTCAACACCCCCAAAACAAATAATCCAGTGAAGAAATGGGCAGAAGACATGAATAGACACTTTTCCAAAGACCTCCAGATGGCTAACAGACACATAAAAAGATGCTCACCATCACTTATCAGGGAAATGCAAATCAAGACTACAATGAGATACCACCTCACACCTGTGAAAATGGTTAAAATGAACAACTTAGGCAAGAACAGATGTTGGCAAGCATGTGGAGGTAGGGGAACCCTTTTGCAAGGCTGATGGCAATGCAAACTGGGCCAACCACTCTGGAGAACAGTATGGAGGTTCCTCAAAAAACTAAAAACAAAACTACCCTATGATGCAACAATTGCATGACTAGGTACTTATCCAAAGGATTCAAAAACGCTGATTCCAAGGAGCACATGCACCCCAGAGTTTATAGCAGCACTATCAGCAATAACCAAACTATGGAAAGAGCCCAAATATCCATCAAGAAGATGTAATCCATATAAATAAATATATGTATGTATGTATGTATATGTGTGTGTGTGTGTGTGTGTGTGTGTGTGTGTAATGGAATAGTACTCAGCTATTAAAAATAATGAAATCTTGCCATTTGTGACAATGTGCATGGAAAGAGAGTGTATTATGTTAAGGGAACTAAGTCAGTCCAAGACAGATATCATATGATTTCACTTATATGTGAAATTTGGGAAACGGAACAGATGGACATAGGGGAAGGGAAGGAAAATTAAGACAAAAAGAGAGAGTGAGGCAAACCATAAGAGACTCTAAAATACAGAGAACAAACTGAGGGTTCCTATAGGGGAGTTTGGTGTGGGGGGGTGGGTTAAATGGGTAATGGGCACTTTTTCACATGACCACTGGGTGTCATATGTAAAAGATGAATCACAGGGTTCTATTCCTGAAGCCACTGTATGTTAACTAACTTGAATTTGAATAAATTTTAAAAAATAATATAGGGGCACCTGGGTAGCTCGGTTGGTTGAGTCTGACTTCGGCTCAAACCATGATCCCATGGTTACTGGGTTCCAGCCCTGCATCCAGCTCTACACTGACAATGAGGAGCTTGCTTAGAATTCTCTCTCTCTGTCCCTCTTTCCCTCTGACTCTCTCTCTCTCTCTCTTTCTCAAAATAAATAAATAAAAAATCATATATTATCCAAAAATTTGGTCCATTTTTAATTTTTATTAGAAATTACAAACTCTTATGTTGTTTCTAATTTACTTGTCTATCCTTTTTTTTTTAACCACCATTTTACATTCCTAGTTTAAAAAAAATCTTTTTGAAAACCAGAGTGGGAGGCATTACAATCCCGGACTTTAGCCTCTACTAAAAAGCTGTAATCATCAAGGCAGTATGGTACTGGCACAAAAACAGACACATAGACCAATGGGATTGAACAAAGAACCCAGAATTGGACCCAAAAATGTATGGCCAACTAATCTTTGACAAAGAGGGAAAGAATATCCAATGGAAAAAAGTCTCTTTAGCAAATGGTGCTGGGAGAAGTGGACAGCAACATGCAGAAGAATCAAACTGGACCACTTTCTTACACCATAAACAAAAATAAACTCAAAATGGATAAAAGACTTAAATGTGAGAAACGAAACCATCAAAACCCTAGAGGAGAAAGCAGGCAACAACCTCTTTGACCTCAACCACAGCCAATTTCATACTCAACACATCTCTGAAGGCAAGGGAAATAAAAGCAAAATGAATGATCGGGACCTCATCAATATAAAAAGCTTTAGCACTGCAAAGGAAACAGTCAACAAAACTAAAAGGCAACCGACAGAATGGGAGAAGATATTTGCAAATGACATATCAGATAAAGGGTTAGTATCCAAAACCTACAAAGAACTCACCAAACTCCACACCCAAAAAAACAAATAATCCAGTGAAGAAATGGGCCGAAGACAAGAATAGACACTTTTCCAAAGAAGACATCCAGATGGCTAGTGCACACATGAAAAGATGTTCAACATCACTCATCATTAGGGAAGGATGTGGAGAAACAGGAACCCTCTTGCACTGTTGGTGGGAATGCAAACTAGTGCAGCCACTTTGGAAAACAGTGCAGAGGTTCCTCAAAAAATTAAAAATAGAATTACCCTATGACCCAGCAATAACACTACAAGAAATGTATCCAAAGGATACAGGAGTGCTGATGCATAGGGGCACTTGTACCCCAATGTTTATAGCAGCACTTTCAACAATAGCCAAATTATGGAAAGAACCTAAATGGCCATCAGCTGACAAATGGACAAAGAAGATGTGGCTTATATATACAATGGAATACTACTTGGCAATGAGAAATAATGGAATCCTGGCATTTGCAGCAACGTGGTTGGAACTGGAAGGTATTATGCTAAGTGAAATAAGTCAGTCAGAGAAAGACAGATATCACATGTTTCCACTCATATGTGGAACTTGAAAAACTTAACAGAAGATCATGGAGAAAAGGAAGGGGACAAAATAGTTTCAAACAGAGAGGGAAGCAAACCATAAGAGACTCTTAAATATAGAGAAAAAACTGAGGGTTGATAGGGGGACCAAGGAAGAAGGGGAAATGGGTGATATGGGCATTGAGGAGGGCACTTGATGAGATGAGCACTGGGTGTTGTATGTAAGCAATGAATCACAGGAATCTACCCCCAAAGTCAAGAGCACACTATATACACTGTATGTTAGCTAACTTGACAATAAATTATATTTTAATTTTTTTTTCAACGTTTATTTATTTTGGGACAGAGAGAGACAGCATGAACGGGGGAGGGGCAGAGAGAGAGGGAGACACAGAATCGGAAACAGGCTCCAGGCTCTGAGCCATCAGCCCAGAGCCTGACGCGGGGCTCGAACTCCCGGACCGCGAGATCGTGACCTGGCTGAAGTAGGACGCTTAACCGACTGCGCCACCCAGGCGCCCCTAAATTATATTTTAAAAAACGTCTCTAAAAAGATCTTTTTCACATTCATTCCTTACAATCTTTATTAAGTATTTTAAAATGGTTATTTTCTTGAATATTTTAATGTTTGTTTATGTGTTTAGAGAGAACGAGTTGGGAAAGGACATAGAGAGAGAATGAAGGAGAATCCCAAGCTATCAGCACACAGCCCGACACAGGGCTCAAACCCACAAACCCTCAGATCATGACCTGAGCCAGAGCCAAGCCCGGACGCTTAACCGACTGAGCCACCCAGGCACCCCCCACATGTTCTCTGATTTTCTTTAAGTCATCAGTTTCCCCATTCTTTTCTCAGTTCTATAAGCTTCTACTGATATAGATATATATATACACACACACACACACACACATATACGTACAGGTAAATTTTGCAATTGTTTTTCTCATGGCTTGTGTATCTTCTTTGTTTCTTATTGATACAAAAACCATTATTATAGTTGAGACTGTTTTAAACTTTTATTCATTGCGACTGCTTTTCTTGAATAAATTATGTTGGTATGTTGACTATATTATGTTTCTCTGCCATCACTTTTTTTTGTGGTATTGCTATATGGATGCCCTCTTAGCAATTTCTTAAAATAATACATTCTTTTCAAAGCACATGGATTTTTCCTGGGGCAACTTTTTGGAAGATGTCTACAGAGGATGAAGACAAGTTCAGACTGGTCCTGTAGCTGTCCATTTTCACAGAGCAGAGTCTCTCATTCCTTATTTTTCTTTCTGAAAATGTCACTTGGCTCTCCTCAACTGTGAAAAATAAATAAATAAATACTGGTGCTAGCCTGCTACTAGGCTGTGGACTTTTAGTATTTATTTATATATTTGTCTATGCATTTCTGAGCATCCGATTACAAGCAGGTGCTTCATTTCATCTGGTCTTTTGCCATTGGAGGCTATGTTTCTGCTACCTCTGTCTCCTCTTGATATTCTCACCATCTATTTCTCTCTTTGACATGTATGTTCTCGCATCCTCAAGCACAAGGTCCTCACCTGTACCCAGCTATGCCTTTCTCTGATGTGTAAGGAGTTCAAATTGTTCTAATTGTCTAAAAATGGGCTGTGTTTCTTTTCTGCTTTGTTCTCGAATGAATATCAGGAGTTGAAAGGATGCCACGTCTCACACATAGGTCTTCCATCAATTTGGAGTTTATTTTTGTATCTGGTGTTAGAAAGTGGTCCAGGTTCATTCTTCTGCAGGTCCGCTATCCATTCTCCCAGCACCATTTGCTGAAGGAAATGTGTTTTTTCATTGGATGTGCTTTCCTCCTTTGCCAAAGATGAGTTGACCATATAGTTTTGGGTCCGTTTCTAGGTTATCTATCATGTTCCATTGATCTATGTGTCTGTTGTGCCAGTACCATACTGTCTTGATGACTGCAGCTTTGTAATATAGCTTGAACTCTGGAATCATGATACCTCCAATTTTGCTTCACTTTTTTTCAGGATTGTTTTGGCTATTCAGGGCCTTTGGTGGTTCCATACCCATTTTAGGATTGTTTGTTCTAGCTCTGGGAAAATGATGGTGGTATTTTGACAGGGGTTGCATTAAATGTATAGATTGCTTTGGGTAGTATAGACATTTTGACAATGTTTGTTCTTCCAATCTATGAGCATTGGATGTCTTTCCATTTCTTTGTGCTTTCTTCAATTTCTTTCATAAGTGTTCTATAGTTTTCAGAGTACAGATATTTTACTTCTTTGGTTAAGTTTATTCCTAGGTATTTTGTTGTTTTTGGTGCAATTGAAAATGAGATTGATTCCTTGATTTTTTTTCTGCTGCTTCATTATTGCATTATAGAAATGCAACATATTTCTGTACATTGATTTTATATTCTGCAACTTTGCTAAATTCAGGTATCAGTGCTAGTAATTTTTGGTAGACTCCTTTAGATGTCCTACATAGAATATCATATTGTCTGCAAAATCCTAGACAAAAACACAGGCAGCAACCTCTCTGACCCTGGCTGTCACAACTTTACAGGACATGTCTTTGGAGGCAAGGAAAACAAAAGAAAAATGAACTATTAGGACCTCCTCAAGATAAAAAGCTTCTGCACAGCAAAAGAAACAATCAATAAAACTAAAAGGCAACCTACTAAATGAGGAAATATATTTGCAAATGACATATTCAATAAAAGGCTAGTGTGCAAAATATATAAAGAACTTATCAAACTCAATACCTAAAAAACAAATAATCCAGTGAAGAAATGGGAAGAAGACATAGAGACATTTTTCCAAAGAAGACATCCAGATGGCCAACAGACACATGAAAAGATGAGATATCACTTGTGAGAATGGCTACAATTAACAACATAGAAAATAACAGACGTGAGGGGGAGTGGAAAAAGGAGAACCCTCTTACAGTGTTGGTGGGACTGCAAACTGGTATACCCACTCTAGAAAATAGTATGGAGGTTTCTCAAAAAGTTAGAAATAGAACTACCCAATGAACTGGCAATCGCACTATTAGGTAGTTACTCAAAGGATACAAAAATACCAATTCAAAGGGGCACATGCACCCCAGTGTGTATAGGAGTAGTATCAACAATAGCCAAACTATGGAAAGAATCCAAATTGCCATGAACTCATGAGTGGATAAAGAAGATGTATATATATACATATATATATATATATATATATATATATATATATATATATATATGCAGTGGAATATTACTCAACCATCAAAAAGAATGAAACCTTGCCATTTGCAACAATGTGGATGGAGCTAGAGTGTATTACACTAAGTGAAGTCAGTCAGTCAGACAAAGACAAATGCCATGTGATTCACTCACAGGTGGGATTTAAGAAACAAAACAGATGAACATAGTAATAAATCACTAAATTCTATACTTGAAAAATACAAACAAACAAACAAACAAATGAAAGGAGTTGAAAGGGTAAATGCTAAATTTAAGACACTATGTTCAAACCATAAATCTAAAGTATATGAGATAGAAGTTGCTTGTGATTTATTAGCAGAAAATAATAACTATCATAAAGGCTTACTTCAATTGTTTATCTCATATAAATGACATTACAATCATTAGATATATGAGTACAGATATGTTGATGTCTACTTCTATGTCTGTATCTGTGCCTGTATCTATCTGTATGTACATCTACATCTATGTTTATATGCTATGACATGTGTAAAAGATATCTCAGTGTAAACCAGTGTAAACCATTCATATACTCATGTGTTTGATGGAAAATTCTATTTCTCTCAAGAGGAGGACTAAAGAAGGGGGTGTATATCCTTAATTGATATTTTTACATAGCATTTATATTACATAATTGTTATGGGACTGTCCAGCTGATATAACGTGCCTTTAACCAATGCAATAGAAGACTGGAATTATCCAATTCTTTAAAGCATCACCCAGAGGACTCAGGCATCTTTGAGTATTAGTGATATGCATTAATCTTATGAAAAAAAAAGAGAGGAGTAGATATAGTATGTGATTCTATCTATAATGAGTTTTCTCTATTGTTTCAGACTATTTGTGGATAGTCTGAAATCCACAAATTGATTTTCTTTAAAGATCAAGGATTGAAATATGAAAATACATTGGATTAAGGTTATTAAGATAATGCCTTAGAGAAAAGAAGAAAAGCTTCTTTAGTCTCCAGTGTGCACATGCTAACTTTTGCAGATGCTTTTGTCTGCACTATTTTGTGCAACGATCCGATTTAATTAAGAGTAGTATGTGTGTGTATGAGTGTGTGTGTGTGTGTATGTGTGTGTGTGTAAGCGTGCGTGTGTGTGAATGTTGTAAACAGCGTTTTTGACTATAGCCCTTAGGTCTTCCTACTTCTAATATTGCTCCTATTGGATGTAAAGATCATGTTAGATGCTATTTATTGTTTTCTTGCTTATCTCAAATATTCTGTTGATCTTGAGATTTTCTTAAGACAAAACTCATTTTCCTTTTGGTTATTGCATGCTTATTAATTATGATTGTTAAAAGATTGTTTTGTGCTATGGGTTGAACTGCGCCCCTGCCTCATTCTTATTTCAAAGTTCTAACCTCAGGATCTCAGAATGAGGCTGTATTTCAAGATAAGGTCTTGAAAGAAGAACCTAAAATGAGGCCTCTAGGGTAGTCCCTAATCTGACTGGCGGCCTTAGAGGAAGAGGAAATTGGAACACAGATGGAAGACCACATGATGACCCTGGGGGAGTCATGATGGCCAGAGAGGGGCCTCAGAAGAGTTGAACCTTGTCTACACCTTACCTGCAACCTTCTGGTCTGGAACTATGAGAAAATAAATTCTGTGGTTTCGTCATTCAGACTGCTAATCTGTCCTGGCAGTCTTAGCAAATCAGTACAGTTTGTGGATTATTAGGGATATTAGTACAGATCAAGAAAACCAAAGAATATATAGGCAGGTAGAGGAAAACAAACAAATAAATAAGTCTCTCCAGGAATCTTAGTAGAAAGAGATAATGTACCGTCTTTCTTAGATGTGACAGTGAATCTGACATAATCTTTCACCTACTGTGACCCACATTCAATGTCCCAGGCCAGCCTCTGGGTGTCTCCAAATCTGTTTATGCCATCTGGAAGAGACATCTGAAGTATCAGTTTTATCCAAAGGGTCTCACTATGAAGGTATCTATCAATGAGGGTGTGTGCATTTAAATGTGTTTTTTTTGTTGTTTTTCACATTTATTTATTTTTGAGAGACAGAGAGAGACAGAACACAAGTGGGGGACAGGCAGAGAGAGAGGAGACACAGAATCTGAAGCAGGCTCCAGGCTCCAAGCTGTCAGCACAGAGCCCGAAGCGGGGCTCGAACCCACAAACTGTGAGATCAGGACCTGAGCTGAAGTCGGACGCTTAACCGACGGAGCAACCCAGGCGCCCCCATTTAAACGTGGTTTTAGTTGGCTTGATCTAGCTGTGGCCTTGGAGGAGTGGTTGTAAGCCTACCAACTACCCAAATCTCACCAACGCTGAGAAAGTTTATAACCATTTATTTTTTAAAAATAATAATAATAATAATAATGAAAGGAATTGCTATGGACTCACTCTCCCTAATGTATTTAAGGGATTACTACTCCTTCTATATCCTCCTATTTTTAGTTTTAATGATGTTTATACAACTTCACTTCTTCACTTCATTTAATAAAACATATGTTTTCTGCATTTTTAAGTTATTTCTTGTCAATTCCGTTTGAAATTAGGTATCATCTCACCTAATACACAGGCTACAACATTAAACCACTCCTGTATATTTGGACAGTTTTAAAGAATTTTCTATTCCAGTTATTGTTGCAATGAACAATGAACAGATGGAGGGTCCTTTTATTGTTTTCAGGATGTGCCTGTTAATAATCCATAACTTGCCACCCTGTGAGGCTGAATGCATTTCTCCTGCCTGTTTAACCATGATGCTATCAGCATGGTCACTCAACAGGAAATAGGTCTTGATAAACCCTTCACCATATGTCCACTGGAGAGTGATCTCTAATCTTGTAGAATTAATTTTTAATGTTATGTGATATAACATATTTCTGTGCTTATCAGAAGAATATGCATAAACAAGTAATTTCTACTCTTTAAAACAATAGCAAATACTTGTTATGTAAAATCTGTTAGGCAACATATAACATATACTTCTACCTCTATCAGGAGACTAAGAACAGAGAAGTGATTTTTGCTTGCAAAAGTAAAATAAATATAAATTAGTATTTTGGGTGGCTTCTTAGATCCTATAAGAAAATACATAATAGATATAAGAAAGACAAACAAAATCTTATTTTTAAAATGAGAACAAAAGATGTCTTGAGTAGATATAAACTCAGACTTACTTTCTTGCTTCCAGTTCTGAATAAACTCTCCATCACTACACTTGCATTTTAATAAATCTAAATCTCGTCTTTACCTTTCTTGTTAGATACCATACATCAGGTCTTCTTGCTTATTTGGGCAAAATATGTCCATTACAATTAATAAGTTAAATACTCCTTATTAAACATTTCTCAATATATGCATAAAGCATCTTTTAAAAAACTTGATTCAAAAATATAAGTATAGAAAGAACTTACCTTCATATAATGAACACCCTGTCTGAAAAGCCTACAGAGAACATCATAATCAGTGGAGAAAAGTTAAGAGGTTTTCCTTTAACATCCAGGACAAGGCAAGGACCCCCACACTCTCACCAATTCTATTCACATAATACTAGGGATACTAGCAAAAGTAATCAGTCAACTAAAAGAAATAAAAGTGATTTCTCCAAATAGGAAAGGAAGAAGTAAAATCTCTGTTTGCAGACGGCATGATTCTACGTGTAGAAAAACTCAAATAGTCTGCAAGAAAATTGTTAGAACTAATAAATCAGTAACACTGTAGGATACAAAGTCAAAATTCAACATACAAAAATCAGTAGCATTTCTTTACACAAGCAATAATTTATCTGAAAAGGAAATCAAGAAAATGATACCGTTTCAAATAGTAGTCAGTAAAATAAAATAGAATAAAGTTAGCCAAGGAGTCGAAACATCTGCGCTGAAATGCATTGCACTGAAAACTATAAAATATTGATGGAAGAAACTGAATAAGACAAAAAAATTTTTTAAAAAAGGAAGGGAAAGAAGTAAGTACACATATACTAAAAATGTTGCAGATTTTCTTGAACAAATGATGAACATTAACCCCAATTATGCATCTGATTTCTATAATAAATGATTATAGTCTACACATTTCTTGAGTTCTGATTTTATGATAACTACTGGTTAGGTTTTGAAATATAGAAATATCATAATCAATATTCTCTAAGTGAAATACAGTAGAAGCCAAATAGTTTTAGATAAACTAATAGTATATAATTTTAATAATTGAATTATGTCCCAGATGATTCATTTTTCAGCATTCACATTTACAGATGGAATGATTCATATAATTTATTTAGTTCCAGAAACATATCCAGTCTCTGGAAAAGTGATCTTCTCCAAGATGCATTTTTGTCTTAAGAATGTTTACTTTATGGGGCGCCTGGGTGGCTCAGTCTGTTGGGCATCCAACTTCAGCTCAGGTCATGATCTCAAGGTTTGTGGGTTCAAGTGCCGCATCGGGCTCTGTGCTGACAGCTCAGAGCCTGTAGCCTGCTTCAGATTCTGTGTCTCCTTCCCTCTCTGCCCCTCCCTCACTTGTGCTCTGTCTCTCTCTGTCTCTCAAAAATAAATAAATGTAAAAAAAAATTTTTAAAGAATGTTTACTTTACCATCTTAAATGGGCAAGTAAAAAAAATTTTTTTCAATAGTTAACAAACTTCTCTTGACCATTTTATTCTATTCTCTTGTGACTAAAATTTAAGTCTTTTTTTTCTTTCAGGAAATGTTTAAAAATTATTATGTTTTCAATTATATTTAATTATATTTGAAGGTTTTATATATATATATATAGCCTCAATTATGAACTATAAGTTAAAGAAGAAGTATAGAAAATAAAAAGTTACAAAAGCTCCATTTAATCCAATTAAAATGTGAAGTGGGAACAGTTTCCTTCACCCCTATAGTAGGAAGTATGTATTATAGTTTCAGTTGCAGACAGAAAATTAGAGAAAATGCAGATAATAAAATATGCTTAATTTTTTCCAAAAGACTTCTTGTGTTTTATCTGGAATACTGTATTATTGCATCCCCTTTCATTGTCCAAATGGTGTCATTTGCACTTCCTAAATAATATTTTTGCAATTCATCTTTACTTCACAGTCTACTGGTAGGAGATTCCAGAATGATAGAGATTACATTTTAAGGTAAGAGTGCAATCCTTAACCCAGGAAACTGTATCTCAGGATCTGTGTGATGAATAAACACAGAAGTATCCTTAGGAAAGAGGTCCCTGAATAAGAATTGGATGATTCATGGGCCAGACCCTTAATTGTATAAACAACCATATTACCATTCTTTTTGTAGTAGCAAATTGTCTTTTTGTAGAAGCAAATTTTGAAATATGCGTTCTTTTGAAATTATCATGGCACTAATGTTTCCATACAAGTGTGTTTGAGTTCATTATGTTATAGAAACACAAATATTTTTCATAATTGTAAAAATGTGTTCATTTCCCAAAATATCCATTAGAAGACTACTGTTTTTCTTTCTTTTTTTTGCCCTAATGTTTTTATTTATTTTTGAAACAGAGAGAGACAGAGCATGAGCAGGGGAGGGGCAGAGAGAAGGGGAGACATGGAATCTGAAACAGGCTCTGGGCTCTGAGCTGTCAGCACAGAGCCCGACGCAGGGCTCGAACTCACGGAGTGTGAGATCATGACCTGAGCTGAAGTCGGACGCTTAACCGACTGAGCCACCCAGGTACCCCAAGATTACTGTTTTTCATTGCTAGTGTCATTTAATGATTCTGTATTCCATTTTCTAAAGGTAAGTTAAAAAATTATTCTTATCTGTGTTACACAGCTATTTTAAAACAAACAAAAGAGGAAACAGCATCAACTTCCATTCTGGTATCTTGCTTCGATGATCAGCGAATGCTTTTTGTTTATTTCACCACATTTTAAAATCACAATCATTACAAAGTATACATGAAATTTACAGGTGAACATTACTTATTTGAACAATTGCTCAAGGGAAGAGAGTTTCCCTATATTGTCTCTTACAGTTGGTACAGCCATGTTGCCTCCGTTCAAATGCCTTTGGAGGTGGACAGTTTACCAATTTTTCTTTATTGTTTGGCGTTGGTAATTCTTAGATGAAGTTTCTTTAAATAAAACTAAGTCTGACTAAGCTAAGGTAAATACTTGCTTATATGGTGTGAAACATGTTCCAGAACGTTTCAATTCCTACCTCTGTCAATGCTTCATATTGTCTGACGTTATCTGTAGATGCTTTCCAGATGTTGGCTATAAGCTGTTAAGCAGCTTCAAATACTATGAAAATAAAATGATAAAATTAGAACATTGTGCCTTGATAGCCAAAACAGTGTCAAAGGAAAAGCTTTTGGCAAACACAAGCCAATGGAACTCTCAAGATGTTTTCCATGTAGACAGGGAGCTTATGAGATATAAGTTACTGAGTATCTCTGATCAGATCAATGCCAGAACCAAGAGTCATGAGAATTGTCCAGAGATGTTATCTCTGCAGTATGTTCCTTAACCTGTCCCATTCCTTTCTATCAGTCATATAAACTTAACCTATAAACCTTAAACATATAAACCTGTCCCATTCCTTTCTATCAGTCATATAAAGTTTGGATTTTTGAGATAGATTGAATATATAATTTTATGCATATTATGGAAAAATGCCAGTGACACTTTCTTATCGTTGCATCCCTCAGCAGAACCACTCTGACAGTTTTAGGACATCAGAGCTATAAATTCTATCCCATGGAGATAAGAGAACGTCCTCATCTTCCCAGCTGCCTTTAAGATAATCAACACTGTGTTGAATCATTTATAAAGGGCATGTAGACATATTAGATCAATGACATTTTTTAGGAAGAATAATTTATGTGTGTATATACAGAGGTTTATGTTTTTAATTAATACATTTTAAAGCAAAGATATTGAGCAAAAAAAAAAAAGATCTCCATATATACAGTATTTGTTATTATTGCTTTCCCCAAATTATGAAGCCAATCGCCATTCTGGTGACACGTTATGACACATTTAACTTCAGTTCCTGGTCGATTATCATTTGTCATTTCTGCTTTTTCATTAAAATAGATGGGAAACAATAAGAATGAGTTGCCAGACAGATTACCATGATACCCTGCAAAGTTTGTGATTGAGGTTAATATATATTCTGAAGAAAGTTCACATAGCCAAATCACTTTGACATGACAAGTTTATAATATGAGAACAGAATGCCTAAACAATATTTTTTTTATAAATTCTCAAGAAATAAAACATAGCAAGAAAAAGACTATGAGCTTGTGGCATTCAGTGTAGGTGTCTGCATCCCACTTTCTGATTTTCTTCCAGTGGTAATAGTCACACTGGAACATTCGCTGTCCCATAAAAGCAATGTACTTTCTCCTTAAGGCAAACTAAACATGAATGGAGCTTACAGATAATAAGTTGTGGTATCCTTTCAAGACAATATATCATCTCCAATTCACTTTCTTTCAGCTAAAACAAGAGTAGGTAATCTAGTTATTATGAATTATTAATCATGTGCACAGTCATTTAAATGTTAAAGGAGGTTATGTAGCAATGGCATGCCAAGATTTGAGCAAAGACAGGCATTAAAATCCAAGCATTCTTCATTTTGAGAAGTTACTAGGCCTCTAAAGCATTCGATATATTGTTTAGATGGAGAGGAAGTATATAGAGAAAAGAATTCTAAGGAAAGTCCTGCCAACTCCTCCAATCAAAGCTTTTATTCCTTACTGAGAGTTCTGTGGAGAATAACGACCCATTTTCTGTACTACAAGTATACACTCATTCTTTTCTTAGAGGTAGTTAGATATGTTAAAAGAAACCACTTATTTTAGGACCATATCCCCAAGTATCTACCTCTTGCCTTGTGGAATAATCTCTTCTGTACAATAAGTGGGGATGGTTTTTTGAGACTCTTCACTCTTACCTCTTAGATTCTTCCTTCTGAATCTCATTGCTTATGTGTTACAACTCACTTCTTATAAGTATACTTGTGTATGTACTGCACTATAGCTAACCAGAATCCATTTTATTTTGTGCTAAAACATGAATGCAAACAGAGCTGAGAACAATGCGGTAGACACATATAATTGAGAATTAAAGCATATTCTCACCAGTCGATACAGACAATTTATTTCAATCTTAGCCCCTCCTATTTATTCTGTCTGTGAAAATCATTTTCCTTTTGCTTTATTCAGATAATAGATCTATCTATACAGCTTTTTGGATGCATCTATCAATCTTTAGTTCAAAGATCTTTACATTGCTTATCAGAATTTGGAAATGAAGGAAGGAGTTTCAAATGATTTACTGTGGGCATCATGTAGCTATATAGTCAAGTAGCAGAAGCTTTGTTGGGGGTAAAATACCTCCTTTCATATTTCTTATTCTTTCCCCAAATGATATCTTGATGGCTTTTTAAAAAATGCTCACTAATAAATAAGAAAAAAAAGAAATGGATAAATGATTCCTATCCTTCTTTCTTGTTACCAATTTCTCTACCCCAAGGCAAGAAAAATAATGTTCAATTCCATGTATCAATAAAGAATCCACCAGTCAAACAAATCAATCTCATAAAGTCATTTCATCTGATGTAAAGATTTGGGTTAAGCATTCTTGATTTTCATAACACCACACTCTCTGATTCTCTCCCTACCTCTCTGGATATTGTCTCCTGCTTCTATTCTGTCCTTAACTTTTAGCATGTCTTAGGACCCAATTCTAGATCCACTTCATTCATTCTTTCTTCATGATTTGTCAATTTCAGAGATTTTCATTGTCATGTATATGCTGATGAGTCTCCCATACCTCCCTGGTGCTGGCTTATCTCCTGAGATTTACCAAGGTGTATGCAACTGCCTTCTGAGGTAGTTACATAGGTGCTCAGCAGGTGATCCAAACTCTGCCTTTCCAACTTAAATTCATATTCTGTTTTCCCAGATTTCTCCTCCAGTAGGAGAAATCCCTTTAGTACTTTAGTACTTAGTACTCATTCCCTTTAGTACTTAGGTCGGAAAAGTGGGACTTGTTTCTCCCCTTTCCTTCTGTATCTTTAATTGGATTCAACATGGCAAGTTGCTAATTTTATTGTTACCTACCTTTCTGATACAATCTCCTCTTTTGGAATCAGAGACAGCACATCCACATCACCTCTCACCAGAACTGTAACAGACTAATGAGCCTCAAAGTCTTTCTCCTTTCCACTCCAGTTTCCCTTTGAGAACTAGAAGAGTTTCCAAAAATCAGACTGATGATCAGGGGCAGATTGACACTGAAAATCCTTCAGTGATATCTTATTTTCTGAGTTACATTCCCCAATTCCTCTAATGTCTCTGTAAGGTTCTCCATGGTGTTTTGCTTTCTTAACTATCTGAGCTACATCTAACAACTCTGACCTTCAAAGTGTATTTTTAATTAGGTATTGGTTTTCATTTCCTCTTTGGCCCCATGCTTTATTTTGCATGGAAACTTTATATATGGTGATTCATTTACTGGAACACTCCTATTTTACCTTATTCTTTCTCACTCTCCATTACACCTTAACCTTGGCTTACTTACCACTTCTCATGGAAGGCTTTCACTGCCCTCTTGATGAGCTCAGCTTCCCCTAGTGTATCTTTTCATAGTTTTCCTCTTTCTTCATTCCATCTACTTCCATTGCTTCTCTTCTTAAGGACTTGATTAATTTTTGTTATTTTCTCATTAGATGTTAGCCTTGTGATGTTAGCGAAAGCTCTGTCCATCATGCTCACCATAGATGTCAGAGCCCAGAGCAGTTAATAGCAAACGGCTATTGTATGATAATACATTATACAATATGTATATATAGTATATATAGTATATATAATTATATATATAATTATTAATTATATTATTATATATAATTATAATTATATATTATATAATATATAATATATATATAGACAGAGATATATATATCTCTCTCTATATATATTATATATTATATATATATATATATCTGTATATATATATATAGATATCTATCTCTCTATATATATGTCCTGAGTTTTTTGGAGGGAGCTTCTACACCCTTTCATTTCCCAAGTTACAGGAGTGTCTTTGTTATTCATGGTAGATCCTTGGAAAACACCTGAATTTATGCTCAGGAGATGACTCAGGATGGGGGCTGGTCATGCCAGAAAGACTAATAATATGAATAGACGAGTGAGGCTCTGGGCCACATGATATGGCCCCAACTGCCTGGGAAGGAAGGGGGTTACCAGTTGAGTTCATTTATGGGGCTAGCAGTTCAATCTATCATGCCTGCAAAATGAAATCTGAATTTATTTACATATTTTAACATATATTTATTTTGAGAGAGAGTGAGAGCGAGGGGAGCAGAGAGCAAGGGAGAGAGAGAATCCCAAGCAGGTTCTACACCATCAGCAGTGTGGAACCTGACACAGGGCTCAAATTCATGAACCCCAAGACCACGACCTGAGCCAAATCAAGAGTTGGACATGTAACAGACTGAGCCACCCAGGCACCACTGAGTCCTGAATTTAAAACATTGAGATTTGGGGCACCTGGGTGGCTCACTTGAGCATCCGACTTCAGCTCAGGTCGTGATATCACAGTTCATGAGGTCAAGCCCTGCATTGGGCTCTCTGCTCTCAGCACAGAATCGGCTTCAAATCCTCTGTTCCCCCTCTCTCTGCCCTTCCCGCACTTGTGCTCTCTCTCACAAAAGCAAAACCAAACACATTGAGCCTTGTGTGAGCTTTCTGGTTGATGAACACATCCACGTGCTGGGAGGATGACATGCCTTGACCCCCTGGGGACAGGCCTCAAAAGCGCTGAGGCGACACCCTCCCAGACCTTGCCCTATGTGTCACATTTATTTGGTCCTGATTATGTATCTTTTACAATGATACCATAATAATAAATTTAGTGCTTTCTTGAGTTCTGTCCGTCATTCTAACAGATTTTCAAACTTAGTGTCGTCATGCACCTTCCAGAATTTGTAACCAGTTGGCCACGAGAGTGGCCTAAAGATCCCCCAAAATGTGGCTAGTATCTATGGTGGGTGCAACCTTGTTGACTACTGTGCCTTTAACCTGTGGCATCTGTGCTAACTCCGGGTAGTTAGTGCCAGATGGCACTGTAGTATTGCAGAGGCATTTTTAAGTTTTTACTGAAGGAATGGATAAATGTATTCATGAATTAAAAAATGAAGTCTCTTTCTGAGGCAATGAAAATCTTTAAGCAATCTCCTTCCGTCTTTAAAGTAGTAAATTATTTTATTTTATTTTTGTTTTATATATATATATATATTTAGTTTTATTTATTAAAAAAATTTAATGTATAGTTTTGAGAGAGAGAAACAGAGTGTGAGCGGGGGAGGGGCAGAGAGAGAGGAGGACACAGAATCCGAAGCAGGCTCCAGGCTCCGAGCCGTCAGCACAGAGCCCAACGCGGGGCTTGAACTCACGAGCGGTGAGATCATGACTAGAGCTGAAGTTGGATGCTTAACCAACTCAGCCACCCAGCTGCCCCTAATTTTAATATACATTTGTATTTTTAACTATTTTTATTTGTTTTCTTTTTATTTATTTTTAATATTAATATCATATCTATATTATATTATATTATATTATATTATATTATATTATATTATATCAATTTATTATATTATATTATATATTTGTTTTTTTTTTTCTTGTGGTGGATATATTTCCAAGGTGACCACCAAGATTTCAGTCTACTAGTGTGTGAGTCATCTGCTTTGTGTGTGGCAAGACTGAATGTATGACAGGATAGCTCCCTTGATGAGGCTACAGTATAAGAAAAAAGGGATGGGATAGCGACTCCCATCACACGGCATAAGATTCCATTTAGCAGACTAGAATAAGACTCTCCCGCTGACTTTCTGGAAGTAAGCTGCCACATGAGAGAAAGCCATGTGCCTAGAACCTGAGGGAATTGCCTAACAGGTAAGAGAGCCAGCAAGAAACCAAGGCTCTCATTTCTACAACTGCAAGGAACTGAATTCTTCCCACAACCTGACAGAACCAAGGAGAGGACATCGTGCCCCCGACGAGAACATGTCCCAAGGACCTTTTGGTTTCAAACTTTTCAAATCTGGAGGACTGACCAAGCAACACTGTGCCTGGCTTCTGACCCACCGAAGCTAGCAGATAATAAGTGGGTGCTGTACTTCCCTGGCTTTGCAGTTATTTGTTATACACAATAGAAAACTAGCGTACCTCTCCTTCTACATTTACCCTGAAAGAAAAAAAAGAAAGGTGTTAGAAACTTTGATGTTCCCCTTTCTAGTAAAGACTTAGAAAGCAATTAATTGCATCACCAATTAAAGGGAATTCTGTATTTTGATATCCAGCCAGGCACTGGAAAAGGTAGGTAAATTCATAGAAAAATAAAATAAACATTTAATTTTCATTGTGGCTTCTTCAAATAGGCGGCTCAAACTCGAACATTTGTATATAGAGTGCTTTCCACACCAAGAGGAATGTGTAATAAAATAAGGACACTATAGGCAGCCTTTATATCAAGTGTCGCATGTTTCTAGTTAGAAGAATGAAATGGCCTTTTGGAGCCACGTGGATGGGACTGGAGAGTGTTCTGCTAAGTGAAATAAGTCCTACAGAGAAAGACAGATACCATATGTTTTCACTCTTAGGTGGATCCTGAGAAACTTAACAGAAGACCATGGGGGAGGGGAAGGAGGAAATAAAAAAGTTAGAGAGGGAGAGAGCCAAAACATAGGAGACTCTTGAAAACTGAGAATAAACTGAGGGTTGATGGGGGGGGTGGGAGGGAGGGGAGGGTGGGTGATGGGTATGGAGGAGGGCGCCTGTTGGGATGAGCACTGGGTGTTGTATGGAAACCAATTTGACAATAAATTATATTAAAAAAAAAAAAAAAAGAAATGCTTGTTTATCAAACAACCAAAGCTAACAAAAGTACAATTGCCACGTTTTTAAAAATCATCCTCTCAGGGCCCCAAATTAGAAGATTCATCATGTCAATAACATAAACAATGCAAACATAGAAACAAACATTTTCTGCCAATAAGGAGTTGGAGGTGTAGCAATAAGAACGAACGAGAAAATTTTAATAATGATGAAACTCACGTGTGTTTGTGTGACTATGGCATTAAATATATGCCTTCAATGGCATAAATTGTCATCTACCTTTTTCACCTAGAATCCTTGTAAATAAATAATCACTTTTTTTCTTAAAGCTGCAGTGCAATTAATGTAATGTAAGATCAAGGAGTTATGGAGTGAACAAGTGTCCACGTGGTTTTTGTCGCACTAGATCCTATCACACAGTTCTATTTTCGGCCTGTAAAACCTGGAGGATATTTAGAGGTGCATAGTGCTGTTTGAGAGAGGAAGGAGTTTTCTACTAAAAATTAAGAGTTTATGCATTTAAATAATACCATCGCGAGGCACCCGGATGGCTCAGTCGGTTCAGTGTCGGACTTTGGCTCAGGTCACCATCTCACGGTTCCTGAGTTTGAGCCCCGCGCCGGGCTCCCTTCCGATAGCTCAGAGCCTGGGGCCTGCTTCAGATTCTGTGTCTCCCTCTCTCTCTGACCCTCCCATGCTCCCACTCTGTCTCTCTGTCTCTTTCTCTCAAAAATAAATAAACGTCTAAAAAAAATGTAAATATCATTGCACACTGCTTCCGTATGTTAAGCTGTACATCTCCAGATGGGGCTCCTATATAATTGGATAAACACGTCATCTATGCCGTCTATGATTTGATAAAAATGGTGAACAGAATAAAGCTAAACATGTTAACATAAATCATTCCACAGAGAATCCCATTAGTTGGATGTTGTGCTTTCTGACTCATCACTGTGATTGCTCAACCGGTTCTTTATTACCATCGCTACCAGTATGACCACAAATAAATCCCACGGGATCTTGAAAATGTATCTTGTTAAAATTCACATAAACTACAAATCACAATGGTTTGTGGATGAAATTGTACATTTATGCAAATTTCTTGGACTAGACATATGAGAACCTCACCACACAGTTAGGGCTGCAGCTTTCCTTGCAAGATTTAGATCAGGACCGTGCAGTCAGCCCATTCCGTGGTCCAGCTATGTGAACTTTTCCCAGTTTTCTTACTCTGCAGCTGTATGTATTTTTCCCTTCTCCTCTGGTCCCTGGACACCAAGAACAACAACAACAAAATTATCATACCAACATCCCATTTAAAAAGTTTGCCTATTTAGCGGCGCCTGGGTGGCTCAGTCTGTTTGGGCGGCTAATTTTGACTCAGGTCATGATCTCACAGCTTGTGAGTTCCAGCCCCATGTCCGGCCTTGTGCTGACGGCTCGGAACCTGGAGCCTGCTTCGCATTCTGTGTCTCCCCCTCTCTCTGCCCCTCCACCGCTCTCTCTCTCTCTTTCTCTCTCTCTCTCTCTCTCTCTCTCTCTCTCAAAAATAAACATTAATTTTTTTTAAGTTTGCCTATTTTCCGTCCAGTTTCATTTTGTCACATTAATTAGTTACTGTGTGTATTCTATATTTTGCGAACACTTTAAATATAACTTTTGCAGCTGATGTTGTAACAAAATCTGGACTGACTTAGTTTCCCCTGCTAAAATTGGGTAAGCTTCTATTTCTATATAGCTTCAGAGTCTCACGTATTTTAAAGTGGTGAAAGGAAGCCTCTAGGACAGTGGTGTTATTTATTACGGTACGTTATCCCGTTGCACTGCACCTGTCCGGATCATAGGTTTGCAATAATGCAATGAAAATGATTTGAATGGGTCAGAGGTCTAATGTGTTAAGCACATAAACAAAGACTGCCCAGGGAGAGTGTTAATCCATGCTCATTAATTTTTGAATTCACATTCTGCAAGTTCATCCAAAAATTTATGAACCACATCAGAGTTTGGCTTCAACAGCAATAGAGACATACTGAAACATATGGCTGGGGGGCAAGTGGAGTCCTTGGATGTGCTCCTGCAGAGATCCAGGTGAAGTGAAACACATCAGGGTCTCCAGCATGGCCATGAGAGTTACGGCCCGCAGAAGAGGAACGCTTCACCACGTCTCCAATGCTGTGAAAGGCAAAGCAGGTTCATTTTCAATTACTCCCAAAGCGAAGATCACTGCTCTAGTTTAGTGGGTTCTGTTCCTTAGATTATATCTGTGTGCATGATAAGTTATGTAAACTCTAGTGACCTTTTCTTTCTATGTTCCGTGTCCCATTTACACATCTGCATAAATAGATATACGTGTGTATGGGCACGTATATATGAACCACTGCTCCAAAACAGGATGTAAGTTGTTTCAAAACGTGCAGCATCTATTTCCAGAAACAAAAAGTATTTTCTCAGCTGATTTTATTTTTAAATTTAGTAATGGTGTCAACACTTTGGCACCTAGGTATTATTTTAATTATCTTATTTTTAATGGAAAAAGAAAAGGATTGAATAGAGCAATTTTTAAAAAGCTTGCTTTGAGGATGCCTGGGTGGTTCCGGTTAAGCGACTGACTCTTGATTTAGGTTCAGGTCAGGATCTCATGGTCACGAGATTGATTGAGCCCTGCGTGGGGCTCCGTGCTGGCCGTGGAGACTGCTCAAGAGTCTTTCTCTCTCTCTCTCTCTCTCTCTCTCTCTCTCTCCCCCTCTGCCTCTCCCTCACTTGTGCTCTCTCTTTGTCTCTCACTCTCAAAAAAAAAAAAATCTTGGTTTAACATGTAGTGATATATTGGGGCGCCTGGGTGGCGCAGTCGGTTAAGCGTCTGACTTCAGCCAGGTCACGATCTCGCGGTCCGGGAGTTCGAGCCCCGCGTCGGGCTCTGGGCTGATGGCTCAGAGCCTGGAGCCTGTTTCAGATTCTGTGTCTCCCTCTCTCTCTGCCCCTCCCCCGTTCATGCTCTGTCTCTCTCTGTCCCAAGAATAAATAGACGTTGAAAAAATAAATAAATTAAAAAAAAATAAAAATAAAAAAAAAACATGTAGTGATATATATGAGTCTGATTATTTTAATGCGATTTTTTTTCTCAAGGACTATCTTACCTGGAATGATAATTCGCAAAGGTATGAGAATCCAAACGGAACACTGTATTATGGTACTTAGTTTTCTCTCACTTACATGATTATAAAATATTCCACTGAAATTCAGAAGTAAATATCCATGGTCCGTAGTGCATTTTTTTAAACATTGGAGCTACTTTAACAGATTAGAAATGTAGAAAAGTTTGTTTCCTGTATTTAAATGGTAAGGTACAAATCTTTTCATAGACAACCCATTATATAACCGTCCACTAACATCCTGTGACTCACCTCTGTGGTGGACACCAGCTGTGTGTCTACACTATGCAACCACAGTTCTCTTTTCTCCTGTCACGCTAGACAGGTTTCAGGTCTTAAGTATGCCATGCTCCCATGTTGCTTCTTCCCTTAACTACCTGCACAGTTAAAAATAAATTATTTAAGTGTAATTTACACACAATGTTATATTCGTTTCGGGTGTACAAGAAATCCATCTGACAAGTTTATACATGATGATCCCCATGCTTTATTCATTCCATAGCTAGAAGCCTGTATCTCCCACCCCCCTTCACCCATTTTGCCCATCCCCCTACTACCCACTCCTCTGACAACCATCAGTTTGTTCTCTCGGTTTACAGGTCTGATTTTGGTTTTGTTTGTTTATTCATTTGTTTCTTAGATTCTTCAGATGAGTGAAAACATGGTATTTGTCAGTCTGACTTATTTCACTTAGTACCATACATTCTAGATCCATCCATGTTGCAAAAGGCAGGGTCTCATCCTTTCTTATGGCTGAGTAATATTCCTGTGTAATCCCTTCTTTCTTATCCACACATCTATCTAATGGATATTTAGGTTGCTTCCATATCTTGGCTATTATAAATAATGCTGCAATAAACATGGACGCATATACCTTTTCAAATTAATATTTTCATTTTCCTTGGGTAAATAGCCAGCAGTGAAATTATTAAATCACATGGCATTTCCATATTTAATTTTTTGAAGAACGCCCATACTGTTTTCCGCAGGGGCCATACCAATTTACATTCCTACCAACAGTTGTAGGAGGGTTCTTTTTTCTCCACATTTTTGCCAACACTTGCTACTTCTTATCTTTTCGATTCTATACATTCTCACTGTGGTATTGATTTTGCATTTCCCAGATGATGAGTGATGTTGAGCATTTTTTCATGTGTCTTGGCCTTCTGTATATCTTCTTTGGAATATATCTATTTCGATCCTCTGTCCATTTTCATTGGATTTTTTTTTTTTTTGGTGTTCAGTTGTGTATATTTTGGATATTGACCCCTTATCAGATATATAACTTGTAAATATCTTCTCCCATTCAGTAGGTACCCCCCCTTTTTTTGCTAGTGATTGCCTTCACTGTGCAAAAGGTTTTTATTTTGTTGTAGTCCCAAGAGTTTATTTTTGCCTTTGTTTTATTTGCCATAAGTTGTATATCTTGAAAAATATTGCTATAGCCAATATCAGACAAATTACTGCCTGTGTACCTTTCTAGAATTTTTGTGGTGTCAGGCCTCACATTTAGGTCTTTCATCCATTTTTGTTTTATATTTGTTTATGGTGTTAGAATGTGGTCCAATGTCACTCTTTTACATGTAGCTGTTCAGTTTTTTCAGCACCATTTATTGGAGAGACTGTCTTTTCCCCATTGTATATGCTTGCCTCTTGTCATAAAATAAGTAACCATCTAACTGTGGATTTATTTATCAGCTATTTTGTCCCATTGATCTATATGTCTGTTTTTGTGCCCCTACCATACTGTTTTGATTACTACATCTTAGTAGTATATCTTGAAATCTTGAATTATGATACCTCCAACTTTGTTATCTTTCTCAAGATTGCTTTGACTATTCGGGATCTTTTATGGTTCTATACAAATTTTAATGTTATTTGTTCTAGTTTTATAAAAAAAACTGTTGGTATTTTGATAAGAATTGCATTGAATCTGTAGATTTGTTTGGGTACATTTTAATAATAATATTAATTCTTAATAATCCACAGGCATGAGATATCTTTCTATTTGTGTCATCTCTAATTTACTTCATTAATGTTTTATAGTTTTCAGAGTACTGGCCTTTCACTTCTTTTACCTCTTTTGTTAAGTTTATTCCTAGGTATTATTATTATTATTAATATTTACTATTATTAGTGCAGTTATAAATGGAATTGTTTTATTTTTTAAGTTTGTTTATTTATTCTGAGAGAGAAAGAGAGAGAAAGAGAGAGAGAGAGAACATGAAAGCAGAGGGAGAAAGGGAGAATCCTAAGCAGGCTCCACACTGTCATTGCAGAGACTGATGCAGGGCTTGAACTCACAAACCATGCGATCATGATCTGAGCTGAAATCAAGAGTTGAATACTTAACCGACTGAGCCACCCAAGCACCCTGGAATTGTTTTCTTAATTTCTATTTATGCTACTTTGCTATTAGTGAGAAACACTATCAATTTCCGGGTATTATTTTTTATCCTGCAACCTTACTGAATTCATTTATTACTTCTAGTAGTTTTTTGGTAGAGTCTTTAGGATTCTCTATATACAATATCATGTTATTGAAAGTAGTGACAGATTAACTTTTTCTTTACCAATATGGATCCATCGAATTATTTTTCTTGGCTGATGGCTATTTCTGGGACATTTAGTACTATGTTGAATAAAAGTGGTGACAGTGGATATTCTTTTCTTGTTGCTGATCTCAGAGGAAAAATTCTGTTTTTCACCATTAAGATGTTTGTTGTGTATTGTTTATATATGGCCTTTATTATGTTGTGGTATATTCTCTCTGAACTCATTTTGTTGAGTGTTGAGAATTTTTTTTATTGTGAATCGATGTTGAATTGTGTCAGTTTTTTCTGCATCAATAGATGACCATGTAACTTTCATTCTTGTTTTCTTGATGTCATGTATCACGCTGATTGGTTTGCAAATATTGTACCATCCTTGCATTCCCAGCATAAACCTGACTTGATCAGAGTGAATTATCCTTTTTAATATATTGTTGAATGCAGTTCGCAAATATTTTGTTGAGGATTTTTACATCTATGTTCATCTGAGACATTGGCCTGTGGTTTCCTTTTTTTGTAGAGTTTTTGTCTGGTTTGGGTGTCATGGTAATGCTGGCTTTGTAGATTAAATTTAAAGCTTTCTTTTATCTTCTATATTTTTGGAATAGTTTAAGAAGAATAGGTATTCGGTCTTCTTTAAATGTTTGGTAGAATTCACCTGTGAAGACATCCAGTCCTGGGCTATTGTCTGCTGATAGTTTTTTGATAACTGATTCCATTAATTTGATTTTATCACTAGTAATCAAGCTGTTCAGATTACCTATTTCTTTCTGATTTAATTTTAGAAGAATGCATGTTTTAAGAAATTTACCCATTTTTTTTCTAGGTTGTCCAATTTCTTGACATATAATTTTTTTTTTGGTAGTCTCTCATAATCTTTCGTATTTCTCTGGTGTCAATTGTTACCTCTCTTTCATTTCTGATATTATTTATTTGGGTCCTGTATTTTGTTCTTTTCTTCTTGAGGAGTGTGACTAAAGGTTTATCAATTTTTTTTTCTTTTTGAATGAAAAAAAAAACAGCTATTAATAGCATTGCTCTTTTATATATATATTTTTTAGTCTCCATTTCATTTATTTCAGATATCATATTTATTATATCCTTTCTTCCATTCACCTTGGACTTTGGTCTTCTTTCCCAGCTCCTTTAGGTTAGATTGTTTATTTGAGCTTTTTCTTGCTTCTTGAGGTAGACCTGTATCAGTATATATTCCCTCTTAGAACTGTTTTTCCTCCATCTCAAAGATTTTGAACCATTGTCTTTTTCATATTCATTTTCTCCATATGTTTTGATTTCTTCTTTGATTGCTTCATTGGCTTGTGGGGGTTTGTGTTTTTTCCAGTTCTTTTTTTTGCTTGTGATTTATTTCTAGTTTGATACCATTTGGGGCAGGAAAGATACATAGCATAATTTCGATCTTAAATTTATTGAGGCTTGTTTCCTGACCTAACCTGTGATCTACTCTGGAGAATGTTCCATGGCATTTAAAAATAATGTGTATTCTGTTGTTTTTGGATGCAATATTTTGTATATATCTGTTATGTCCATCTGGCCTAATGTGTCATTCAAAGACGATTTTCTTGTTGATTTTCTGCCTGAATGATGTAAGTGAGGTCTTAAAGCCCCCTACTATTATTGTATTACCATCAATTTCTCAGTTTATGTTCATTGATATTTGCTTTATGTATATAGGTATTCCACTATTGGTCATGTAGATTTTTACAACTTATATCCTTTTGTTGGGTTGATCATGTTACATTATGTAATTCTCTTCCTGGTCTCTTGTTGTAGTCTCTGTTTTATTGTCTATTTTTCTCAAACCAAGAATCAGACTCTTAACTCTAGAGAACAAACTGATGGTACCAGAAGAGGTGTGTGTGCAGGGATGTGTGAAATATGTGAAAGGTCATCATGATGACCATTGGGTAACGTATGAAATTGTTGAATCACTATACTGTATATTTGAAACAATATAATACCATATGCTAACTATACAATTAAAATAAAATTTAATAAAAACATAAAGACTGGGGCACCTGGGTGGCTCAGTCTGTTAAGTGTCAAACTTTGGCTCAGGTCATGATCTCACAGTTCTTGAGTTCAAGCCCCGTGTTGGGCTTTGTGCTGACAGCTCAGAGCCTGGAGCCTGCCTCAGATTCTGTGTCTCCCTCTCTTTCTGCCCTTTACCCTGCTTGCACTCTGTCTTTCTCTCTCTCTCTCTCTCTCAAAAATAAATAAGCATTAAAAAAATTTAAAAAATAAAATAAATAAATAAAAACATAAAAACTATTTTATCTGATGAAAGTATTGCTACCTGTTTTTATTTTCTTTTTTCCTTTTTTTGTTTTCACTTTCATTTGCATGGTAAATGTTTTTTCCATCTGTTCACTTTTAGTCTGTATGTTTCTTCCCGTCTATGATGAGTCATTTGTATACAGCATGCAGATAGGTTTTGTTTTTTTTTTTTTTTTCAATCCATTCCAGTATGGAGCATTTACGCCATTTACATTTAAAGCAATTATTGATAGGTAATTAGATATAGATATAGATAGATATAGATATAGATATAGATTATATACATATAGATAGACATAGATATATACATACTTATTGCCATTTTGTTATTTGTTTTCTGGTTTCTTGCTCTCTCTCTCTCTCTCTCTCTCTCTCTTTTTCTTATTATTGATGAGTCTGTATTGTTATGCTGGCTTTTTTTTTTCCTTTATTTTGTGTATCTATTATAGGTTTTGGATTTATGCCTACCATGAAGTTCTTGTATAATATTCTAAGTATATGTAGCAGCCTATATTAATTTGATGGCCATTTAAGTTCAAACACATTCTAAAAAACAAAACAAAACAAAGAAACATTTTTTTTACTCCCTCTTCCATGTTTTATGTATATGCTCTCATATTTTACAGCATTTTATTCATAATTTTCTTACATCTAATTATGACCATTTCTTTTCCACATAAGTAAATATTTTAACATTTTTTGTAACAGGTTTAGTGATGATAAACTCCTTTATCTTTTGTTTGTCTGGGAAAATCTTTATCTCTCTTTCAAATCTGAATTGCAACCTTGCCAACCTTGGATGTAGTGTTTTTGTTTTTGTTTTTAATTTTTTTTTCAGTACTTTGAATACATTACACCAGTTCTTTTTGTCTTACAAAGTTTCTGCTGAAAAATCAGCTGATAGCCTTAGAGGTCTCCCCATGTAGACAATTCTTTGCTTCTCACTTGCTGCTTTTAAAATTCTCTCATTATATTTAATTGTTGATATTTTCTTTTCTTTTCTTTTCCTTTTCTTTTTTTAACATTTATTTATTTTTGAGACAGAGAGAGACAGAGCATGAACGGGGGAGGGGCAGAGAGAGAGGGAGACACAGAATGGGAAGCAGGTTCCAGGCTCTGAGCCATCAGCCCAGAGCCTGAGGCGGGGCTCGAACTCACGGACTGCGAGATGGTGACCTGAGCTGAAGTCGGACGCTTTACCGACTGAGCCACCCAGGTGCCCCAATTGTTGATATTTTAATTGTACCCTCCGGAGGGGCGCCTGGGTGGCGCAGTCGGTTAAGCGTCCGACTTCAGCCAGGTCGCGATCTCGCGGTCTGTGAGTTCGAGCCCCGCGTCGGGCTCTGGGCTGATGGCTCAGAGCCTGGAGCCTGTTTCCGATTCTGTGTCTCCCTCTCTCTCTGCCCCTCCCCCATTCATGCTCTGTCTCTCTGTCCCAAAAATAAATAAACGTTAAAAAAAAAAAAATTTTAATTGTACCCTCCGGGGCTGGAAATCTGTGTTCTTGAACCTATATGTCTATTTCCTTCCTTAGGTTAGGCAAGGTTTTAGAGATTCTTCACATAAGTTTTCGAACTTCCCTCTTTTTTTTTTCTTCTTCTGAGACTCCTATAATGCAAATGTTTTTTCACCTGACATTGTTCAAGAGATCCCTTAATCTAGCCTCAGTTTTAAAATTCTTTTCTCGGGGCGCCTGGGTGGCGCAGTCGGTTGAGCGTCCGACTTCAGCCAGGTCACAATCTCGCGGTCCGTGAGTTCGAGCCCCGCGTCAGGCTCTGGGCTGACTGCTCGGAGCCTGGAGCCTGTTTCCGATTCTGTGTCTCCCTCTCTCTGTGCCCCTACCCCGTTCATGCTCTGTCTCTGTCCCAAAAATAAATAAAAACGTTAAAATTCTTTTCTCGGGGCGCCTGGGTGGCGCAGTCGGTTAAGCCTCCAACTTCAGCCAGGTCACGATCTCACGGTCCGTGAGTTCGAGCCCCACGTCAGGCTCTGGGCTGACTGCTCGGAGCCTGGAGCCTGTTTCCGATTCTGTGTCTCCCTCTCTCTCTGCCCCTACCCCGTTCATGCTCTGTCTCTCTCTGTCCCAAAAATAAATAAACATTGAAAAAAAAATTTTAAATTCTTTTCTCTTTTTGCTATTACTTCGTCTTCCAGATTGTTGATATATTCTGCATCCACTAGTCTACTGTCGATTTCCTCTAGTATGTGTTTTATTTCAGTTACTGTATTTTCAGCTCTGATTGGTTCTTTTTAATATTTTCCATCTCTTTATTGAAAGTCTCACTGACCTATTCGACTCTTCTCTCCAGCTTGCTGAGCATCTTTATAATCGTTCCTTTAAATTCTTTTTCAGATATATTGCTGATTTCCATTTTGTTTAGTCATTTTTTCTGAGGTTTTTGTCTTATTCATTCTTTTGAAGCATGTTTCTCTGTCTCTCCATTTTGCTTGACTTCCTATGTTTGTTTCTGTGAATTTGACAGAACAGCTACATCTAAATTTGAAGGAATGATCGACCTGCACAAATTTTATTTGGTTTCTTTATTATTATTTTCATTTTGCCACTTTACCTGCCCTCCCTTCAGAGCAGCCCTCCCTGAACACATAGTCCTGGGAAGATCTCTCTGACTCCCTCCAAGCTCCACCATAATTGATCTATGTTGTGGTGATTGTGCATTTGTGCCCTTACACTGTAAGTGGAACGAGGCTGCTGTCTGCCTTATTTACCAATTCCCCCCACCCCCACCTCCTAGCCAACGATGTTTACTTAGTAGTTATGGGGTTGAATAAATTAATAATGAGACAATCTAAAGCCAAGAAAATCTTTTTAAGGAGAAATAAGTTTTATATTTGTGCAACTGTACCCCAGAAGACTTTAAGCCTGAGGGTGGGTGATGGTCTGGTGAAGTCAAAGAAAAGACTCAAAGGCAATGATCAAGATCTAGGTTTATTAGGGGAATTTATATACAGAGAGTGCAGGAGTAGTCGACCAAACGAAGCATCCACTGCTGGGATCTATGTGCAGCAAGTTTTTATATATCATAGCAACTATCAGTGGCCCTTCCCCTCCGTGCATGGCCAGCCTTTCCAAGGAGATCAAGGTCAGCCATTTGGACTCTCTTTCTTACAAAGGAGGTGATGCGCTGGGTTTGTTACCTTCAGAGCCCCTGACCTTGAACAAGGAACAACACATTTTGCTTCAAATCCTGCTTGATGGGAATATAGAGGGAGGACAGGATCTCTTCATTTTTAAGATAATGGCTAAAAGGGACATTTGGGACATCCTTGAACAAACTAGCTATCCAATGTGTACCATGGGACGTTAAGGAAGAAAACTGAAGCATTCATTCACAAGATAGTCAAGTGAGAAAGAATTGTGCAAATACAATGTCTAAAAAACAGTTCTCAGCCAGAGTGAAATGGAAGTAATGGTTTATATTCTTGACTGAGCTCCTTGTATTCAATGAATTAAGGAAATAAGACTCCGATTTTTAGGTTTCCTTCAGTCAATCCAGCACTCAGGGATGATTGAGATGCTTCCAGTGATAAAAGCTTACTTCACACAGATTCTTAAATGTACGATTGAGCTGACAATAAATTAAAAAGAAACAACTGTTTGGAAATCAGAAGCACATTCAGAGCATACATTCCTAAAGGGAAATTTGTAGCAAAGCCATTGTTTGTCTTAGTAGCCCTCTTCTGATGCCTGAGTTGTAAGGTATAGAATTTATCTGGACTGGGTCTTGACGGGAGACAGAGTTTGCATCTGGAGGAAGGAGAGGGTTTTATCGGAGACCCACATAAAGCCAAGAACTATGTATAATGTCACTGGGAAAAATACATAAAAAGCTTCTGACATATCACAGTTCTCAAAACCCTCCAGTGCCTTATCATCTTATCACCTTATTATCCAGATGAGAATTCGAGCCCAAAGAAATCTATTCTTCTCATATGGGCGATAGCAGAGTCCTACTTCATGGTCTCCACACTTCCCCTCACCCTCCTGTCTCTGCACACAGAGGTTTTGCTTCCACTAAATATTTCCTGTTTATTCTCACCTCAGGGCTCATGCAATTCTGTGTTTTCTCCAGGAATACTCTTTCTCAGAATCATTCCAACATTTTTTTCCACCATTTTATCCTAGTATCTCTTCAGTGATCTGCCCCGATGGAGAATATTCATGAACACCAGTCCAAAGTAAAATACCTAACCAAGCCCTTGCATCTAAACTTCCTTTATTTTTGGGGCGCCTGGGTGGCTCAGTCAGTTAAGCGTCCGACTTCGGCTCAGGTCATGATCTCACGGCTGGTGAGTTCGAGCCCCGCGTCAGGCTCTGTGCTGACAGCTCAGAGCCTGGAGCCTGTTTCAGATTCTGTGTCTCCCTCTCTCTCTCTCTGACCCTCCCCTGTTCATCCTCTCTCTCTGTCTCAAAAGTAAATAAACGTTAAAAAAAATTAAAAAAAAATAAAATAAACTTCCTTTATTTTTGTTCATGATACACAGCATTATCTCTTTGTCATAGCTTACCATTGTATTGTCATACAATCTCTTTGTCATAGTTTACCATTGTATTGTCATACAATCTCTTTGTCATAGCTTACCATTGTATTGTATATATTGCATGTCTTTGTTTTAATGTTTATTTAAAAGTTTCTTAATGCTGGGGCGCCTGGGTGGCGCAGTCGGTTAGGCGTCCGACTTCAGCCAGGTCACGATCTCTCGGTCCGTGAGTTCGAGCCCCGCGTCAGGCTCTGGGCTGATGGCTCAGAGCTTGGAGCCTGTTTCAGATTCTGTGTCTCCCTCTCTCTCTGCCCCTCTCCCGTTCATGCTCTGTCTCTCTCTGTCCCAAATAAATAAATAAACGTTGAAAAAAAATTAAAAAAAAAAGTTTCTTAATGTTAAGTAAAGTTTCTTAATTTCACATGATTGGGTCGTCTTAATACTTTTACCTTCAGTCTTTTTCTGAGCCTGCCTGGCTTCGAAAGTACAGTGTTCAGGGTCCTTTCTGAATTCTGCTGCAGTTAAATTACAATCTTTAGGACAAGAAATGCTCACATTCCTTTCGTAAGTTCCCTTGAGTCGCCAGAACAAAGTCCTGGGTGGATTAAAACAGCAGCAAATAATTGACTCATGGCTCTGGAGACTATAAATAAGTCCAAGTGTGAATAGGCCCAGGCTGTCTTGTCTCTGGGCAAGAATTGGATTCAGGACTTCCTCTTAGCTTCTGGTGTTAATTCTTAGTATTTTTTCACTTGCGACTGCAAAACTATTCTCCCTGACTCTGTCAGCACACAGCATTCCCCTTTCTTCCTGTGTCATCACAGAACGTCTTCTTAGAAGGCCCCCAGTCATGGGGGATCAGGGGCCCACACTATTCTAGTTACTAATTACACCCGCGATGGTCTTCATTCCCAATAAAAGCCCACGTTGAGATACAGGAAGTAGTATTTAAACATATCTTTTTTAGAGGACACAATCCAACCCGTAACCGTCAACTCTTTGCCCCCTCCTCCAAATGCCCCCTCCACGTGCACAGTGGAGTCGCCTCACCTCTACATCCCAGATCCAAAACCCTCCTACCCTCAACTCGACATCCAAGACCTCATGTCAATATAATCACTTCAAAAAGTCCCACACTTTGCTTTCTGAATCATTTAAATCAGATATGGACGAGACCGCGTATGGTTCGCCCCGAGGAACAACTCCTTTCCATTTCTAAGTGTGTGAGACTTAGAAAACAAGTTATCTGTTTCCAAGAGAAAATGGTAGGGGATGTGTGAGGTAGACATTCCCATTCGAAACAGGACGATTCGAAATGACAGAACATGGTCATTTGTCTAAAGCAAGTTCATGACTCAGCAGAGCATATCCTGTATGTTCCAAGGCCTGAAAATAATTCTCTGTAGCTTGATGCTCTGTCTCTGTCCTGAAGGGGCAGCCCTGCCCCCTCAGCCCTGGGCAGTGGTCAGGCCCTGTGGAATCAAGCAGATGACCACAAGGTCTGAAGCCAAAAATGCCTTGTCAGTTCAGATCTTGGCATCTGTGGCTCTCTGCCCAGAGAATCTTCCTTCTTCATTAAGACTCATCTCAGTTCTTCATGCCCAGGCTGGCAAAATTTCTGCTGGTATAAATTTCTTAAATACCTAGTTGGTTTTCTGTGGATGTCAAGGGAATCTATATCATTAGATAAAGGGTTTTCCATGGATCTTTCCCGGAAAACCACATGTCTATTTTTGGATTCTTTCTGCTGAGATGGCTGCATGGATCCCTAAGTTGCATAACTAATCTCTTTAGCAAATCAAATGTTTCTCCAGCCACACCTTGACCCTGTTTCCAGAGGAAGCATTCTGGATGGCTGAGAACTTTCCAAATCATTAAGTGCTACTTTCTTTTTACTCAGTGGCTTCTTCTTCAATCGATCTTTGTCTTCTCACAGTTTACTACAAGCAGAAAGAAGAAACCAGGGCACATATTCCACAATTTTCATGAGAATTTCCTCAGCTAAATATCCCTATTGGTCACTTAAAAGTTCCCCTTTCCACCACTAAGGGGCAGAACATAATTTAGCCACGTTGTTTGTCACTTTATAATAAGCATCATCTTTAATTCAGGTTCCAAGAACATATTCCTTCTTTCTGTCTGAGGCCTCACCAGAAGCAGCTTTAACATTCTAGCAACATTCTGTTTGTGATGCTATATGTATTTTCTGTGAAAAGGTAAGTTTTCTGTTCAGCTCTCCTCTCTTCCTCTTGACTCTTCTCCAGGATTGCCTCCAATATCCATATTTCTACCGACATTCTTTTCAATGCAGTGTAGCCTTTTTTCCTATCAAGCACCTCAAAATTCTCCTAACCTCTATCCACTGTGCAACTCTAAAAGCCACCTCCAAGTTTGCAGCTATTTGTTACAGGGAAGGTGGCCTTCCCTGTACCCCAATTTCTATTCGTTTCTTGGGGCTGTGTAACAAAGGCCCACAAACTAGGTGGCTGAAAACAATAACAGTTAGAGTTTCATATTTCTGGAGGCTTAGAAGTTCAAAATCACGGTGCTGGCAGGTCTGTGATTTCTCCAAAGCTTCAAGGGGGAACCTGTTCCATGCTTTTCCTTCAGCTTCTGACGTCACCAATGGTACTTGATGTTCCTTGGCTAACAGCTGCTTAACCTCTCCTCTCTGCTTCCTCTTCACATGGCATCCCCCCGCCCCCAGTGTCTGTGTCCTCACATGGCCTCCCTATGACTTCATCTTAATTTAACTAATTACCTTTGCCACAACCTTATTTATAAATAAGCTCACATTCTGAGATAAGTGGGTGAAGATTTCAACTTCTCTTTTTACGGGGACACAGTACAACCCATATTACATCTCTAGCAGGAGAGTGAAGGGGCAATTTTGGGTCTTAACAGAAAAAAAAAAAATCCCTAACTATGAGGCCTCCATACATTGTACAATTTGTAAGACTGTCTTAGGCAGGTTGAAGGTTAGAAATTCCGTGTCTCATCTACTTTATGGACTGGCCAATATGACTAGGAAAAGACAAAAAATATTAAATAGACCACCCCTAATCACTCCTACGCAATATCCTTCTATGATTTTGCCTAATTCTCCTGGAATCTAACAGTGTTTCATTTTGTTGTGTGATGGAGTAGTGAAGTCCTATAGTTTTTTGCCACATGGCATAGACATTTTTTTTTAATTTTTTTTAACATTTATTTATTTTTGAGACAGAGAGAGACAGAGCATGAACAGGGGAGGGGCAGAGAGAGAGGGAGACACAGAATCTGAAACGGGCTACAGGCTCTGAGCTGTCAGCACAGAGCCCAACGCGGGGCTCGAACTCACGGACCGTGAGATCATGACCTGAGCCGAAGTCGGACGCTTAACAGACTGAGCCACCCAGGCGCCCCAGCATAGCCATTTTTTAAGCGTTTGACAAAATGTGTCTCTACCCGTCCAAATAGCATGACCATCCTGGGCATTTGCTGCACACAGACTGTTGCAATGGTATTTAAGTATGTTTTCTTATTAGCTATTAAAATAACATTCTCTTTTCGAAAATAGGTTGTTAATATGGAGGGACAATATCAAGAAATAACTTTAATGTAGAGCTGAAGGGCTGCTGTGACCTGGCTAGTAGATAAGTGCCTGGAAATCCTTTGTTCTAACTTCCCTCATCCTGTCTTTATAGCTTTCCGTGAGGAGAGCTTTTCTTCTTATACTCAATTGGGAGCCAAGTTCTATGCGTCCTACTCATAAAAGCATAATCTCTTGGGGCATGTGTTCATTAAGTTTTCTTGCTGCCATTTCAAACTGATCGTCTTCCCTCTTTTATCTTTCAGTCATGTCTCTGCGTACAATCATGTTTTTCAATCACATTTAATTTTACACTGAAGCCAAAACACAGATTCCTCAATGAAGTTCAATTCCCCCCCGCCATCATTTGTGAGTTATCTGTGGGAGGTTTTTTTTTTTTTTTTTTTTGGCTGAAGTTTCTCATCCATCATGCCATTACATATTTGGACAGTATGTCATTCTTAAGGGAAATTTAAATATGTCTGTCCAAGGATCTAAAGGAAAAAAAGGAGCAGAGTCTGGACTCTCTGCTGTCTTAGCAGAGTGACTCTAATTCCCAAGGCAAAAAGACCTCTAAATGCATCCCAGTTCTCTCATGCAACAACCTCTGTTGGAATTTACTGTCATGGTAAAAGCTCATTCTACTTTTCTAACTTCCTCACTTCAAAGATGCGTATAGTGCTCATGTTGTATTTTACATATTCAACTCTCTCTTTTTTTTTTCAACTCTCTTTTTATGCGACTTAAACATGACTGCGTCAGCAATGACAAGACAATTAGACATTTCTTCATGGCTGCGTTTTGAAAATCTTCCCAGTACCACATGAGTGTTGTCAAAGTTGTTCCGTGTAGTTCAGCTTTCTTGGAACCAGTGTGGTTTTGCATGTGTGGGATGTTTTGATCCCAATCTCAAACCCAGCATGTGGAAGATTGGGCTTTTTATTTACATTTCTAAAAATGCTGAGTATGACTCCATAGTTGACTCCATAGTTGACTACTCGAAAGTAAGAGCATTGTATTTAAATATTACTCCTTGAAATTTTCTTCTATGAGGGAAAATCGAAAAATTGCCTTCAATTTTTGGAATACTTCTCCAGAACACACTATGTTTTAAAAACAAGACTACAGGGTTGCCCGGGTGGTTCAGAGGGTTGGGCGTCCAACTCTTGGTTCTGGCTCAGGTCACTATCTCATGGTTCATGGGTTTGAGCCCCACATCGGACTCTGTGCTGACAGTGCGGAGCCTGCTTGGGATTCTCTCCCTCTCTCTCTGACCCTCCCACATGCTTGCTCCTTCTCTCTCTCTTTCTCTCAAAATAAAGAAATAAACTTAAAAAAATAAAACAACACACACAGAAAAGGAAAAAGCAAGAACTAAATTATTATCAGTTACATTTGAAAGAAACATTTTTTATTCACAAGAAGGCAAGTTTCACATTTACTTAATAGCCTGTTAGGATTCTGGATTCTCTCACAACCGTATTGTATTAATTGTCTCTTGCTACAGAACAAATTTCCGCAATCTTGGTGACTTAAAACAACACATAGTTTTCATCTCACAGCACTGCGCTGGGCATCCCGTCATAGCTTGGCTGGATCTTCCCTGTAGGGTTACAAAGCAGCCACCAAGGCGTCAGGCTGTACCTCGTCTGGAGGCTCCACTGGGGAAAACACCTTTCCACACTCTCTAAGGTTGTGGCTGGACTTCCTTTCCTGGCAGTGATGGGACACTGAAAGCATCAGTTTCCTGCTGGTTGTTGTCACTAGCTGGACCCCAAGACCTGAGCTTTACTAATAATAGTATTATTATTTTACCTCTCATATTTCAGCTTTTGATAAATGACAAGTTAATTTTTGTGTATGGTATGACAAAGGGGTCCACATTTTTCTTCTGCATGTGTCAATCCACTTGGCCCAGTACAATATGTTGAAAAGACTACCCTTGGCCCATTCAAAGATCCTGGCAACCTTGTCAAACATAAGTTAACCGTAGCTGCCCCATTTTATCGTTGGACCTTCCGTTCAATTACCTTCATATATAGGTCTAGCCCAGAACCTGCACCACTCTGCCTTGATTACCATTGCTTGTTTTCAAATCAAGAAATTCGAGTCTTCCTTTTTGTTTTTCTTTTCCAGGGTTGTTGTGGCTCTTCTGGGTGCCCTGCAATTCCATATGAACTTTTATATTGTTTGGCAATTTCTGCAAAAATCAGCTGGCGTTCTAACAGAGATTGAGTTCAATTTGTAGGTCAGTTGGAGGAGTATTGCTGTCTTAATATTAATTCTTCTGATGCATAGTATTTTTTTCCATTTATTTAGACCATCTTGACTTTCAACAGCATTTCATAGTTTCTAAAATACATGCTTTGAACTTTTTTTGCTACATTTTCCTAAGTACTTTATTCTTAAAGAAGTTATTGTGAATATAATTGTTTTTTAATTCCATTTCGTATTCATCGCGGGTACGTAGAAACACCATTGATTTTTTTTGATATTGACCTTGTATCCTGCAATGTTGATGGGCATGTTTATTAGTTGTAACAGCTTTTTAGTTGATTCCTTAAGGTTTTCTACATATAACACCATGCCATCTATAAATTGAGATTCTTTTACTTTCTTTTCGTAAACTGAAGGCTTTTTATTTCTTTTTCTTGCCTAAAACTTTGTCGAGAACTTCCAGTCCAAGGGGGAATAAAAGTGACATGAGCAATATTTTTGTCTTGTTCTTGATTGTAGGGGGAAAGCATTCAATCTTTTACCATTACATGTGATGTTAGTTTCTTCATATAATCCCTTTATTTGGTTAAATTTCCTCCTATTTCTAGTGTGTAGTATATATTATGCTTTTATCATGAATGGATGTTACATATTTCTAAAGCTCTTTCTATGTTTCTGCTCCTTCTATGTTAGATAATAGATTTTTGTTGTTGTTGTTGTTGTTTTTATTCTAACAATATGGTATGTTACATTAATTTATTTTTGGGTGTTAAGCCAACCTTCTACCCTGAGATAAATCCCACTTAGCCAAGGTACATAGTTATTTTTACATGTTGCCTAACTGGGTTTGCCAAGTATTTTGTCGAACATCTTTGCATCCAAATTTGTAAGACATGGGTCCGCAGTATGATTTTCTTAGGATGCATTTGGGGTTGGTATATGGTTAATACTGATCTCTTAGAATGAGTCTCATAATTACTTTTGGTTGTTTTGAGGCAAGAACATTTTTAATTTTTTTTTAACATTTATTTATTTTTGAGACAGAGAGAGACAGAGCATGAACGAGGGAGGGTCAGAGAGAGGGAGACACAGAATCTGAAACAGGCTCCAGGCTCTGAGCAGTCAGCACAGAGTCCGGCGCGGGGCTTGAACTCACAGACCGCGAGATCATGACCTGAGCCGAAGTCAGACGCTCAACCGACTGAGCCACCCAGGCGCCCCAGAGGCAAGAACATTTTTGAGAAAAATCTAAAGATTAAATCCATTACATTGTCAGGTTTTTTTTCCTATCAAGTAATTTTCAAGCTTAGTACCTAACCTCCATGCCTGAGCTTTCGTCCATCTCTGAATCTTAATTTAACGCATGGTGATGGCGATAGTCAGGGTTCTCAAGAGAAATAAGTATAAGAGATATTGATATATACATCCATGTCTCTGAGTCTACCTTTACCTATTTGTATATCGACATCTATCCACCCAGCCATATCTATCTATTATCTATCATCGATCTATAAATATCCATCTATTGAAAGATTTATTTTTAAGGAATTGTATCATGGAATTCTGCAGCATCTGGCAAGTCTGAAAATCACAGGGCAAGCTGGCAGGTTGGAACTTCAAAAGAGTTCACGGTGAAGTCTTGAATCCGGATTCCACAGAACTCATAAGATTTCTATGCTGCAGTTCTTGTTCTTTAGAAATGTCTTGTTCTTTGGAAAACCTCAGTTTTTGCTTTTAAGACCTTCAACTGATTAGATGCGGCCCACCCTTATTATTCAGGATAATCTGCTTCCCTCAAAGTCTACCGATGTAAATGTTAATCATATCGAAACAGACCTTCATGGCAATACCCAGTCTAGTGTTTGACCAACAATTGGGCACCACAGTCTAGCCAATTTGACACATAATGTTAACTATCACAGCAATGTTTCTTGTTTCTGAACACCTATAGCACTCATTGTAATGTCAACAATTGGTAATTACATTGACGCTCTGTGTGATTGTGTCTTGTGTGATTGAACTAATTTATGAACACACTCCTATGAGAAAAGATAGCATAGAACTATGTGTTTGTATTCCTAATTTTAAGGATCCCTGACCAGATGCATCTTTAGTATATACTATGACCCTAATCACAAACGTTCAAAAGATCCTTATTGCCTAATTAATCTGTTTTCTTTTTTGTTTCGATACATCAGGATTATCCAACTCTGACTCATAGGTCAAATCCATATCACCATCTGTTTTTGTAAATAAAATTTTATTGGAACACAGAACTCCTATTAATTTCATACTGCCAATGGTAACATTCATGCTGTAACTACAGAATTGAATCATTGGAACAGAGAAAGCATTATGGCTTACAAAGCCAAAAATATTTACTACCTGGGCTTTAACAGAGAATGTTTGCCAGCTCCTATTAGGCATTATAGCACTGATCCATTATTTAATAATTCTAGTGCCCACTTTTGCTCTGACTGTAGTTTATCACATGTATGGCTTTCACCCACAATTTCCTCTGCAGGGATGTTCAGCCTCTGCCTCATTTCTTGTAGACTAAAATTACACTTTTCAGCAAGTTTGTGTCACATGATATCTCAATCCCAGGTGTCTTTTCTTAATATAGATACATTAGATATAGATATAAATATCGATAATCTAGATACAGATTAGTCTTTTTTTTCCCATTGTCTTTTCACCAATGGCTACTTATGTACGTCTATTTTTATGAATCATGTTGTGCCTTTTATTTTATTATTATCATTTTATTTGTCATATTTATCTTCTCTACATGTTATGCTCTCTGAATGTAGTCACCTCATTTTGCTATTTACTGCTGTTTCTTGTTTTCCAGGTGTCTTGCAAATAGTAACTGAAATCAATATGCTACATCGAATTAAATTATATTAAACTGTATTGGATTAAATTGTATATGTTAGCCATTTTCCTAGAACTTTTAGATGAAACCTTTTATTGGGGTAAGAGGAAAGAATTTTCCCCAGTTGAAGCAGAGATGAGAAAACTTTTTCTGTATCTAGTCAAATACTAAATATTTGACTTTTGAGCCATAAATGTCTCATGTACTGCTTTTTTTTGTTGTTTCTTTCATTTAAAATTATAAAAGGGCACCTGGGTGGCTCAGTCGGTTAAGCATCTGGCTTTGGCTCAGGTCATGATCTTGAGGGTTCGGTGAGTTCCGACCCCCACATTGGGCTCTGTGCTGACAGCTCAGAGCCTGGAGCCTGCTTCAGATTCTGTGTCTCCCTCTCTCTCTGCCTCTCCCCTGCTTGCACTCTGTGTCTCTCTCTCTTTCAAAAATAAACAGACATTAATTTTTTTTTAACTTATAAAAACAAAACAAAAACAAAAAGCATTCTCTGCTTGTGACCAATAAAAAAAAAAAAAAAAAAAAAAAAAAAAAAAAAAAAAAAACAGTTCCTGGAAGGGTTTGACCTGTTGGAAGCAGATCTTTTTGTCCTTGTGCTTATGGATCTAAGAATCACTACTAAAGTGAGGTTGCCCCAAGGTCAATGAACACAATGAAGTAGCTAAAAGACCGTACACACACACACACACACACACACACACGGTACCATATACCATAAAGATTGTACTTTAGACTGTTTAATGTAGACTTCTAGGCACTTACATCTACCTTTCTTTATAGTATAATATATAAAAATATTTGTAAGACATAAGTAGGGCATAAGCACACACACACACAGAATTTACATACCTATAATGTACATTTGCACCTTTTAAAGCATTGTTTTCTGGGCATTTCTACCAGGACTCTAAGTAATAGACTGCATTTTGAAAGTAGAGCGTAATTTCAACGTAAGGAATAGGTTCCTACTGATACTTACCTGGTTTGTATAAAGGGGGATAATGTTTTTGGAATATGACAGTAGATTGATTTCTACTTAAAAGCAGCTCATTTGTCCCTAAAATGTATAATGTTTCCCCAAAATTTACAGCTGTGGCAATTTTTGATTTGTTTATTATGCTGTCTTCAGGAAAGGCACAATTTGGTACACTTTACTGGAGACTTTCTGAGAATTATTTGGGAAGGAGTGATTAAAACCTTTCTTGTGTTTTTCTCTCAGGTGTTAACCAGGGTGATTAAATTACTTGTGAACGTTTGTTTCATGGTCAGACAGGTTGATTTGTTTTACTAGGCATCGAGCATTCATTATCAGATTATCAGCACACAAATAATCTCTTAGAAAAAAATGGCTACATCAAAGGACATTTTAAAAAGATGTAGAAGTGATAGAAATAAATCAGAGAACACATAAAACTGAGAAAACAGGTTGTGTGACAAAATTACATTTTTCATATCTTCCAGTTATAAAGATTCCACGTCTTTATTCTTTTTCAAGATGCTCACTGTATCTTTATCATGAATAATAATTTGGCTGATAAGGAGTTAGTTACTTAGCAAACATCAAATTTTGAGCTATACGAGGTAGTCATCATTGTGAGTTTTGCTTTTTCCCATAGCCAATAATTTTGAGAAAATACATTGTGAAGATGTTATGTAATGAAGACACAGAAACAGTTGTGAAACGATACTATTCAGAGTTACACAATGAGTCATAAACATGTAGAGATATATGGCATAACATTCAATATTATCTTAATTTTAAAAAAAGATGGGGTGCCTGGGTGGCTCAGTCGGTTAAGCATCCGACTTCGGCTCAGGTCTGTGAGTTTGAGCCCCGCGTCGGGCTCTGTGCTGACAGCTCGGAGCCTGGAGCCTGTTTCAGATTCTGTGTCTCCCTCTCTCTGACCCTCCCCTGTTCATGCTCCGTCTCTCTCTGTCTCAAAAATAAATAAATGTTAAAAAAAATTATAAAAAAAAAGATTACTATGTCCAGAACAATAGAATAAACATTATATTCACTCTACAGCGTGTATAAAATTGAATCCGTTCATATGCTAATACCATGTTGAGTTGAATAACCTAATTAAAGTGTTATTGTATCTATTGGAAAAAAAATCGAGAGACACATTTAGCAAAGGAAATAAGTTGAGAAAAAGTGAAGCAATTAAAACACAAAAGAAAACAAAATGAAAACTTCAAATTCTTATATAGCCCAAACCAAGAAGTAATGGTGAAAAAGAAGCGAAAAAAAGATGCGAAAACAAAATAAATTTCACAAACCCACCCACACTTTACCAAAGTCTTCATCAACAGCTTTGACTATTATTAGAATGTTATATTAATTTGGGGCCAATTGTAGGCAGGACAGTCCTTGATAAAGGCAATCGTATGCTTTCTTAAAAGCCCTTGGGGCGCCTGGGTGGCGCAGTCGGTTAAGCGTCCGACTTCAGCCAGGTCACAATCTTGCGGTCCGTGAGTTCGAGCCCCGCGTCAGGCTCTGGGCTGATGGCTTGGAGCCTGGAGCCTGTTTCCGATTCTGTGTCTCCCTCTCTCTCTGCCCCTCCCCCGTTCATGCTCTGTCTCTCTCTGTCCCAAAAATAAATAAACGTTGAAAAAAAAAAAAAAAAGCCCTGTGCAGTGAATAGCTTATTCACAGGAACATAGGCTCTGTTCAGGAAAGGAGGGTTTTATTTTGTTTTTTTAATTATTGTATCTCCAGAATCAACAAATGTGTGTCCTCGATAGAAGATTCTCAATTAATACTGACAAGATGGTATCCTTTTCTCTAAATTCCTAGCATTCTTAATACTTATTCAAGTTAATTGGTACACACACACACGTTTTCATATATGTGGTAGATAAATATTTACATATGCATATAAACATACCCATATATTTTTATATTAAATAAACACACACACACACACACACACACACACATTTTACTTCTGGACAAATCAGGGACAATCAGGGCCCATCAATTGCGTCTTGCTTTCCTATTTCCCAGCATCCTTTGCAAAACTTTGTGCAGAGGTGTAGAGTATAATTTTTTTAAGCCACGGGTGCTGAGAAGCTGTGTATCTCCTCCCTTTTTCTTACCCCCTAATGCAGTAATTTCTTAATTATGGTGACAGAGAGGAATTTTTCAGGCTTTATTTGCCTTTTATATCAAATACTTGAAAGTCTGACTTGACATGTTAGATCAACAAACCTAGCCCATCATGACTCATACAGTTGCTTGGTATTACTACCTAGTTAATGTGTTATTATTTAATCTCTTGAGATATTAATGAACCTTCTAGATGATAAGCTCTGATAAAACCATCATCTGTGGGAAGCATTAGTTTATGTAATCCAATGCTTCTTGACAAGATCTATACACTAAATAGATATTTATGGCATATTATTTGAACAGATTAATGCTTAATTCTGTCTCTCTAAATGTCTGCTTGTTCTGCCTTCCCAGTTGATAATCTATTTAGGTTTGGAACTCCAAGTCTGTAATCTCAACTAATTTTTTTTTTCACTTTCTTGGAGACTCATCTTCATCATTCAATGAACAACCCATCTTCAAGGTTTATTACCTGTAACTTACTTTCCTGTAAAAAGAGATTTAAAAAGCTTTAAAAAAAATCTCCTGTAATTTATTTTCATCCTTCTAGAATTCTACATATGCATTCCTCTGTTTTTTGGAAGCAGTGATTTATATTTGTTACATTTCCAGACTCAGTAGCCATCCATTCAATTACCCCTGAAGTTTGGCCTTCCTACTATTCACCATCCTCCTGAATATGTTTCTCTTAATGTTTCTGATTTCTAAGTCTATCTCTGTTTTCTCCACTCACCTATGACTTGAAATTTTGGCAGAACTGAAGAAAGTAGATCACATTTTGGAACACTACCTTTGATTTGAATTTTAAAACACCAATTAAAGTATGGTGATTTTTCTTAGGAGCACAAAATTTTGTCTAAAGTCTGCATAAACATGAACTATCACAAAGCCAATGGTTTTGCGCCAATGATAAATTTTTATTATTTTTCCCTTTCTTTATTTCTATTTACCCAACAGAAGAGTAGAAGAATGTGAAAAATACACATGCTCTTTGTTGAAGTTTTATGAAAACAGAGAGAGAGAGAGAGAGAGAGAGAGAGAGATCAAGAAACAGACTCTTAATTACAAAGAACAAATTGATGGTTACTGAAGGTTGGGGGGCTGGGGGGTGGGAGATGGGAGAAATAGGAGAAAAGGATTAATGAGTATCCTCATTGTGATGAGCGCCAGGTGATATATGGAATTATTGAATCACTATATTGTACACCAGAAACTAACAAAACACTGTGTTAAAAACAAACAAACAAGCAAGCAAGCAAATGAACAAATCCTTGGGCTGTTTCAGAGGTGAAGTGAGGCTATTCTCCTTCAAAGCATGGCTTCCCATTTTCCTGGCCTTCTTGTTCATTTCTTCTCTAAACTTCCTGATTTAGTCATTTCATTCATTCCTATGCTTAATTATGCTTTTCACGTAAATGACTTCTACAGCAATCTATCCAACCATATAATCTCTCTAAAAATCCTGTTCTGTAATTATAAATATTTTTGGATAGTTCAGGCATTTTATTTTTAAGAGAGAAGTTAATATAAAGCTACAGCCTGTTATACAGGTCAGATGTAGTTAATTTGCAGTATGGTAAACTGTTGCCTATAGTAATAGCCTGTAGGTTTCCTAGATGAATTTTCTTATAAGTTCTGCTAGTCTATTAGGAATATAAAAGTCCGCATCAGATAATGGCCATTTCGTTAGTGATAAAAGTAATATTTTAAGTTTAGGAGAAAGGCTGATGATATGAAATGACCTCAGGAACCCACAAAGAATGACCTTAGAGGAAAAAAAATTTAAATGTAAGTATCTGTTTATTAAATGTAGGTTATTTGGGATATAACTTCAGTAATGACTAGTCTTCCAATTCCATGCACACTCAAGTGGATATCTCATTGTTGAGAATGGTGTTAAAATAATATACACTGCTGTCTGTCTAAGCCTCACATGTTAACCGATCTATTTCGTAAACTCAAACTTATAAACTGCATGTGTTCAGTCTTATACAATCGCATGGAAGCATTTAGGATATCTTCCACAACGAATTCATTCTCCTGCATATCGTTTCATGAAAAGACAAGCATATGAGTGAGTCATGAATTTACTAGTTGACTGAAACATGGCATCCTCAAATTATATACCAGACTGCCGATACCATCACTTAAGTGACGTCTATTTGATCATGCATTGATTCATTCATTTAACAGATATTCAGCTGATGTTTTCCAAGTGACAGGCCTTGCCTCTAGCCCTGGAAATCCATGAAAATGGAAAATATTCCTGATAATATGCACTCTAAATGATATATTTAAATTGTAAAGCCAAGAACATTTCAGCAGATAGCATATCAGGGTCTAAATTTATAACATGAGAGATACCTCGATTTATGAAGGAACAAGAAAAGGAAACCACATCCTGACCAACTGGGAGAGTCTTGGTGTAAAAGCAGAAAAAGCAGAATCCTAAAGGGTCTTATAGAGAGTAGGAAAACATGCAAGGACTTTTCAGAATAAGTTTTTTAAGGGATTGGAATAGGACTTTGCTAATAGAATACTTTGGCTCCTAGGGAAAAATAGATTGCAGGCAGAGTGGTAACAGAGTGAGCAGTTAGTATATCTCCTGACAACAGATGAGAAGGATGCATCTTTCTATTTTTTTAATGTTTACTTATTTATTTCTAGAGAGAGTGAGAGAGTGGGTGAGAGGCAGAGAGAGAGGAGAGGGAGAATGCCAAGCAAGCTCTGTGCTGTCAGTGCAGAGTCCAGACGTGGGGCCCAATCCCATGAGCTATGAGATCATGACCTAAGCCAGAATCAAGAGTCGGATGCTTAACCGACTGAGTCACCCAGGCACCCTGTATCTTTATGAGTACTTGATTTGGGGTTTATATCACAACGTGGATCTTTTACTGAGATATGTTTTTATAAAGTCCTTTATCCCAGTTTAGAAGCATAGAATGAGATATAGAATAACATTTGGCTGAGTAGCCCCCTTCCTACTCTAATGATGAAAAGTCAAAGAGATTAAACAAGACAAACATTCCAAAGAAGAGAAAGCACATTTGCAATCATATCTCAATTCCTTTCATTAAGGTTTTACCTGTTGCAGCAATGCGATACAATTTTATTCTCAAGGTACTAAGTCTTGCTTCTAAGGTATGGTGGGAAAACTTTTACAGAAAATTGTCTGAGGTCCCCAAAAGATCAAGAATACTTTTTTAAACTGGTGGTTCTTAAACTCGTGCATATATTGGTATCACCTGCAGGGCTTTACATATCTTATCGGAGGCATGATTCAAGAGGCATGTAATAGGGCCCAATGATGACATTTCTAACAAGTCCTCAGGTGAGGCTGATATCACTGGCAGGAGGCCAGTGTTTAAGACACTGTTTTAAAATTATAATACTGTCTCTGGCATTTTAGTTAGAGTAAGTGTCATTTGGTTCTGTTATTATTATTGAGCGAATATCCAAAGACAATGGTGTCTTTAGATCCAGAAATTGTGGTTGGCCATCATTCTAGGTTGACCTGCTTCTGCTGTTCTTCTAATTATTGATAAAAGAGAAGGGTGTTGAAGACACACACATCCACATGCTGTTTGAAATCCAGATAGAAAGGTGAGGAAAGGAAGAGAAAAATGAAGAAGGGGTAGAAAAACAAGAGGGGGATGGAGAAGGGGGAAGGGACAAGATGGCACATACACTAGATTTTACTAATTGGTTGGAGGAAGATGAATAGTTTAAAAGATTTTTTTTCAACCAGGTATACGTTCCTGTTGAGGGCTCATGTCTATAAGATTTTGCACTCATAGTTTAATATAATTTTTTAATGCTTATTTATTTTTGACACAAAGAGAGAGAGAGAGAGAGAGAGAGAGAGAGAGAGCATAGGTGGGGGAGCAGCAGAGAGAGGGGGAGACACAGAATCCAAAGCAGGCTCCAGGCTCCAAGCTGTCAGCACAGAGCCCGACGCGCGGTTCGAACTCGCGAACCCGGAGATCATGACCTGAGCCGAAGTCGGACGCTCAGCCGACTGAGCCACCCGGGTACTCCTAATATAATTTTTAGAGGACCTTAATGATGTTGGCGGACTCAACCAACTGCTAGGAAAACAAAAGTTTCAATCTGGTACCTCTTGGTCCTATATCTGTAAGATTTTTTTGCCTCAGTTTTTAACAGAAATTAATTACCTCTTTGAATTCTGAAGTGAGAAGACTAGCTATGATATGAAACATATTTCATACACTCTCTAAACTTCAGCATTGCTTATCCTCTTCATATTCAACATCGTAGGGAACTTTTGAATAAAACAAAGGAAAATAAATACACTCTAATAGGGTAACTAGTGTTCTCTACCATAATTCATGCATACCTGGAACCTCAGAATGTGACTTCATTTGCAGGCGAGATCTGTGTAGATGTAATTAATTAAGGATCTTAAGATGATATGATCTAATTCCAATGACTGGCATCTTTATAAGAAGATGAGAGGACACAGTGATACACAGAGAAGAAGGCAGTGTGAAGTGGAAACGGAGGAATTCACTACAAACCAAGAAACTCCTGGGGCCAGCAGAGGCTGAAAGAGGCAAGGAAGATTTCTTCCCTAGAGCCTTCAGGGAGAGCACAGCCCTGCTGACACCTTGATCTCTGGAACTGTCAGAGAGTAAATTTCTGCTGTTTTAGGTCACTAAATGTGTGGTGATTTGTTATGACGGCCCTAGGAAATGAATATATACGCCAACCAACTCTGTTTATACTGAAATTTATATTTTATAGTTTGTTCTATATTCCTCTTGTGTGTTATTTTCTGACTCAATTACATTATTTAAGTTTATTTATTTATTTTGAGAGAGAGAGAGAGAGAGAGAGAGAGAGAAAGAGCATGAGTGGAGGAGGGGCAGAGAGAGAGAGAAAGAGAGAGGGAGGGAGAGAGAGAATCCCAAGCAGGCTCTGTGCTGCCAGCACAGAGCCCGGTGTGGGGCTTGAGGTCACAAACTATGAAATCATGACCCGAGCCGAGATCGAGTTGGACACTTAACCAACTGAACCACCCAGGTGCCCTGATTGTATTAGATTCCTGTGGCTACTTTAACAAATTAGCACAAATTGGGTGGCTGCAAACAACACAAATTTATTATTTTACCATTTAGGAGGCCAAAAGTCTGAAATCAGTTTCACTGGACTAAATGCATGATGGCATTAGGGCTTCATTCCTTCTGGAGGCTCTGGGAGATGGTCTGGAACCTGCCTTCTTTCCTCAGCTCACGTCCCTCCTTGGCATCACTCCAACCTCTTGCTTTGCCCACGCATCCTCTACTTCTCTGTCAAATGTCCTTCCTCCTTTCTACAAAGACACTTGTGGCTTTGTCTCAAGGGGATGGTGCATAACAATCTCCCCATCTGAAGATCCCTAATTCATTAATGTCTACAAAGTTTCTTTTGCCATATAAGGTTATATTGACAGGCTGCAGGCTTTGGAAGATGGACATTTTTGAAAGACATTACTCAGTTTATCACAAGAGCTAAACTTAAAAAAAATGACTAAAAACAATTACTATGAGTTCCTCTTTCTGATCCTGCTTGACATTCACATGTCTTCCTAGTTTATATGGAATCCCAATATCCTAACTTGTTGACCTGCAAAAAATGCTAGAGACTCTATAACAATGAAGTAGATAGCAATAGAGTTGGCAGACAAGCTATTATTTTTTTATTTAAAAAAAAATTTAATGTTTATTCATTTTTGAGACACAGAGAGACAGAGCATGAATGGGGGAAGGTGAGAGAGAGAGGGAGACACGGAATCTGAAACAGGCTCCAGGCTCTGAGCTGTCAGCACAGAGCCTGATGTGGGGCTCAAACCCACGGGCTGCGAGATCATGACCTGAGCCGAAGTCAGATGCCCAACCGACTGAGCCACCCAGGCGCCCCAAGACAAGCTATTTAAACACAGTTTTCATGGTAAACATTAGTAGCAAATTTGTCATAGTGATATTATATATACTATCGGGTAATCCAGGAGCTTTTTTGGAAAATTGTGAGTGCTAATGCAGAAGCCAATGGCAAGTAGCCCCAAGATGGGCCATTTTGGCATGAATGTTATTTTGAGTTAAAAGAAATCAAAACCCAGCATTTTCAGGAAAGGCTCTTTATCTCTCCCTCAAGTACCCGTTTATACAAGGAAGGGAGCTATTTTTTTTTTAAGTTTATTTATTTTGGGAGCAGGGGGATGGGCAGAGAGAGAGAGAGAGAGAGGGAATCTCAAGCGGGCTCCACACTGTCAGAACAGAACCTGACATGGGGCTTGATCTTATAAACCTGGAGATCACGACCTGAGTCAAAACCAAGAGTCAGACACTTACCTGACTAAGCCACCCAGACATCCCAAGGAAGAGAGCTATTAACACAAACTCATCTTTACAAAAAAAAAAAATCTTATCTACATAAATAGGGCAATGGTTGTGTTCCAAACATTTCCTTTCATCTCCCTGCTAATAGTTTTTTTTCCTCTTTTGTGTCTTCAGCCCCTTGCTGCCCTCCTTAGCTTACCTTAGCTTATATAACTATCACATTGCCCCACTGCCTTTGGAATGTTATGTCTATGTGGATTCCCCCTACATTCCCTATTAAACTTGATTTTCACCTGTTAATCTACCGCATGTCAATTTGATTCTTAGCTCACCTAGAAGGACCTTGAAGGGCAGAGAAAATTCTTTCTCACCAACACGAACATCAAAAAATTCAATTAAATTGATCTGGGAATAAAATGAGAGAGGCGAACTTGAATGCATTTGAAATTAGAAGCCAAAAGTTTAATCAACTATACCAAATTGTTTGAGAAAGTGTAGGTGAAGAGAAGGAAGGTAAGCCTAGAGTTTTGAAATGCAAAGACTCCAGTTGTGTTTGGGGGTTGCAAATGGGAAAAGCAGCCTTGGCAGGCCAGCGAGTTCCAATTTTGTTGATTATGAGTTCCCTTTTGTGGCGATGGACAAAGAGGGTTATCAAAGCCCAATGTCACTGAGCATAAAAATTACATGATAAACTACCCAAGTTTAAATTCGATGCCAGCAAGCTACTCTTTCACAGTGTGACTTCTGTTTACTCTGGGTATTGGAAAGAAAATACTGACCAGTCTGACATAGTTCTAGCGTGTGCACTGCTCATAAAAATTAAATAAGCTGTTTATGTGGACATGTGTATATGCATGATGCCAAAGTGAAAGCTTAGAGGAGTTTGTCCCTTTTTTGTTTGCTTTCAAACTTGAATATACTATATGAACAAGGTGCAATATTTATATAATCGAATAATTATAAATAATTCTGTACTTCATGTAGAAAAAAAGGAAGAGAAAACAATACATCCGGAGTGAGGAACAACATGTGTTTTCCAATAATGGCATTGGTATTATAATACACAAAAGGCACAGTTTTGGTTTTGATGCACTTTTTGTTTTTTTTTCTTAGATTGCTTCTCCTTACATGTCTGTGTCAGGGTTTTTCCTGCATGTGCTAAAGTCTTGCATATTTGTATATCTAGAAAAAGAAGCAAACGCACTTCTTAAATTCAAGTTTATTGTAAAGTTACGGAGATCTCTCCTTTAGGAACCGGCCATTCTTGTAGTTTCGGTGATTTATTATCATGATTCCCTAAAGCGCAGAACAGCAATAATGTAAATATTTTAGTGATAGGATTTTTGGAAGACCATTTCCATGGTTAATAACTGAATAATAATTGCTTGTTCAAGTGATAATGGAGAAAAACAGGCCCCCGGCCTAAAGGAAGAGAACGGAATGTTTTAGACCATCAGGTCCATCTTACCAAGATGTCCAGGGAGTTCACTGGGGTCTTAGTCACTAGAGAACTTATTGATCACTGCTGTCTGGTCAACAGAGATGCTGATATGAACCTGGACCACGTTATCCATGTGTAGAAGCTAAGAACAGAGATAAATCATGAAGAAAGTGGGAGGAAACAGGATTTTACTTACTCTATTATCAATGGATCTCCAGTGAACCAGGCTAGAATGCTTCATCTTTAACACATGGGTAAGAAATGTGCTTCCAATGTAAAAGTAGAAAGTGACGTCTTATGATCGCCTATAAAGCACAGGCTTTTGTTGTGATGCTTCATAATCAAAAATGTCCCATAGAGTTTTAGACACAGTTTTAGGTTAGTCATATAAAAATAGGGAGAAAAATATTAAGGAATACACCCCAAATTGTGTCAACCATGCTTTTCGTTGGTATAAATACGTAATATTTTGCATCTCTCTGTTTCTTCATTTTCTAAAATCTTAACTAAATAAAGTATGTGTGGAGTTACCTTTTTTTTATTTTATTTAAATCCAAATCAGTTAACATATAATGTAATATTGGCTTCAGGAGATTCATCACTTATATATAACACCCAGTGCTCACCCCAACAAGTGCCCTCATGAATGCCCATCACCAAGGTAGTTCATCCCCCCTACCCAACACCCCTCCAGCAACCTTCAATTTCTTCTCTGTGTTTTACCGTCTCTTATGGTTTGCTCTCTCCCTGTTTGTATCTTATATTTTGTGTGGAGTTGTCTTAATGAGAGAAAATATCAGATGGATTGAAAACCATGGAGTATTTTAACATTGACAGTGCTTACAAAATAAATGTAATATTCACCTTACAAGAGTCAATCTTGACTCTAAAAGGACTGTCAAATATTTGCCTTGCCTCTTGATGAATTTACATTTTTTCAAGTATTTGATGAGCCATTAAGACAGAGTTGCTGGAACTATGTGATTAGATGGTGTGCCCCAGACTTCACATACTAAACGTCAACTCTTGACCCCTAAGAATTCTCCATAACCAGTCACACCATCTCATTAAAGGTCACCACATTTATGGATGTATTTGAAGTCTCTCTCTCTTTCTGTTTCTCTCTCTCGTTCATTTTTCCCCCCATAGGTCAGCTCTTGAATCAATTCTATTTATAAAACACATCAAGAGTTACATTTTCTCCCCATCTACATTCCCACTTGGATAGCACAGACACAGTCTCACTCCTATTACCATTCCTTTGCTCCTCTCCACGCAGGCACAGAATAATCTGCAAAAGTAAACGTGTCAAGTCACATCCATTTAAGATATTTCAGTGACTGTTTTCCTCTGCACCAGAATGGAATCACAGCACCTTAAGAAAAGCTTAGAAGCCCTGCCTACTGGCAACCCCTACCTTTCCAATCTCATTGGATATCGGCGTCTTCTTTGCCCATGTCCCTCCACCCGTGGGAGAGGTTAAGGAAAAATAGTACAAGTTACATCAAAAGGAGGAGCATGTGTCACAGAGATGACAACCTGAAGTTGACTGAACACAGGTACATTCAGAGATGCATTTCCTTTAGCAGGCAGCTAGTGATTCTTGGGGGTAGTTCCGTCCACAACACGCAAAGAGGGTCATCTGTGTGCACACGGTGTGACAGTTAGCAGTCTAACCCAGTGTGCCTAAACCCAGTTGTTGCGCTAACAGAGACCAAAGTTTGTCATCTCTGGCTGTACCTACAGAGAGATAGTGCCTGTCATGGGGCCAAAGTGCTACCCTGAAATTGTTGGCACTTGGAGTCAGACCAACTAGAAGTGTCAGGTACAACCCCCTCTGTCTGCCTCCTCCCTGGTCACATATACGGAGATAGTGACATATACTCATGCCACAGTACTAAAACATAAATCGCAGGGGCACCTGGGGGGCTCAGTTGGTTAAGCGTCCGATTTCAGCCCAGGTCATGATCTCAACACTCGTGAGTTCGAAGCCTGTATCAGGCTCTGTGCTGAGAGCTCAGAGCCTTGGAGCCTGCTTCATATTCTGTGTCTCTCTCTCTCTCCACCCCTCCCCTGCTTGTGCTCTCTCTCTCTAAAAAATAAATAAACTTGGGGCGCCTAGGCAGCCCAGTTGGTTGAGAGTCTGACTTCGGCTCAGGTCATGGTCTCGCGGTCTGTGAGTTCGAGCCCCACATCGGGCTCTATGCTGACAGCTCAGAGCCTGGGGCCTGCTTTGGATTCTGGGTCTCCTTCTCTCTCTGTCCCTCCCCTGCTCACGCTCTGTGTCTGTCTCTCAATAATAAATATACATTAAAAAAATTTAAAATAGGGGCACCTGGGTGGCTCAGTCGGTTAAGCGTCGGACTTCAGCTCAGGTCACGATCTCGCGGTCCGCGAGTTCGAGCCCCGCATGGGACTCTGGGCTGATGGCTCAGAGCCTGGAGCCTGCTTCCGATTCTGTGTCTCCCTCTCTCTCTGCCCCTCCCCCATTCATTCTGTGTCTCTCTCTGTCTCAAAAATAAATACATGTTTAAAAAAAATTAAAAAAATTTAAAATACATAAACAAAGAAACTTAAAAAAAGATCTCAGATTTTTCTTTCCTGTGTAGGAAAAAGCCCAGTTCTTCCCTACTATGTGTCCCTTCCCCGTGGGTGTCCTTTATTCCTCACAAAGAACTCTTTAAACAATTCTGGTCATGAAATGTGTGTGTGTGTGTGTGTGTGTGTGTGTGTGTGTGTGTGTGTTTTCCCCAAACCAAGCGATTCTCTACAACACCAGCTGGGGGTCCTACAATATAACTCAATTCTTACCCTATCTACTCAGAGATATGACCATATTTCACATGTTAAGGGTTCAGTTGCAGAAAACTACACTACCACACACACACACACACACACACACACACTCACACACACACACACACACACACACACACACACACACTTGAGACGGCAGGAGCAAATCCAGCTTGTCACCCGTGCTTCTGATCAACTACATTACTTCAGAGGTTCCCAAGGACCACTCAGCCACCCTGGGTTTCATTAATTTGCTAGAGTGGCTCCCAGGACTCAGGGAAACACTTACTTACATTTACCAGTTTATTAAAGGATATGATAAAGAATACAGATGAACGGCCAGAAGATGAGACACACAAGGAGAGACCTGGGAGGGTCCTGTGTGCAAGAATTTCTATTCCCTGTGGACTTGGTGTGTTTTTCAGGATCCCCATGTGGATCCATTGAGCAACCCAGCAGCCTTCCAAACACTCCACTACTGAGATTTAATAGAAGCTTCCTCATGTAGACTTGATTAATTATTAACTCCATTCCAAGCCTCTCTCCCCTCTCTAGAGAAATGTGTGTGGGGACCAGGTGACATTGACAATTGTAAGCTTCTAATAATGGCTTGTTCTTTCTGGTGACCAGCCTCCATCCAAGAGCCATCCAGGGTTCCTCACAGCCACCTCATCAGAACAAAAGATGCCCAACACTTAGGAAATCACAAGCATTTTAGGAACCCTGCGTCAATGATGGGGCCAAACACAGACATTAGAACAAGAAATGCACCTAATTTTCTTATCACTTTGGAAATGACAGAGGTTTCAGGAGCTCTGTGACAGGAACTGGGGCAGAGAATTATATACATACATATTCTCACACACACAATTGGAAACTTGTTTGCAACTGCTGGTGTAAGAAAAGTCTAGAACATGGAGGGAAAATGAATGAAATCTCGAATACTTTTATCTGATATCACTGAATGAAGTAAGGTATTTGGAAAATTATTTTATTACCTCTCTTGTTCCATGTTTAAAATTAATTTTTGTCATAAATATCCTCGATGGTTTTGTTTATTGATGTTTGCCGCTAACTAAAAACACAATGTAAACACAACTGCAGGAACTCTAGGTAAAAAATATGTGACCTTCAGTAGGTTGGGAAAAAACCCATGGAAGGTAAGTTCGTATTTATTTAGAATGGATTGAACGTAAGATTTCAGAAATGGTATATAAGAAGAAAGAAACCTGGAGAAATTAACAGTAAGTGTGGAGAATTCACATCACAGATGAAACAGCTTCTGCGGTGGTCCTTAAATAATCTGAATCTATGAATTTATTAGCAATGCATTACGCTTTTTCTGTGGCGATATGTGGAAAGAATGAGTCAATTTTATCGCCATTAGTTTTGTTATTAACAAGTACATTTTAAGGTCACTATCAACATAAAAATTCTTAGCAATGTAGATTGCATATGTGGATGAAATAGAAGGTTGGGGCGGCAGGGTGGCTCAGCTGGTTAAGCATCCAACTTCTGATGGGGTCATGGTCTCACGGTTCATGAGTTTGAGACCCCCATGGGGCTCTCAGCTGTCAGTCAGCAACAAGCCTGCTTCAGATCTTCTGTCCCCCTCTCTCTCTGCCCCTACTCAGCTCGTTCTCTCTTTCTCTCAAAATAGATAAATAAACTAAAAAAAAAAAAGGAAATAGGACATTAGATTTGGAAAATAGTTATTTTTAAACAGAAATCGGCTATAAGCTGTGAGCAATTTTTGAATTTCCTTTGGACCACAGACATGTGGCTTTGCCTTCTGTGTGTGAACACGCCCATTAGTTTTTATTTTCAGCGCACAATAATGCAGATATGAATGGAGCATATGAATAATCAGGCTTGATTTACAATAGTTTGGTTAACCCAACTGGTTAACCCACGTCCTCCAGTGTTTAACCAAGAAGCCACCAAAATTATCATGTAAATTTAGAGCACTTTAATTTTCTAGAGCCTCAGACTCTTTGTTTGTGAATGCACTTTTTTTGATATTCCTAATCTCATGTTTTAATCATTAATAACAGATTAGCAAAGGCTTTTTTCCCCCACTTATCCTTATTTTATTTCCATTTGTCCAAAATGCATTCACAGATTTTAAGTGGCGTAGCAAGTTTTGTGTCCCTTTATAGGGCTTTAAATTGCATTATGTAATCACAACCATCTGCCTAGGATCTCACTTATTTTTTTTTTCTATTGAAGCAGCTTGAAATTAAAATGGACAAGAATGGTCTTCTAGAGGCACTTATCCAGAAAGCTAAATGGTATACATCTATACTGTTCAAAAATAAGGGATCTCAAATACATATGTAACTTTTGTATTTAATTATAACTCTATACAGTGTGTTCTATGAAAGTACAATGATTCGGGGCGCCTGGGTGGCTCAGTCGGTTGAGCGTCCGACTTCAGCTCAGGTCATGATCTCGCGGTCCGTGAGTTCGAGCCCTGCGTCGGGCTCTGGGCTGATGGCTCAGAGCCTGGAGCCTGCTTCCATTCTGTGTCTCCCCCTCTCTCTGCCCCTCCCCCGTTCATGCTCTGTCTCTCTCTGTCTCAAAAATAAATAAAACTTTAAAAAAAATTTTAAAAAGAAAGTACAATGATTCTACGGGGCGGGGGCGGGGGGAGGGGCGGGAAACAACCTAGATCTAATCAATGGCATGGTATGGGTACTTCAGGAAATCTCAACTCCATGCCAGAATATTCAACAAGAAATGTGAATGTTTACGTTTCTTGAACCCATATAGAAGCTGCCAAGATTATAATGATGGGCACTCAAAATAGCTCATATATAATTAATTACTTTTCTAACTAAGGGAATGTAAATAAATAACTTCCTCCAACATTCCTAAAGGTTGTGTGATAAGAGGAATACTATATGCAGATTTAGAGCAACTGGGTTTCAAATTCTACCCCGTGGCCTCTCAGTCTGGTATATGTGAGGAAATATATCTTCTTCCCGGTGTCTGTCAGGTCCTCCGTATCTGTCTGGTCCTCTGGCAATGCAGATTATTTATAAAATTGAACGATGCAGTACATTACAATCTGTTTAGCAGCAAATAATGCATTAAGCGAAGTGTTAAGAATTGCAAGAGATACAAGAGAAATGCAGAGCTGAATTGTTAAAGCAGGACTGAGAACACAACATCTTTCCTCGTGGACTTTTCTTATTACCTCGGCGGTGGGCTCAGGGTCATCTTCGCGAGACTTAGTGCCAGGGAGAAGCTGGTAAGGGGGCCACTGCAAAGTGATGTGGAAAAGGATTTAGAAACATACGAATCTTTACACAATTGTCTATGTTGTTAAAATACGGTTGTATTACTTGTTAATTCGTGTTTGTGAATGCAGTTTCAGAATAAGAGCAAGTTCTATTGATGAGGACCAGTAAACTGGATGCTGGGCAATGCCACCCAGTGCTGCTGAAAGACCAAGGTACTTTGTCCTGTTCCTTCTAGGAGGGTTGAGTCCAAGCTTACAAGCTGCTTTCTGAGAATTGGCCAGCGAAGGGGACTTGCTCCAGAGTAGATCCTTCTCAAATAAACAGTCAACACAAGGTACAAGTTCTGGTCCTTGTACCTCAATTCAGAACATGTTTAAATTGGGGCGTCTGGGTGGCTCAGCCAGTTGAGCCTCCGACTTTGACTCAGGTCACGATCTCACAGTTCTTTGGGTTCGAGCCCCGTGTCTAGCTCTGTGCTGACAGCTCAGAGCCCAGAACCTGCTTCGGATTCTGTGTCTCCCTCTCTCTCTCTGCCTCTCGCCTGCTCACACTCTGTCTCTCTCTACCAAAACTGAATAAACGTTAAAAATAATAATAATAATAATAATAAAGAACATGTTTAAATTGTCATGCCTGGGGCGCCTGGTGGGCTCAGTTGACTAAACATCTGACTCGATTTCAGCCTAGGTTAGGATATCATGATTCGTGAGTTTGAGCCCCACTTCGGGCTTCACGCTGACAATGCAGAGTGTGCTTGGGATTTTTCCTCTCTTCCTCTGTCTTCCCGTCCCCAGCTCAAGCTCACACACTCTCTCTCTCTCTCAAGATAAATAAATAAACTTAAAAAAAAATCACCACGCCTACTCTAGAATTCCCCATAATAGCAAGTTCTTGCCTGTTTTGCAACTTCCTGACAGTTCTACGTATCCTTATGTGCAATCCTGCTTGGCCCCTTCCATATAGGTGGTGTTTCCCCAGTGCACCTCCTATGAGCCATACTCAGTCTCAGAGCCTAGTGCCAGGCAGCTGTTCTAAAACTTTATTTGTTTTTTTTTAGAGTAGCCATAGGACCAAACTCCAAAATAGTATTGTAAAGTTGAATCACCTACCGACTGGCCACCACAGATAAAATACAAATAGCCCTTGGGATGATGCAATAGTGCAGTTGACAAAATTTTCACTAGCGGGAAATACGATAGGATGTCTGTGGCTGGTAATATCTCAGGTGTCTGAGGTACGAGGAAGCCATTCTTACAAATAGTGGGAAATTAAATATCTTGTTGGGTGCTCTTGATATTTTGGAAAAAAATAATTAAAAAAATAATAACATAATAGTAAGTCATTACCAACTTAAGGCCTTCTTGGAAACTTAAAAAAGTGGTGCTTATTAGGAGTCCACACCGTGGAAGACACAGGTCCTAGCTAACAGGCACTGGCATTAGTCAGTTCAGCACAGAGCTGGGCCCCGAGGATGACAGATGATTCAACAAGAATGGCAATACAAATCTGGAGAAGAGAGATATTATCCAAGTAGAAGGAGGACAGTGATGAGTATTTTATACCTTTACAAAGAATCCTTGAAGATGTGGCCATAAAACCCGCCATAGAACATTCTAGGAATCTTGCACCAAACAATGAAATGAAGTAAAAATGGAAGCACTTCCGGGAAGGCTAGCGGAGGAAAAGAACCAACACGCTCAGGAAAATTGCCTTGCTGGCATGGTTGTATCACATATGACTGGCACACCCCCCAGCTGGCTTTTTTCCATGGGCGATCACAGAGCGCACTCTGTTTGCTAGAAATTAAAGACTGCTCTGCGGGCACAGCACCATAATCATTGGGAGGTTTTGTGGTTGCTGACCTCTTCAGGTTGGGGTGATTGAGGGAGGCGGGCTGTCTGTAGCAGGAGGCATGAGGGAATGCTGAAATTATACAAGTGCAGAGCCTGACTGTAGGGAGCAAATGGACACAATTATCCTAATGAGCATCGGATTCTGAGTGACAGCCAGAGGCATCTGACCTGAAGGAAAGTACAGAGATGGTTCATAAAACATGGTGCACACAAAGGGCAAGAGAGATGGGCAGCCAAGAACACTACTGTTTAGTGTCTACAACGGAGATGAAATCAAGGAGAAAAGCATTTCTTAGTTTTGACATGTCAGGAGTTTGGAAGTTGTGAGTTATCGTTCCAATGAGAAAACAAAAAACTGGAAAACAAAACAGAAAAACCTAAAAATCAATAAGTGAGCCCCATCAGAGAATTAAGCCACTGGGCAAACCACCACTATAGCGGGATTCTTGCACAGAGAGTGGTGACACTGTGGCTTTTCGTTCCAGGAAGCAATGTTATTCATGCTGACGTGCGCTCAGAGGGTTTGCACCCAAAAACCGGAGCCCCAAACACCACGTGATATAGCCTTTTATGCATTTCTACTTCTTTGTCTCCCATATATGGGTGACGTATAGACATATAGTCTGGGGGTCTCATGCTATAGAGTCGTGAGGGATGTCACATGGGCACATAGTCAGGGTGCCTTCCCTTATCTTGAGATCTTTTCTCGCCATGTTCCCTAAGGAGGGGACTCTGCCACACCACCCCAAAACTCAAGATACAAATACAAATGATTACAGAGAATCACGGCTGAGATGAGCTGACCAGGAACAGAAGTTGCTCAGCCAACAGCAGGTAAGAAAGGACACTTCTGTGGCGGGGGCGCCTGGGTGGCTCAGTCCGTTAAGCATCCTACTCTGCCCTCTCTCTCTCTCTGTCTCAAAAACAAATAAACATTATTTATTTATTTATTTATTTATTTATTTATTTTTATAAAAGAACACTTCAGTGGTAATTTTGATGAACTGCTGAAGATGGAATGTGGATTACCTTGAGACCTCCTGGGGATACAGTGGTGAGAAATTGCTCCCTTTCATAGGCTTTATCTCCAGGATATCCATCAGGGTTTCCTGGTAAATATCAGAGCAAAACCCCTTCCCTTTCTGGAAAAGGAGAGGGAAAAAGTAACCATTTGAAATACTCATAGAGCTTTCTCTGTAACAAGGGGCTATCAGGAACCTAATGAGGCAATGCAATCCCCTTTGCCTTACTCGCTCACATAAGGGGAAGGGAAAAAAGGCAAAGAAAAGCTTCTCAAGGTCAGAGTGAGGAGACTCATGACCACTGGAAAGGTGTGATTCGATCATAATCTGATAGAATGCTTTCCTCCCAGTAGCTTACCGTAATATCAAAAGGGCTCCATCAGTGGGTTACAGCTAAGAGAGTAGCAAGATGCAGACCCCATTTAAGGAGATTTTAAGAAGGAAAAAAAAAAGGATTTCTTAAGGAAATACAAAGACAACAATGGAAAAACATATATACATATACTCCATGTATATAATCCATATATATATATATATACTCAATGTATGTTCCATATATATATTCCATATATATGTTCCACATATATATATTCCATATATGTATATTCCATATATATATTCCATATATGTATATTCCATATATATATTCCATATATGTATATTCCATATATATATTCCATATATGTATATTCCATATATATATTCCATATATGTATATTCCATATATATATTCCATATATGTATATTCCATATATATATATTCCATATATATGTATTCCATATATATATATATATTCCATATATATGTATTCCATATATGTATTCCATATATATATTCCATATATGTATATTCCATATATATATTCCATATATGTATATTCCATATATGTATATTCCATATGTGTATATTCCATATGTATATTCCATATGTGTATATTCCATATATATATTCCATATGTGTATATTCCATATATATATTCCATATGTGTATATTCATATATATATATTCCATATGTGTATATTCCATATATATATATTCTATATATATATATTCCATATATATATATTCCATATATATATTCCATATATATGTATTCCATATATATATATTCCATATATATGTATTCCATATATGTATTCCATATATATATTCCATATATGTATTCCATATATATATATATATATTCCATATATATGTATTCCATATATGTATTCCATATATATATATTCCATACATATGTATTCCATATATGTATTTCATACATATATTCCATATATATGTATTCCATATATATATTCCATATATATATGGCATATATGTATTCCATACATATATGCCATATATATATATATTCCATATATATGTATTCCATATATGTATTCCATATATACGTATTCCATATATGTATTCCATATATATATTCCAAATATGTATTCCATATATATATTCCATATATATGTATTCCATATATGTATTCCATATATATATATATATTCCATATATATGCATTCCATATATGTATTCCATATATATATTCCATATATATATATTCCATATATATATTCCATATATATATATATTCCGTATATATGTATTCCATATATGTATTCCATATATATATGGAGTATATATATATATATAGAACTAGGGCAAAGTGAAGCCTCTGGCACCACGAGTTAAAACAAACATTAAACGTCACACAGTCCCTAGCTAGCTTAGCATAAAACCAGACACAATAAAACCCCACAGGTCCTATTTCCTGATACCTTGCATCTAGTTTTTAATGAAAAGTATAAGGGATGCTAGAGGTAAGACAAACACATTCTAAAGGAAAACAAACAAACACATCATAACCAGGCTGCAATATAATATATATTTTGAATAATTAGATATGGAATTTAAAATAATTATGATTAATAGATTAGTGGCTCTAATAGTAAAACAAGGTCCAAGAACATGTTGATGATGTAACCAGTGATCCACATAACACAGAGAACACTAAGCAGGAGAAATATAAAAAACGTTCCCACTCGTTATATTTTACATTTAAATTTCAGAAAGCCAAAGACAATGAATGAGAAGGTCCTCAAGCCAGAAACAAACAACTTTTACCTACACAGTAATTAGGATAACAATTGCATTGATTGTACCATTGGACTTCAGAAAACATTAAAAAAGGGGGCACCTGTGCGGCTCAGTTGGTTAAGTGTCCCACTTCCACTCACGTCATGGTCTCACGGTTCATGAGTTCGAGCTCCATGTTGAGCTCTACGCTGACAGCTCAGAGCCTGGAGCCTGCTTTGGATTTCGTCTCTCTCTCTCTCTCTCTCTCTGCCCCTCCCCTGCTCGCACTCTTTCTCTCTCAAAAATGAATAAACTTAAAAAAATGTTTAAATAAAATTAAAAAAAGAAATCATTAAAAATGGGTGAGAGGAAAGTATTTAAAATGTTGAAAAAAAGAAACACACCTAGATCTGCATACAGCAAAACTATCTTTCCAAAGTAGAAATAAACACTTCCTCAGAGAAACACAAACTGAGGAAATTAGTTGACAGTAGAAATGTTAGCATAAGTTTTTCACAGACAAGGAAGGAGATATAGGTCATAAACTGGGTGCACATAAAGAAAAGAAGACCTTCAGAGTAGAATAACTAAATGGAAAATAAAAACATTTTAGATTTCTTATTCTCAGTTAATCTAACAGATGACAGTTGAAAATAATCATAGCAGCATATTGGGTGATTACAGCAAGCGGCTAAGTGAAATGAACAACAATATCATAAGGGAAGGAGGAAGGATTGGGAACATTCTGGTACATGGTATCAGTAGTAAACATGAGGTGGTATGATTCATTTGAAAGTGGATTTAGATTAGTTGTAAATGTATATTAAAACGTCTAAGCAACCACTATTTTTTTTAAAGAAAAACATTTAATGTATTGGAAAGAAGAGAAAATTGAATCCTATCAAATGCTCAATGAAAACCAGAGAAAGTGTATATATGCACAAAATGAGTATCATTAACCTAAAAAAGGAAGGAAATTCTGACACAAGCTGTGGTGTGGACGAACCTTGGAGACATGATGTGAAGTGAAAGAAGCAAGTCACAAAGGGACAGGTGCTACATGATCCCACTGCCAGGTGGTGCCTAGAGCTGTCTAATCCATAGACACAGGACTGAGCATGGTGGGTGCCAGGGGCAGAGAGGAAAGGGGAAGGTAGAGTTATTCTTTAATAGGTAACAGAGTTTCAGTTTTGCAAGATGAGTTTTGGAGATGGATGGTCTCAATGGTTACACAACAGTGTGAATGTACTTAGTACTACTGAACTGTACCCTTAAGAATGGTTAAGATGGCGGGGGCGCCTGGATGCCTCTGTCAGATGAGCATCGGACTTGGGCTCAGGTCATGATCTCGCAGTTCCCGAGTTCAAGACCCACGTCGGGCTCTGTGCTGACAGCTCAGAGCCTGGAGCCTGTTTCAGATTCCGTGTCTCCCTCTCTGTCTCTGCCCCTCCCCCACTTGTGCTCTCTCTCTCTCTCTCTCTCTCTCTCTCTCTCTCTTTCTCTCTCTCTCTCTCAAAAATAAACATTAAAAATTAAAAAAAAAAAAGAATGGTTAAAATAGAATGGTTAACCTATAAATAGGTTATGTGTATTATAGCACAATTAAAAATAAATGGGTAGGGAGAGAGAGAATTTTTTCCAAGAGAACCCAAAATAGCTTCAGCATATAGACAACAGTTATAAACATGATAGATATCAGTCCCACTTAGTAATAATTTGGATGGCTGAAATACACCAAGTAAAAGACACCGATTGCCAGAGTGTATTAGAAAAACAAGACCTAACTTTATAATGCCTTCAAGAAATCCACCTTGAGTATAGACATCTAGATATGAAAAGGAAAGGGATAGAAAAAAGATAGACCTGATTAATTCTAATAAAAATGAAGCTGGAGTTTTCAATGTTATCAAATTCGTGGGCATGGAGTGGTTCATAAAAGTGTTTTATTATACTTTTGATAACCATGGTATCCGTAGTAATGTCTTCACATATTAGTAGTTTATTCTTTTCTATTTTTGAACAGAGAGTGCTCTGTTTTTATGGATGTATAGTAGATCCTGCCATAATGCATATACGTTTTCCTAATATTTACCATGTTATGCAGAATTGTGCAAAGGAATCCATGTTGCTTATGAAATAAATAGTGTGAGGTTCTCACAACTTAAAAAAAAAGACAATGAATTATGGACACATTAAAACAACAGGAACCTAATACAATTTTTAAAACTGTTGATGCATGTTAAATACACAGTTCTGGGGCGCCTGGGCGGCTCAGTCAGTTAAGCATCTGACTCCTGATTTTGGCCCAGGTCGTGATCCCATGGGTCTTGAGTTCCAGTCCCACGTCAGGCTCTGGGCTGACAGCGTGGAGCCTGCTTGAGATTCTCTCTCTCTTCTCTCTCTCTCTCTCTCTGCCCCTCCCCTGCTTGCATGCTCTCTCTCTGTCTCTCAAAATAAATAAATAAACTTAAAAAATACAGCGTCTTGTGCATGTCAAATGTTTAATACATAAATACTATAACAGATATGCTCTTTTCCTTGAAAAAAAAAACCTCACATTTGCTGGCGGAAGTGGGCATCAAAATGTTATCTGAAGTATCTGAGGGAAGATTATTCGATGTCGCATGGAAAATTTTAAAACCAAGCGAGAAGAGTGTAGGTTGTAAAACACATGGTGAACTTTGTTAGCAGTCCTGACTTTTTACACCAACCTTAATTTTTCTTCTTCTACTTATTTTGGTTTTAACTGTTTTATTGTTCTTATCTAAAATAATTTCTTCAGGCAGAATCTGAGTTAATTTATTTGAGCTGTCTTCCTTTAAATTACATATTCAGTGCTATAACTTTTTGTTTCCAAATGCTGTTTCAATGGTATTCCACACATCATAGTAATTTTTGAAAACATTTTCATTTATTTAGACACTATTATCCCAATTATTCTATTCTATTGTTAAATACTATCTAGTCTATTGTATTGTAATAATTTAATTATTTCTAATTTACCTTTTATTTCTTCTTTAACACAGCATTACTTAGGAGTGCCCTATGTAGCTCGGAATATTAGGAGATTTTACGGATAGCTTTCTATTACTGTTTCAGTTTATTTTTTGTGAATTTTTTTGACAGTTTTTTTTAAAAAGTTTATTTATTTAGAGAAATGGAGAGAGCATGCATGGGAGAGGGGGAGAGAGAGAGGGAGAGAGAGAATCCCAAGCAGGCTTTGTGCTGTCAGCAGAGAGCCTCCATGTGAGACTCGAACTTAACGAACCATGAGATCATAACCTGAGTCAGACGCTCAACTGACTGAGCCACTCAGGCACCCCAGTAAATTTCAGCTTAAATCAATTGTAGTTGGAGACTTGTGGTCAGTGAATACATTTTGTTTACCTAAATATATTTAATTTTTTTTATTATTTTTTTTTTTGACAGAGAGAGAGACAGCATGAGCCAGGGAGGGCAGAGAGAGAGAGGGAGACACAGAATCTGAAACAGGCTCCAGGCTCCAAGCTGTCAGCCCAGAGCCCGACGGGGGGCTCGAACTCACAAACGGCGAGATCATGACCTGAGCCGAAGCCAGACGCTCAACCGACTGAGCCACCCAGGTGCCCCTACCTAAATATATTTAAATTTATTGATGTTTGATTTGTGGTACAGGATTTAGTTTATCATAGCAAATATCTCATATTCACATATTTTGAATAATTATGTTAGTTTTGAGTGGAATGCTTTATGTCAATTAGGTGAAATATTTCTTTTGTCTACATAACCTATTGGTCATTGAGAAATTATTGAAATCACCACTGATACCTATAGGCTTTTCTAGTTATTTTTTCAGTTTTTGATTCTTATGTTTTGATATTTTGGTACAAGGTACACAAATTATTTCTTCTTGATGGATTGACTCATTGCCGTCATGAAATGTTCTTCCTGATTCCTGATGATTTTCTGTGCTCCTGAATGTATTTTGATAGCCACCCCAATTTTTTATTGTGATAAAACATACATTCTATATAATTTACCACTTGAACCATTTTTACGTGTACAGGTCAGTGGCATTAATCATCTTCACGTGGTTGTACAACCATCACCATCATCCATCATCCATCATTCGTCTTTCCCCACAGCCACTCTCACCCCGTTATGCAATAACTCCCCATTCCTCCTTCTCCAGCCCCTGGCCAACACCGTTCTATGCTCTCTCTAGGAATGTGACTCCTCTAGGAAAATCACATAGTGGAATCATATAGTGTTTGTTCTTTTGTTAATTGGCTTATTACATGTAGCAGAATGTCCTCAAGGTTCATCCACATTGTGGCCTGTGTCAAAAATACCCTTCTTTTTTAAGGCCGAATAACATTCTCTTATATGTATATTACACATTTTGTTTATCCATTCTTCCATTGGTGGACTTATGGATTGCTTCTACCTTTTTGGCTATTGTGAATAATATTGCTATGAACATGGGTGTATAAATATCTGTTAAAGTCCCTCCTTTATTTCTTTGGACATACACCCGGAAGTGGAGAATTGCTGGATCATATAGTAATTCTATATTCTTTGGGGAATTACCATACTGTTTTCCATAGTGGCTGCACCATTTTGTATTCCTAACCAGCAATGCCCAAGACTCTTCTTTTTCCACATCCTTGCTAATACTTGTTATTTTCTGTTTTTGTTTATTTTGTTTTGTTTTGTTTTGGGATGAGGGTCATCCTAAAATGTATGTCCTGCTTTCTTTTAATTAGTGTTAGCTGTGTATGTCTATTTTCTAAGCTTTGGCTTTTTAAATTTATTATCCAAGTATAGTTGGCATACAATGTTATATTAGTTTCAGGTATACAACACAGTGATCTAAGCTTTTACTTTTAACTTGTGTTCATAAATTTAACATGTGTCTCTCATAAGTAGAGTACATCTGGGACTTTCTATTTATCCAATCTATTTTTTAATTGGAGAAATATTATAATTTGTATTTAAGGTGATTAATTAAGTGGTTAGGTGTATCTGTTGTCTTTCTACTAGCTTTCTCTTTCTCCTATCTGTTCTTTGCCCTCAACTCTCTTTCCTTTTTTTGTCATTTTTTATTAAGTGAGCTTATTTTATTATTTTATTTTTCTTTATTTCTATCATTGGTTAATTATCATTAGTTCTTTTAATAAAGTTTTTCCCTGTCTACCTCCAAGTGATACATCCGTTTCACATATACTGTAAGAAGCTTACACTACTATACTTCCGTGTCTCCACTCCCATACTTTATGCTGTTATTTCCATTTGATTAATTAATTGATAGGTCACAAACCTCTTACACATTGTTATGTATTCAGTCAATTATCTTTTCAAAATATTTAAATTATAAGGGAAATATGATTTATTTTTATTTGCCAATGGGCAAATACCTGTACCTATTCCTCTGTGTAGTACTCTATTTCCATATGGTATAATTTTATTGTTCCTGAGAGAATTTTTTAGAATATATGTTTTATTTAATGTTTATTTATTTATTTTGAGAGAGAGGAGACAGCATGATCCAGGGAGGAACAGAGAGAGAGGGAGAGAGAGAATCCCAAGCAGGAACTGCACTGTCATCATTGAGCCCGATGCAGGCTCAATCCCATGAACTGTGAGATCATGATATGAGATGAAATCAAGATTCAAACGCTTAACCAACTGAGCCACGCAGGTGCCTAGAACATTTATAATAGTGCATCTGTACTGGTGATAAATTCTCTTGCCCTAATACGAAAAACTATTTCATCAGCATTTTTTAAAGATATGATCTTTGTATTTCAAGTTCTAGGCTTCCGGTCAGTTTTTGTTTTTGTTTTGTCTCAATACTTTTAGGATGCTACTCACTTTCTCCCTAGCATTGCCTCCGACATGACATCTCCTTTCATCCACATCTACATTCCTCTGTGTGTGATGTGGCCCAGTCCACAATTTTAAGAACATGCTCATTATTTTTGAGCATGTTCAGTATTCGATGCTTTGGTACAGCTGTATGCCTATATCTTGTACTTGGATTCTGTGGAGCTTCTTCAGTCTGAGTTTATAATTGTCAACATATTTGGAAGGTTTCCCCCCACTGTTTCTTTAAATATATTTTCTGCCCCCATCCTCATTCCAGAGATTCAAATTGTTCATTTATATGACCCTTTATTTGACAGTTCATGGAATATCTTCATTTGTTTAAATTTTCTTTCCTCTCTCTGCTTTATTTTGGATAGTTTCTGTTGATACGTCTTCAAGCTCATTATTATTCCATTCTTCAACTGCCATTAACCTGCCATTAATCTCACCCACTGTAATTTTCACCCCCCAGACATTGTAGTTTTCTTGTCTAGAAGTGCTATTGAGCTCATCTTTAAAATATCTTCTGTTTCTTCTTAATGTTTCAAATAAGCCATACATTTATAACACCCACTTTAATGTTTCTTTCTGCCAAATCCCACATTTGTGTAAGTTTGGGATCGGTTCTGACTGACTCTCTCTCTCTCTCTCTCTCTCTCTCTCTCTTTTAATGTGTGATATGTTTCTCCTTTTTGCATGTCTGGTAATGTTTGATTTGATGGCAGGCGTCATGTGTTTTACCTTTTTTGATGCTGTGTAGTTTGTGAATCTTACAACTATTCTTGAGTTTTTTCCAACAGCTTGGTCAAATTAGTCGGAAACAGTGTGATCCATTTGGGTCTGCTTTTGATATTTGACAGGTGGGCTTGGTTCAGCATTTCTTTTAGGGCTGTGATCCTTTCTTGTATTTTTCATGGTTTGCTGATTTTCTTTAGTGAAAAATCTGAATGTTATTCTCTTTATTCTGTACATATTTATTAGTGGTTTCTGATTAGTGGCTACCATTATGTTTGCACAATAACATCATCTTCATAGAGTGGTTTATATTAAGTTGATGGTCATTTGAGTCTCAGCCTATTCTTCTTCTTTTTTTTAATGTCTTATTTATGTATAAGACAGAGAGAGACAGAGCATGAGCAGGGGAGGGGCAGAGAGAGGGAGACACAGAATCAGAAGCAGGCCCCAGGCTCCAAGCTGTCAGCACAGAGCCAAATGCAGGGCTCGAACTCACAAACCGCGAGATCATGACCTGAGCTGAAGTCGGATGCTCAACCGACTGAGCCACCCAGATGCCTCCAATGGGGAATATTAATTTTTTTTTAAATGTTTATCTTTATTTTTGAGACAGAGAGAGACAGAGGGAGCAGGGTAGGGGCAGAGAGAGAGGGAGACACAGAATCTGAAGAAAGCTCCAGGCTCTGGTCTGTCAACACAGAGCCTGATGCAGGGCTTGAACTCACAAACTGAGAGATCATGACCTGAGCCAAAGTCGGAAGCCCAACCAACTGAGCCACCCAGGCACCCCTGAGCCTATTCTTTACTCCTCTCCTCTCCATGTTTTAGAAATATGCTCTCATGTTGTACATCCTTTTATTTTGTGAATTCTTTGACTGATTTTTTACAGAAGTATTCATTTTTATTGGTTTTGTGTTTCCTACTTTGATACTGTCACTTTTGGTCTTTCCTTTCCACTCCGAGTCCCCTTTCATATTTCTTGCATGGTTGGTTTAATGGTCACACACTCCTTTAGTCTTAGTTTTTCTGGGAAACTCTATCTCTCCTTCTGTTTTGAGTGATAGCCTTGCTGGGTAGATTGGTTTCGCCCCTTGTTCCCATTTACCACTTTGGATATATCATGCCATTCCTTTCTGGCTTGGAAGGTTTCTGTTGGAAAGAAAGAAAACTTTGCAAGGCCTTATGGGGGTTCCTTGTACGTTACTGTCATCTTTCCTCTTGCTGTTTTAATTTGTTTTCTTTATTATTATATTTTGCCAATTTAATTACCATAGGTCTTGGTATGGATCTGCTTTCCTTGATTTTGTTGGAAGTTCTCTGTGCCTCCTGAATCTGGATATTGGTTACCTTCCCCAGATTAGGGGAGTTTTCAACTATTATTTCTTCAAGTAAATTCTCTACCCTTTTTCTCTCTTTTCTTCTGGGACTCCTGTAATGCAAATGTTACTTGCTTTGATGGAGTCTCTGAGCTCCCCAAGTCTATTCTCATTTTGCATAATTATTTTCTGTTTCTTTTGTTCAGCTTGATTACTTTCTACTACTCTGTCTTCCAGGTCATTAATTTGTTCCTCTGCTTCTTCCAGCCTGCTGTTCCTTACATCCAGTGTGTTTTTAATTGTATTTATTGCATTATTTTATCTCTGATTAGTTCTTTTTTATTTCTGTGTTAAGAGTCTCGCTGATGTTTTCCACTCTTTTCTCAAGCCCAGTGAGTATCTTATGATCATTGCCCTAAACAAACCATCAGTCATGTTTCACTTACAACTCTGGCAATGGGCTTGTCCTGTGCCAAATTTGTGACAGATTTCTCTGTTGTCTCATTTTGTGTAAGTCTCTGTGCCTGTTTCTGTGTTTAGGAAAGACAACTACATGTCCTGTTCTTGAAGGTAGTGGCCTTCTGGAGAAGGGGTCCTGTAGTGCTCTGCATGTAATGACCCCTGTTCCCCAGGGCCTGGCACTTCAAGGAGTGCCCCCAAAATGCGCTCTCTGCACTCGGCATTTGCACCCTGGCCACTTTATCCTTCAAGCCAGTTGTCCACAGAGGCTCTTTTTGTCTATTGGGAGCAGTGTTTGGTCCCCAACCTGAACGTGGTGCATTTTAACCACGTGTGCTTTGGTCTACTAGTGCAATGAGACCTTTGACACCAATGCTGGGACTGAGGCCCCACCCAACTCCCGGGTCAAACAGATGCAGTTTTGGCAGGGATTTAGGCTAGTCTTCTGGGGAGGAGGCCTGCCATGTCGGGACCGGGGCAAGTGTGACTGGGAAGAGCCGTTCCACCAAAGTGTAGGGGAGTAGGGCCTGATGTAAGCAAGTTAAGGAGTGAGTTTTGGCACTGCTTTGGTTCCCGTGGGTGGGTCTGCATTTATGCTGAGGGGTGGGGCAGTGAAATGGCATCTTCCAGTTCCTTTGTTCCCAGGGGGATCTCTCCATGAGTGCTGCCACTCTGGGACATATTCTGAGATGAGCAAATAACCTACCTATTGTGCGCCCCAGCTGCTCTTCAGATTGGGTTCAACAATGTATGTCCAAGGGCTGTTTGCCCTGCCTGTCTCCAATAGCAGCCCCAATACTTCTGGGTTCTCCCTGAGCCAAGACCCATCCTTTAGAACTCCAGGCTTTACGTCCTCCTGGTTGCAAGAACTCATAAAATTCGGTCCCTCTTGCTTTCCAAACCAATTGCTATGAGGATATGTCTCCCTGAGTAGGCTCCCCGGTGTGCTAGTCTGTCTCTCACTCTTCTCCATGAACCACAGCTCCCTACCCACCACAGCAGCCATGATATCTTTCTCTCCCAAGCCACATCTCCATACGTCCTACCTCCTTCAATGTGGCCCCTGCACCTTTGGCTGTGGAGTTTGTTCTGTCAGCCTTCCGGTCAAGTTCTAGGGTATTTAGGATGATTTGATAGTTATCTAGTTGTGTTCATGGAATGGGGTTACACTTAGGTCCTAGTACCGTGCCAACATCTTCCCCCTCTTCCAGATAATAATTTAATTAGGGGTTTTCACTCCTGAAGGCTATATTGTCACTACAACTTTCTTATGAAAAACAAAGAGATTTATCACTAAGAATAAAGTAAGGCCGGTAATACAAGGCCCTCATTTTGTGGATATAATTATAATGTATAACTAATTCCATCAAAAGGCAAATATCGGAAATAAATGAACATGATACAAAAGATAGAATTGCTCATTTTTCATATCCAACTAAACAATATTGTAAAGTTGTATTTAACATATTAGGCATCACATAGTTTGAATGGGAATAAGGAAGCATTGAGTAAGGATGGAAAAATCATGTTCTAAGAAGTTTCTGGATTATTAGAAAAAAAGTATAATCTGTATGTGTATAAATTAAGTTCATTTTATTAGGACGTCTTCCATATTCTATTAAAGACAAGCCTTTTGTACTAAACTGCACAGATGTATTTGTTATTCATTAAGACTATAAAAAGGTATAATCAAAACCGGAGAGCTAGTTCAAATCTAACAATTCACATACCTGCACATAAGGAAAGCACATTTTCTCCCTACCTTCCAAACTCTTTGATGACTCAGAAGCTAAACACGATGGCCAGGCCACTTCTGCAGTGTTGCATTCCTCTACCTGTGGGATCCTGAAATGCCCAACACCTCCCCACCATATGCCAGGTAAATATCTACTGGATTTTATCTTTACTATATACAGCTCTAAAAGCATCTTCTCGATAATGACTATTTTCTCCTCCTAACAATGGTCATCTTAATCATTCCTTCCTTCAGACTATGTTTTTACATACTTTTAGAATTTTGCCTGTAGAAATTTAATTCAGTTATTATTATTTTTTTAAGTGCTGTAATGTCTAGTTTTGAGAGAGTGAGACAGAGAGCGAGTAGGGGAGGAGCAGAGAGAGAGGGAGACACAGAATCTGAAGCAGGCTCCAGGCTTTGAGCTGTGGGCACAGAGCCCAATGCAGGGCTCAGATTATGAGCCATGAGATCATGACATGAGCTGAAGTCAGATACTCAACTGACTGAGCCACCCAAGCACCTCAGTTGTGACGATGATCATGGTGACGATGTCTTCACTAGGTTATGAGATCCTTGAGTTCCAAGACTGTGCATTGTCTTTGTACTGTGGCACCTAGTGTTTTCAGGCATATAGCTTAATATATTTTTAGGGAATGAATAAATGATGCTATACAAAGCTGGGGTTATTAAATAATAATGCGTGTATTAAATACTAAGTTAAAGGTTGGCATTTAGAGACAAAATTTCTTGGGCAGACTAAGGCAGTGGAGTACTGCGGTAATTAATATGAGAAGTACATATTTAGACATAACTTTCCCTCTACCCTCAAAGTAAGCAAGCAAACAAACAAAGTGATAAGAAAAGAACACGTTTGCTGTATCTCTGCAAATTTCACTGTATGCATTGAAAAATTATTTGAGACTTAAAAAAAAAACCACTATGAAAATAGATGTTTCTTCAAGGGCTGCTTCATTTTTGATAGTTCAGTCACCACAGTTCTTACCCTCAGAAGACTAGACCTTGGTGTATTTTTCATTTTAGAGAATCAGGAATATTGTAAGAAAATGTCAATGTCTCAAAATTTAAGATAGATTTCTCTACTCGAAAGACAGGTTCTTGGAGTGTCTTGGGTGGCTCAGTCCATTAAGCATCTGACTTCGGCTCAGATCCTGATCTCATGGTTTGTGAGTTCTAGTTCTGCATCGAGCTCTGTGCTGACAGCTCAGAGCCTGGAGCCTTCTTTGGATTCTGTGTCTTCCTTTCTCTCTCTGCCCCTTCCCGAGTCATGCGCACTCTCTCTCTCTCTCTCTCTCTCTCTCTCTCTCTCTCTCAAAAATAAATAAATATTTAAAAAAAAGACATTAGCTTCCTATACAATATTATGACCTCACCCAAATTCATTTATTCTATTACCTCTCATTTTCTCCAGGTAACAAACAAAAGTTACATTTATTTTATTTTTACTTTGCTTACATTAATGTAGCTGTATGTGAAAGATTTCTGCCTTCCTAATGTTCTTGTTTCCTGCAATGTGAAATTTCATGTATTTATCTTAAATTGGCTTCTGCAGCTTATTATTTGCACGCGTGGCCGGAATCTTTGTGTTTCTAAAGTTCTGCCTCTAAATTAATTTTCATCGATATCTATCCTAATGTTTCTCAAATGTATACTAAAGCCTAGATATCTCTCTGCATCTTTAGCCTCCAAAACCTGATATCCAGAAAAGAATGTACACTCATCCTCTTTATAAAATTATCTATACCTATATATGTAATTTTGGTCAGTGGAAAGTGGAAATGCTACCTTTGAAATTATGATAAATCTTTTGTAACTCTCCCTTCTCCTCCCTGAAACCTGCATATAAATTCTCTCTAAATGTGATCACTTTTTTCCCTTAATTGATCTTGAATGTAGTCTTTTTCTTTTCTTTTCTTTTCTTTTCTTTCTTTTCTTTTCTTTTCTTTTCTTTTCTTTTCTTTCCTTTTTTTTTTTTTCTGGTCCCAAGCCTGATTGCTTCCAGACCAGCATCCTTTCTTGCCTGAATCATTTCAGTAGTGCCTTCACTGTTTTCTCCACACCATGTCCTGCTCCCCAATTTCATGCTATGAACCATCACCCACATACGTATGATTTTTTAAAACCAAAATCTGTCCATGCTTCTTCAGTGCCAGGAACCTCAAAAGTAGACCTCATATGGTTTCTTGAACAATCAACTCTTCCTAGAATCAGCTTTCCATCTTGAGGATTGCTCCTCCGGGGACACACTTTCTCCTTGGCTTCTTTTCCTTCCTTCAACGTGCATCTCAGTTGTTTCCTCCTCAGAGAATCCTTCCCCAGCACCTCCCACAAAACTGGGTGTATCTTTCTCCCAGTGTTAATGCATTATAATTGTTCCACTTCACTTGGGGTTCCCCGAGGATAGAAAAGGCATGGTTATCTTTCTCATCATTAGTGCTGGGCATACTTCCTTGCACAGAGTAGGCGCTTAATAAATTTGCAAACTAGGAATAAATGTTTCTGGATACACAAACACGATTCTGTAATTTAAATAATTCTACTCAACAAAGAGCAACTGTTATGTATCTCTCAGTCTTCTGGGCACTGGCAACACAGTAATGGGCAAAACAGACAATAATCCCTGCTCATGTGGTGCTCACATAAAAATGAAATTCGGGGCACCTGGGTGGCTCAGTCGGTTGAGCGTCCGTCTTCGGCTCAGGTCATGATCTCGCAGCTCGTGGATTCGAGCCTGGAGCCTGCTTCTGATTCTGTGTCTCCCTCTCTCTGCCCCTTCCCCGCTCATGCTCTGTCTCTCTCTCTGTCTCTCAAAGATGAAGAAACGTTAAAAAAATTAAAAAAAAAAAACTTCAAAAAAATGAAATTCAAAAATAAATACACAATGCTTGTAATATATATATATGATTAATGTCATTGTAAGTTATAAGATCTCCCTAGATATTTTGGAAATAGCAACTGAGTATTGATGATTCCATTAATAATTAAATATATATTAATTTAAGGATCATACCTGTAGTCACATTCTATGAGTATTCAAAATTGGGGCACCTGGGTGGCTCAGTCGGTTAAGCGTCCGTCTTCAGCCAAGTCACGATCTCGCGGTCTGTGAGTTCGAGCCCCGCGTTAGGCTCTGGGCTGATGGCTCAGAGCCTGGAGCCTGTTTCTGATTCTGTGTCTCCCTCTCTCTCTGCCCCTCCCCTGTTCATGCTCTGTCTCTCTCTGTCCCAAAAATAAATAAACGTTGAAAAAAAATTTTTTTTAAAAAAAACAAAGATGTAGGTGAGAAAGGTGTTCCCATACTGTGGGGTTGATTTACCTAACTTAGGACTTGTGCTGTTGGTGCTGGCTTCAGAATACAGTTTAATAGTCCTTTGAATCAAAACCTGATTTATATACAGAAATAGTTAATCACCTGATATAAGTCTCTATGGAGTGTAAGCATATGAAATTCAAGGTTTGGATACTCCATGGACTTTCTAAGATTTTGCGAGCTGTTTCAATGTCATTGGACATTATTAATAAGAACTGAGCAGTCCTTCATGCATGACTATAATTTGCTTCATATGCAGGTAAATCATACTCTTGAATATGTTAGGCCAGAAATCAAAATGGATTTGACTTCCCTAGCTCCCAAAAGAACCAATATTTCTTCAGATATTTCATCATTTTCTGTGCCTTTGATTCATCTCACCATTTGTTTATTCCTCCAACCATAGTTACTAAATGTCTCCCAGGTGGCCGAACTGATGCTAATTGCTCTCTCTGATAAAGAAAACAAAAGAGTCTGTGAACAAAAGAAGAAGACATTAAACAAACCCACAAGATATGGAGTTTAGTATACGGTAGGTGGATAACTATACATTGAGATGAGATCTATAAAACGTAAACAGAATTCTAATCTACTTAGGGGTTGCTTCAGGGGTGGTTCATTAAGAACATGACATGAACTAAGGTATTAAAGATTTATTGAAGGATAAAAATGGTGCTGTTAGAAAAGAGGAAGAAATAGAGATCACATTTAATGTGGACAGAGAATGCCCCTGGCAAAGGTGCACATGTCACGTTTAAGGAACAAAAATGAGACCTGCATATATGTATCGAGTTAAGTTGAAGGTATGTTCATGGGGAGACTGTACAGAATCTGAAGCCTACTGTGGGTCACTTTGACGTTACGCTTAATCAAATGATAAACCACCAAAGGTCCTAAGAAGAATGATGATGTGTGTGGCTTAAAGATCAGTTTCACTTTGAGTAAATTAAAAACAAAGACAAAAACAGGACATGGTTGAAAATAGTTGAATACACTGCAGTATTCCAGGCTAGAGATAAGAGTAGTTTGGACAAAGAAGTCATCATTAGATATGAGAGGAAGTAAATAGAATTAAGAAAGCGTAGTAGATAAATCTGGAGAACTTGCTTAAATATGGGGATAGCAAGTGAGGGAGAGGGATAGAAACTTCCAGAGATTTGCTTCAAACAGCGGATAGATGGGGCGCCTGGGTGGCGCAGTCGGTTAAGCGTCCGACTTCAGCCAGGTCACGATCTTGCGGTCCGTGAGTTCGAGCCCCGCGTCAGGCTCTGGGCTGATGGCTCAGAGCCTGGAGCCTGTTTCCGATTCTGTGTCTCCCTCTCTCTCTACCCCTCCCCCGTTCATGCTCTGTCTCTCTCTGTCCCAAAAATAAAATAAACGTTGAAAAAAAAAAAACAAAAAACAAACAGCGGATAGACAATGGTAGCATTCACGAAGATAAGAATCATTGCCTAGGATCTAGATTTGGGTTAAAGATCATGGTTTCCTTTTTAAGATATAGTCTTTTTAATATTGTTCAATAAATAATTAGAAATGTGTATTGGTAGCACAAAAAACTGTTGGAGGCACAAATTTTCATGCCCTGTGTGTAAAGTTGTATGTATATGTGTGTGTGTGTGTGTGTGTGTGTGTGTGTGTGTATTTTTTTTTCAAGGATGCTAATTGAGCTTAGGACTAAACAATATCACTTTGCCAAGATGCAAAGCTGTGTGCAGAGATAATCCCCCACATCTTAGCCTCAGTGGTAACCAGTAGAGCTAATAAACCAATAACTTGAGGAAATGGCACAAGAAATCTCTTTGGGTACATTAAAAATGTGAATAAACCATATTTTCAGCTTGATGCTTCACTGCTCAAAAATGCCATCTGTTCTGCAAAGCCTGTGATATAAAACCCTAACCCTTTAGACTATCAGTGAAAGCCCCCTGCACAACCCAGGGCTGGCCAGCTTCCAGTAATGTTGAATACTCCCTAATGCTCCCTCTCAGGTCTTGACTCAATTCACATTTTTTTTCCTTTCTGTTTTCCACACCCAGTCTAGGGCCTTAGGGGCTTTCTTATGCCTCTCCATCAACAGAAAGGCTTAATTTTAAGGGACCAGCTCCATGCTATTTTGTCGAGACGTTCTTTTTTTAATCTCTCACATACTACCCACCCCTAACCGACACAGATCACACTCACCTCCAAATTCCCAGAAGTCTTATTGATTTTGCTACTTACTTAGCTGTTAGATGTATTTTCTCAGCATAATTTTAAAAATTATTTTATCAGAATTTACATTCACAGGCAGCTATGATAAAACAGTCACAAAATTTTAAAGCTTTTTATTATTTTGCACACACCTCTCCTTTTTAGTCTGTAACCACATAAAACATTTACAATCCACAAACGAAGATATTAAATAGAACCAGAGTGAGCAAAATGAGAATGAGGAGGAAGCACAATGCATTGCAGTACGGAATTTCTGTGACACCTAGCAAATAAACCAAGAGTGTGTGCTGTGCCTTGTAAAGTATTTTAGAAAGCCCAGATGTCTCTACTTCAGTAGTTTTGGTGGCTATGGAATTGTCTTTTTTCTCTTATGGTTATGAGATGATATAGCTAACAATGTAGAGCGCAGTTCTGAGTTCTGGCATCAAATGCTTCCACGGGAGATGCTTCTTATGTTTACGTGGTTGTCAATTTCCTTAGTGGGAACACCCTCAGAGGTGAACCAAAGGGTTTCAACACTGGGCTTGTAATCATTGTAGATATATTTGCCACATGCCCTACAGACTTGTTGGGAGTAATAAAAAGCCTTTTGATTCTACTTCACAGATCCTCGGAGTGAGAGAATCTCATAGTGCTCCAGGGATTTGCCATCAAGATTACCAAATACGATGTAAATTATGTTTACTGTTTCTGGATGAAATTCTAACACTTTGAATGTCATGAACTCCTAAAACAGCCTTGCACTAAGATGAATCGTCATGAAATCATCTTTATCTTCGAATAAAATTGTAATTCAAGCTAGGCAGAGATGCGACAGAAATGATCAGCTATACAAGATGCTAGCAGTCGCTTTCCTTAAAATCCAGGAAGTCAAAGCTCTTTGCACGCATGCAGAGACAAAATATGTTTCAAGATTTTTTTTAAAGCCCTGAATAACAACTAATAGGGCTGTATTTTAAATAATCCATTAACAGCATGAGAACCATTAGTATTATGTGAATGAAGAGACAGAAAAAGATCCTGTTATGTTTGATATATGGACTCTAAAGATGTTGTAGAATAAAATAAGGCTTTTGTTCAGGATTTTAAATCTTGTTTGTTTATTTTTTTTTTCTCCAAGTTGGATTAATGTATCGCCTTTTCCCCATTCACTATTCCATCAGGCTGGTATCTACCAACTTCCCATCACCAAGGCTCTTAAATCAGTTACAATGTTTAAATAATCCCTTACCGAACAAGGCTCATGAACTTTTTTCCTGGATGTTTCCCCAGAACCACCCTGGATCTTCCGAAAATGCATCAATTCAAGGATTTACATGGTATGTTTCTCAGCCAGGATCCTTCTGGGACTTGCTCCTACAGTCAGGTCCTGCATCCGTCCTGATTGAGAAGTACTCCAGCCATTCCAAGTAACAACACTGCAAATGTCAATACTGTTCCTACAAATTGCTTCTGGAATTACATTTCCAAATGGCAGGTGTAATCTGTTCATGTCACTCAATGGTTTAAAATATTCAATGGTATCTTGAATAGCAGTTCAACTTAAATGATATAATAACTGAGGATTATCCTGACGTAAAACAACGTCGTTATTCTTACAAATTCTTAGTTAAAAGGATATTTTCTCAAGAACTTGAAAAGGAGGAAAAGATAACCCTCCTGTGTTAAAATGAACATTTAAGACAAAGTGGATTAATGGACAAAAACGAATAAATTCCTTGAAAGATTAAATAATTCAGAAGATACTACAGACTGAATACATTAAGAATTGAATATAGGGGAACCTGTGTGGCTCAGTTGGTTAAGTATCTGACTATTGGTTTCGGCTCAGGTCATGATCTCACAGTTTGTGATTTTAAGCCCCACATATGGCTCCATGCTGACAGTGTGGAGCCACTTCAGATTCTCTCTCTCTCTCTCTCTGCCCTTCCTCCACTCACTCTGTTTCTCTCTCAAAAATGAATAAATAAACCTAAATTTAAAACAAAGATAAAAAAAAAGAATATATAAACCTACCTAAGGTAAGAAGTCAGAACTGGATGTCTTTACACAATAAAATTCACATTATTTCATTACTATTGCCCTGAAAAAATATATATACATTTTATAAAATATAAAGTATATTGATATAATCACAAGATTACATAAAGTGCTATAGATCATATATATGCATATGGATATCTTCCCACGTAGGACTTGTCTGGCTTCCTGTACAAGGAGAGGATTCACTGGCCATTCAACCTTGGCGGCAATGTCTGACTGAAAATTAAAAAGTTGTCATATAACTCGCCCTATAAGTTAGCAATAGCAAGAGAGTGAGCTGATTTTGACAACGTGAGTATTCTGGCTCTTTTGACAGATAAATTATTCACTATGAATTAATAAGTCAGCATAGTGGGTCAGACGGCTTTTTAGTGATCGATTTTTAGTTCAAACCGCTGACAAATGAAGCCCCTTGTTCTTTCAAGCCTGAAGGTCAAAGTTTTGAAAACATAATGAGCATTTCTAGGTGTGGTCACTTTGGAAGCAGCTGCATAACCTTCCTTGGAGGACACATCCAGCTCTACCGGACAAGCAAAGTTTTTCTCCTGCATTATAAAATGGTACTTTATAAATATGGCCACCTATTTGTCTCAACCTCATCAGGCTTGAGGGTTTTTCAGGCATTCAGGTACTCAGAAAGTTCTTGGCTCTTGGAAAGTTATTATATAATAATAAAGGGGACAATCCAACAAGGGGATCTAACAATCGTAACTATTTATGCGCCCAACCTGAGAATACCCAAATAGGTAAAACAGAGCAATATAAAGGAGCTAATTGATAATAATACACTAATAAGTGGGGATTTTAACAGCTCACTTACATCAATGGACAAATCATCTAAACAGAAAATGGCAGACCATCTAAACAGAAAAGGAAACAATAGCATTGGATGATACATGGGAAGAGATAGATTTAACAGATATATTCAGAACATTCCATCCTAGAACAGCAGAACACACATTATTTTCAAGTGCACATGGAACATTCTCCATAATAGATCACATATTAAGCCACAAAAGGAGCCTCAAAAAATCCAGGAAGATTGATATACCACGAAACTTTTCTGATCAGAATGCTATGAAACTAGAAGTCCACCCCAAGAAAAAATCTGGAAAGAACATATTTATATAGAGGTTAAATAACATGCTACCAGACAATGAAGGGGTCAACCAGGTAATAAGAGAAGAAATTTAGAAACACATGAAAACAAATGAAAATGAAAACAGTCCAAAACCTTGGGGATCCAGCAAAAACTGTTCCAAGAGAGAAGTTTATAGCAATACAGGCCTGCCTTGAAATGCAAGAAAAATCTTAAATACATACACAATCTGAACTTACACCTAAAGAATCCCAAAAGAATCCCAACAAACAAAACTTTAAATCACCAGAAGGGAGGGAATAATAAAGATGAGAAGAGAAAAAAAATGATATAGAAAAAAAAACAAACAGATCAATGAAACCAGGAGCTGGATCTTTAAAAAGGTCAGTAAAACTGATAACCTTTAGCTAGTTTTATCAAAAAGAAAAAAAAGAGATAAGACTCAAATAAATAAAATCAAAAATGGGAGAGGAGAAATAACAACTAACACTACAGAAATACAAACAATTATAAGAGAATATTATGAAAAACAAGATGTCGACCAATTGGACAACCTAGAAGAAATGCATGCATTTTTAAAAACCTAGAACTATATAAACTACCAAAACTGAAAGAGGAATAATTAAAAAATTTGAACAGATTGATTACCAGCAAAGAAATCGACTCAGTAATTTAAACTCCCAACAAACAAAAGTCCAGGACCAGATGGTTTCACAGTGAATTCTACCAAACATTTAAAGAAGTATTAATAACTATTTTTCTCACACTATCCCCCCACAAAGAAAGAAATGGAAATAAAATTTCCAAATTATTTTTATGAGGCTACCATTAATTACCTTGATACCAAGACACCACTAAAAAAAAATAAAAGCCAATGTCCCTGATGAGCATAAATGCAAAAATTCTCAACAAAATACTAGCAAACCAACTTCAACACTATATTAAAAATAATCATTCACCAAAATCAAGTGGGATTTATTTCTGGATTGCAAAGGTGATTCAATATATGTAAATCGATCAACATGATATTCTACACCAGTAAAAGAAAGGATAAAAACTATATGATCGTTTCAATAGATGCAGAAAAAGCCTTTGACAAAGTATAACATCCATTGATGATAAAAGCCCTCAACAAAGTAGGCTTAGAGGGAACATACCTCAACATAATAAAGGCGATGTATGAAAAACCCACAGCTAACATTATCCTTAAAAACTAAGAGGTTTCCTCCTAAGATCCCTTAAGACAAGGACATGTACTCTTAGCACTTTTAATCCACATAGTACTGGAAGTTCTAGCCACAGAAATCAGACAACAAAAATAAATGAAAGGAATCCACATCAGTAGGAAAGAAGTAAAATTTTCAGTATTTGCAGATAAAATGATTGTATATATAAAAAAACCCAAAAGACCCCACCAAAACCCCACTAGAACTGAGAAATAAATTCAGTAAAGTCACAGGGTACAAAATCAGTGTCTAGGAATCTATTGCATTTCTATACACCAATAATGAAGGAGCACAAAGAGAAATTAAGAAAACAATCCCAGTTATAATTGCAACAAAACAATAACATACTAGAATAAACCTCACCAAAGAGTTGAAAGACCTGTACTCTGAAAATTAGAAACGCCGGTGAAAAAATTGAAGTCCAAAAGAAATAGAAAAACATTCCATGCTCATGGATTAGAAGAACAGAAAATATTAAAATGTCTATACTACCCAAAGCAAGGTACACATTTAGTGCAATCCCTATCAAAATACCAATAGCATTTTTCACAGAACTAAAACAAACAATCCTAAAATTTGTATGGAACCACAGAAGACCCTGAACAGCCAACGTGGCCTCGAAAAAGAAAAACAAAGCTGGAGGCATTACAATTTTGGATTTCAAGTTATATTACAAAGCTATATTAATCAAACCAGACACATACATCAGTAGGATGGAATAGAAAGCCCAGAAATAAACCCACAAGTTCATGTTCAATTAATCTTCAACAAAGCCAGAAAGAATATCCAATGGGGAGAAAACAAAACAAAACAAAACAAAAACAAACAAACAAAAGCACACACACACAAAAACTTGTCTCTTCAACAAATGGTATTGAGAAAACTGGACAGTAACATGCAAAAGAATTAAACTGGACCACTTCCATACACTGTTCACAAAAATAAATCCAAAACAGATTGGAGACTTAAATGTGAGACCTGAAATCATAAAAATCCTAGAATAGAACACAGGCAGTAACTTCTCTGACATCAATCAGAACAACTTTTTTCTAGATAACTCTCCTGAGGCAGGGGAAACCAAGCAAAAATTATTATTGGGACTCCAATAATAATAATTTATTGGGACTCCATCCATATAAAACACGGGGACTCCATCCCCATATTTTAATAAATGTAATTATTACATTTATTGGGAATAAATTATTGGGACTCCATCCATATAAAAAGCTTCTGCACAGCACAGGAAACAATCAACAAAATTCATACACAGCCTACTGAATGTGAGAAGATATTTGCGAATGACATATCTGTCAAAGGGCTAGTATCCAAGATATATAAAGAATTTATAAAAGTCAACAAACAACAAGCAATCCATTTAAAAATGGGCAGAAGACATGAATAGACATTTTTCCAAAGAAGTCATCCAGATGGTCAACAGACACATGAAAAGATGCTCAACATCACTCATCAGGGGAGTGCAAATCAAAGCTACCATAAGATACTACCTCACATCTGTCAGAACGACTAGCATGAATAACACAAGAAACAATAGGTGTTGGCGAGGACGTAGAGAAAGGGGAATCTCCTTGCATTGTTAGTGGTGATGGAAACTGGTGCAGCCACTCTGGAAAACAGTATGGAGTTTCCTCAAAAACTTCAAAACAGAATCCTTCTATGATCCAGTGATTACACTACTGGGTATTTACTCAAAGACACAAAAACACTAATTCGAGAGGAAATGTGCACCCTTATGTTTATAGCAGCATTATTTACATAGCTCAATGGAAGCAGCCTATTTCCATTGGTTGATGAATGAATAAAGAAGATATGGTATATATATATATATGGAATAGTAGTCAGTCAGTATACATATATATGGAATATTATCCAGCCATAAAAATAATGAAATCATGCCATTTGCAACAACATGGATGGAGCTAGAGAGTATAATAGTAAGCAAAATAAGTCAGTCAGAGAAGACAAACACCATATGGTTTTACTCATATGTGGAATTTAAGAAACACAACAAAAAAACAAAGGGGAAAAAAAAGAAGAGAGACAAACCAAGAAACAGGCTCTTTATTTTTAAGGTGTATTTATTTTTGAGAGAGGGGAGGTGGGAAGGCAGAGAGAAAGAGAGAGAATTCCAACCAGGTTCAGCACTGTCAGCGCAGAGCCTGACAGGGGATTCGAACCCATAAACCATGAGGTCATGACCTGAGCTGAAACCAGGAGTCAGAGGCTTAACCGACCAAGCCACCAAGATGGCCGGAAGAAGCCCCACTCTTAACTATAGAGAACAAGTGATGTTTACAGAGGGGAGGTGGGTGGGGGGTTGGAGGAAAGAGGTGACAGGGATTCAGCAGTGTGCTTGTCACCCCGAGTATCGGGCGTTGTACAGAAGTGTATTGTAAACCCGAAATTAATATTACACCGAACTCGGTGTTTTCCTAGTTACACGGGAACTTGGCCCGGCACGTAAGCAGTAATGCAGTCCTGCTACCTGAATCTGCACATTGGTAATGTTTCCAAACTTGATTTTGGTACTTATTATTATTGCATTGAATTAGACGTTTCTTAAACCATGTCTAACAAGAATGCAAGAAAGAAAGCTAGTTTGAACTCTGCTTCTGGTGCCAACAGCATTATATAATGAGGTAAACACTGGTAATTGTGTTTAGTTCAATAACACTTTTAATTATGGTTGAGCTCTCCTTCCGAGTCTATGGATTTTACGGATGCAAAATAAACAGCTGAAAGTCAACTGAAGGCAGCCTCATGGATTTCTATTGCCTAATTAAAGTACAGACACATTGCTTTTCCCGTTGTGGCCCTAAGGAAAATAAGCTTGTGGCTCATAATTTCATCATCAAAATCCTTTTTGTTTAAATATGAGATTAATAAAATTATATCTTTAGTTCCTGTCTATCCTGCATGGTTAACCTTGGGTCTGGAACACGATAGGTACTTGGTTAATTTCTGTTGAATGAAGAAAATGACACTAAAATTAACATACAAAGCAGAGTAAATAAAATTTGTTGGTTGGGGCTGATTTTGACTATTTCTAGGCACAGACAATGAAGGGTTAATGACTTCTATTTTCAGAACTAATTTCCTTCATGTCTTTCCACCTTTAACTCATTCAATTTCCCCCACAACCTCCTTGATGTGCATTCTAAAATGATAAATGGCGAAGAATATTAATGCTCTGGGGCCTGCTAATCTCCTGCCTTCTGGCAACATTTATTTCCTTTAGAGAGTTTCATCCATATTTACTAAATACATAGTGACAAAATAAATCAATGACAAAATTAATTGGAATCAATCGTGGGCTTTTTGTTGTTGTTGTTCATCCTCCTGTGGTCCCCCTGCTTCCTGTGAAAAGGGCCATTTCAAAGGAAAGACAACGCTGATCATGTATGCTTATGTTCTTAATCCGATACTTCTGAATGAAACATGACAAAGGAAATGATGTAAAACCAATTAAAAGGTGAGATTGACACTTTCTTTTTTCGTTTGTTTGTTTTAATGCTTCAAGTTTGGGTCTTGAGGGCTTCTGACCCAGAGAAATAGGCTAATTTCTAGAACACTGGTTAAGGGAGTCAGTTCATGGAATAACAGTTTATACAAACTGTATGAAAAAGAATTAAGTGTATGAATTTTCAGAAGTATTGAGAGGTGCAAAACATTCAATCTTTTGCTGCCGAGACAATCTTCCTTGATTGACTTCCTTCCATTTTTGACACACACACGGATGCACATGTTGCCAGAACTTCTCCCCAAAAGGTAACATTTTTTTGCATCTGCAGCATCAGTAAGGAGGAATTTACTCAATAGGAAATTACCATTAAAAACCTATAGCACCGTGACAAAAAAATGAAACAAGCAAACAAAAAACACTCAGAGTTCTCCAGGAGAAACAAAGTTGGGATCGATAACATCATTTTTTTTTTTTTTTTTTTTTTTTTGCAAACTCAGAAACTGCATAATCCATTCGGCTAGTGGGCATCTCCTTTTTCAGCAAAGTCACTTGGGAGAGCAGTCTGCTCCAATTTAGAAATTTCTCCCTCCTTATTTCCTCTGTTCATTCAGATGTATTTTCTATGAATAAACCTGTAGACCCTGTGTCCTCAAGCAGGTGTCCTTCCTTGATGAATCAGAAGATATCCCATTTTATATTTAAAATATTTCCACATCAAAATTCAGAGTTTCATCTACAGAAGAGGATTAAGCAAAAAATATTTACTGGAGATTTATAGATGTAATTATATTACCCCAGTGGCTGTTAAATGTTAAGAGGTTTTCTACTTGTATAACAGATTAACATTTTCAGGATTTGTAACTGAATCACAACACTAAAAATTGCAAATGAATATATTGCTTTTATATTCTAATTTGAAGAATTCAAGAAATGTATCATTTTGATGGTGTTTGCTTTTGCACAAAATAGGCTTTAGTTAAAAACAAATGTCGTTTCTATTCTATGGTTTCAGTGAATTATATATGCTCTGCTTTTTCTTCCCTGAAATCCGGTAACGTTTCTCAGTGTTCCAATGTAATAAATATAGTACTCAACATGTGGCTCACAATACAATCTGTTAAGCAGTCTGCAGGATGAAAAAACTGTGAAATGAAAAGAATACACACCAGAAATTTTAAAAAGGCTTAAACATTTTTTTTTCTATCTCAACGCAATTACATCACAGAACAGATGATTTTGCTGTGGGCGGAATAAATCAGCTTCCACAAAGAGGACTCACCCAGGTCCAGTCCTGTGATTTGCACGTCTATCTCCTGATTTCTACAATCTCTACATTAGCAGAAGGACAGTCAAGAATAAAATTATGTGGTCCGTCGCCTTACTGAATTGGTCTGAAAGAAGTGTTTCTATGCCAACTCCGTTTAAGGTCACAAGGTAATGAATTCCTATAAAATTACGGAGAGAAGCAGGGATGAGCGAAACTAAACCTTTACAAAGCTGGGTTGTCATTACAGGTGTTTACAGGGGTGATGCAAAGGTGTATCTCACGCTACATACATGGTAACCCAAAGATCAAATACTCTGCTGGCTGTAGCTGGACCAGAAGCAAAGAAGATAAGAAGAATTTTGCATTGATTCCTGGAAGGGAACTAACGGGTTTCCAGAGCAATCCTTTAATCTTGACCGAACACAGCCCCAATCTCTGTAAAACTTCAGGAACTCATAAAGCGTGACGTCTTAACACTAAATCATTGTACTATCTGATATATATGTTGACTTCTCCTCTGGGCAATGATGAAATAAGGAGTGAAATGTGGGAAGTGCTCAGTGGAAAGGTTAAAAGAAGAGGGGTGTGCGTGTGCCTGTGTGTGTGTGTGTGTTTTAAGGAAGGGAAGAATGGATCAGGTAAATGATGAAGAGGGCAGAAGAAAAAAAATTGAGGAATCTTGATGGATATCTTGAGAGATATAAAACTTTGGTGCATACAGCATTTAAAGAGCTAGAGCCCAGCATCACAGTTCACACATGTTTGAGCAGAAAAAAAACAACACTAGAACAGCAGAATATAAAGAGTGTTTATTAAAAAAGAGATCATCATGTGTGTCAAACACATGCAAAGGCTATCGGAAGATTTCATTCATTTTTTTTTCCAAAAAAGAAGGAGATGTGGATGATGAGATTAATAGAAAATACTTTTTTTTTTTTCCAAGAAGGTATTTAAATCCTGGATGGAAGAACATTTGAAGCAACTTAAATGTTTCTAAATATATGTAGTACCTAAGGAAGCCAGGTTCACAGTTAAGCTAAGGCTGTTAGTGAATCTGACACCTGGCTTCAAGGCAGTATACATCTCAAATAAGTCCAATTATGTAGGAGTGGGAACAGTAATTTGCATCATATTTTCTTCTCCCTACTGAAACTTCCATTAATAAGGCAGACAGTAATTTTAAAATATATGTTGGCCTTCTCGAGAGAAAAACAGCTTTCAAGGCTTTTGACTTATTTTCAGTGTGCCAACAATTGTTTATGTCTCTACCATTTAACTGTGTTTAAGACAGGAATTTACCACCGAATGCAGTGGGCACTTCAGGAAGATACATCAGGTATATACTACAGTTGGAAAGCATGGCCCAACATTACACCTACCTGGAATATTCTAATCCAGTCCCAGACAAAAAGGTGTCGGTCTCTATATAATAAAAAAATAAATTACCACTCTATCATTGAAAGGACTTTGATTGGTAAGTCAACATCCTAATATGCCCTCATTTGGCTAATGAAAGTTAATTAATCTTTCTAGGTGTCGTTACTTTGTCTTATTTATAATAAGGGAGTTGTTGAGGGGAGCCTGGGTGGCTCAGGTGGCCAAGTGTCTGCTTCTTGGTTTGGTTCAGGTCATGATCTCATGGTTCATGGCTTCAACAACGCCCCAACCTCCACAACGCCCCAACCTCCCTTCCCTTCCCCCGCATGGGGTTCCACGTTGACTCAGCAGAGCCTGCTTGGGATTCTCTCTCTCCACTTCTCTCAAAATAAATAAATGAACATTAAAAAATAAGGGAGGCGTTGAAAGCTTTACTGCTGATATACTTTGTATTTTTGCTCATTGTAGCCGCTCTAGGTGCCGCCATCTGCCATGTCGTTCCTTCCACCTTCCGGTCTCTCCTCAGACACATCAATCAACAAGGCTTCCACAGAAAAATCCAGGACCATCCTCCCAGACCCTGGGACTTCACTACCTATTCCTCTTAACCGGGTCTTATTTTTATCCCCATTTCACAGAGGAGCACACCGCATAGCAAGTGGTGGAATGTGCAATGAGGATTCATCCCAGGGAGGAAGCTTCCAGATCCTAAATACTAGCTCACTGTGATGTGGAAGCTGCCTCAAAACCCAAAAATGTCTAATAAGTAAGTGTCCATTCTCTGAGCGAAAAAAAAATCTCCCTTAAAATTTAAAGGCCCTTCTCTTTCTACTGTGTGTGAACGCTGGGAGCCATTTCAGTGCACAAAAGGGCAAAAAGGCATCCCTGGACCTGTTTGGCTCTGCCTGGACACATTTGGATTGTTGGACTCTGAGCAGGGAGATACATGCAGCTCATTTCATACCACCACCAGCCCGGTGGTGATTTGAGAAAAGAAGGTGTGTTTTCCGACTAGTAGTTTTGAAAATTAATAAAAAGAAACCTCATTTGGAATAAAGTTGGAAAGCCACCTGGGAGAGCTCCCATGTTCTACCCGGCTTGCAAATCCCAGAGGGAGGAGGGAAGGCTTTCTCTTCACCCTGGCAACAGCCCAGCCAATAAGAGGCAGTCACAACTCAGCCAGTGAGAAGCTGCTACAGCTCAAACTCCCCCTTTTTCTCCAATGGACATGTTGTTTACAAAGCCTCTCCCTACTCCCCCCTTTCCTCTGTAAAAGAGGGCCCCTCCCCTTTGTCCTGTGGACTTGCTTATGCTTTTGCTGTAGCGTGCTTGTCCCGGGTTAAAATTATCGGGTTGTCCTGAATAAACTCAATCTGCTGATAAAACAAGAGCTGGCAGCTTTATTTGTTAAGGTTAACACGGTCCATTTGGCCTGCTTTATAGACAGATTTCAAAATGTCTCCTTGTAGCAGTTAGGAGCTGGGAGAGTTTGAATTCAAGATGAAATTCAGGAATGTTAAGTTTCAGGAAAAGTTTAGCACAACGTAGATCATGAAGCCAAAAAAAAAAAAAAAAAGGCTGAAAAAATGGCTTTGCAGCTACAGGTGTCATTTTCAGGATTTTTGTGACCTCGACCTGAGAGGGTCGTGATTAGGGCATTATGCTGTCATTGTTCGTGGCAGGACTTGTGTGTTAAAAATCATGAGGGACTATTTTTTTTTTTTTGGAAACAGTTTTTTGGTTTTGTTTTGTTTTGTTTTAATATCCTATGGTATTATTCTGAGATTTTGCAAATCAAGGGTTAGGGATTACAAATTGGACGATTTAAAGTAATATTATTTTATTATTTTTTTAATTTAATGTTTATTTTTGAGAGAGAGAGAGAGAGAGAGAGGGAGTGGGGGAGGGGCAGAGAGAGGGAGACACAATCCGAAGCAGGCTCCAGGCTCTGAGCTGTGAGCACAGAGTCTGATGCTGGGCTCGAACCCACAAACCGTGAGGTCATGACCTGAGCCGAAGTTGGATGCCCAACCGACTGAGCCACCCAGGCGCCTCTAAAGTAATACTTTTTTAAATACTAATTTTTCTTTACACAAAAAGTGGAAATCGGATATGAAATATTTCAATCATGTGACCTTACAGATGCTGATAAGAAGTGTCTTTTTATCATTATTATGATAAACAGAAATGTCGACTAAAGGTGATTTAATACTTCCTTATTAAATACCTGTAAATAGAGTGGTAATGAAGAAATGCAAAATGATCACAAAAATATAATAGGCAATTTATGAAAACGAGTGCTCTGGTGTTTTGCAGGGGATAAAAATTTCAGCCTAAAAACAGTAGACAACGTGGGATAGTTACTCGAATTTCTCTCTCTCTCTCTTTTTTTTTTTTTTTTTTTTTTTTGCCTCCCAGGACAGTTGAATTACTTTTAGAGTGATCTTGTGGAAACAAACAAACACACACAGAAGTTTTAAAAGCCCATTGATTGTGGGGTTGGAAATTGTATCTTTCCATTGTAGCTCATACTCACATGGTGACCTGGGTCAAGGCAATTAGCCAGCCGGGCACGGGTGCCATCTGAGGGAATCACATCTGGTCATGCTCACTAGCGCTAAGCTCTGCAGATTTTTATGCCTCTTAGATTTGACAGTGGCACAGGGCAGAGACGACAGGCATTGCCTTCCCTCGCCCCCTTCCAATTTCCCTGCTCACTCTCTCTTGCAACTCACGGCCACAGATGCTCTCTGGTGAATGAAGCTACCCTGTTAAGCAGTCCCCATATCCATTAATGCTGCAATTAGTTCTCTGAGGCTGATGCTATGGAGAAAAACAACAAAGACTGATTAATGCAGTTAGGTCACACAAAATGAGTGGAGACATTTTTCCCGATTAAATGACAGATCCAAATGAAAAGGGTTTTCTTATTTGCTAGCTTTTCTGTCTCCCTATCGTGATGTTTCTTATTAAATAGTAGGAAACATACCAGCTTAGCCTGATTTGTCTGCTCATTATGTGGCTGCCACCAAGAATTTCAAAACCATTGCCTAGAGAGTTGAGAGACTAAGCATTTAAACTAAGCTACTTCATAACTAAGTTAGGACAACATAGACAAGGAAAAACTAAAAGAATGAGCAAAGCAATAATCACACGTGAACACATGCATACACATATTCATTGGGAAGATATCTGCAGTGTCATGCAAATGTTTTTAAGATACTTAGTGTGCATAGATCTCATTCATATAGATAACTATTTCAATAGAAAAAAATGTGTAAATTATGAGCGTGAAATTAATTTAAGGAAGAAGTAATTTCCATCAAACCATGTTCAAATATGCTCTTACTTTTAAAAGTGCCTATGTGCTGGTTATCTGCTTTCTCTGGTAAATTAAGTCTACAAAAAAAAAAAAAAAAACAATGTTGCGCTCCTGCATTGTCTCCATTTTGAATATGAAGAACTGGCGGGCCCAGCTTTCAGTCCCTCTAAATGTTTGGCGAACAATAAACCAGATATCTCCTTAAGAAATCACTAAGCAAGAGTGTTTGTTTCTACTACAAAGGATCTGTATAAGAAGGTCCCTCTATGAGACTTGCTTTGAGTACTGCAATGTGGAACAAAGCCTCACATTGAAAGAAAGGACTTTAAATAGATGTGATACCGCTCAAAATGTATTTCGGTACATTTTTTGTGAGGTATTGAAAGAACAAGACTTTGTGGTCTAGATAAGAAGTAAGACCAGGGAAGGTGAAGGAAGTTTGGGGGCAAAGCGGTAAGTGTTTGATGGGGCACATACAATCCTGCTCTGTGTGGGCAAAGTAGATATGTAAAAATAGATATCATAGTTGAGGGCGTATTGGAGGTATCTTGAATGCATTAGAGCTGTTTCCAGTGTCTGGCTGTCACAGCGATGCTATTTTGATTTCTGCGCATGTTTTCTGATGAATATGTGTGTGCGTTTTCTTAGGGCGTGTGCCTCGGTGTGCGATTTCGGGGTTAAAGAATATATGTGCATATTCAATGTTAGGAGATGCTATACAACAGTTTCCCAAGGTAGTTGGCTCAATTAAAAAAAATTAATGTTTACTTGTTTTTGAGATACAGAGAGACAGAGTGGGGACAGGGGAGGGGCAGAGAAAGAGGGAGACGCAGAATCCGAAGCAAGCTCCAGGCTCCGAGCTGTCAGCACAGAGCCTGACCCGGGACTCAAACTCCCGAACCGTGAGTTCATGACCTGAGCTGAAGTTGGATGCTTAACCGACTGGGCCGCCCAGGCGCCCCTAGTTGTGTCAATTTAAACTCCCACCAGCAGTGAATAAAGTTTTATTTATCAACATCCTCACCAACACTTGTTAGGTAACTGTAAGTGTTTAGCCTTCAGATGGATATGTAGTCATATGACTGCTGATTTTAATTGGCATTTCCTTGATGATTTAGTACCACTGAACATGTTCACATGTTTATCAGATGCATGAGTATTGTCTCTTTTCCTGTTAGGTTGTCTGCTTTTTTCTTAGTCATGTGGAAAGGTTGTTCTACATTCTGAATATGGGTTTTGACAATTGTATGTATTACAAATGTCTTCAACTCTGTGCCTTGAAACTTTCACATTTAGTTCTGTGACTCGTCTTAAATTGATTTCATGTATGGTGGCAAGTGGGGGTCAGAATTCACCTCCAGTTTTCTTATGGATATATAATTGGTCCAGGATATTTACTGAGAAGACCATCCTCTCTCACTGCATTGCTGTGATAACTCCATAGTTTTGTAGTTGTTGTTATTTGATAGATTAGGTAAAAGTGTTAGAGTAGGCAATTAGTTAGGCTTTCACAGGATGCCTGGAGACCAGAGGAGAGGAAGTCAAGGCATGTTGTTAGGAAAGTTACCAACTGCCCTGGCAGCATTCCACAAACTAGACCATAAGCAGCCAGATCAAACCGGAAAGGCCCAAGACAAAGAAGGCCAGAGACCCTGACCAAGTAAGAAACAAGTGTGCAAACCTACCCCCAAAGAAATCCCCTCCACAAGTAATAAATCTCTCCCCCCCCCCCGCTTAGTTAACAACTGTCAATAAAAGACAGAGACCTAAACGCCAGGCCCAGGTCTGCCTGGAGCTCACCCACTCTTCTATCTCTAAAGTGTACCCTCTCTCTCTCTCTGATAAACTCTTTGCCTATGCCACTCAACCACTGGTCCATCTTCAAATTGTCTTCCTGTGATGAGAGTAAGAGCCTCTGGTGATTTCCGGCCATGGGCTGGACAGAGCAGTCTACCCAGCAATAAAGATACAGGCGAAAGATTGTTTCTAAAATTTATATTTTCCATTTTTCTACTTCTTTTTTTTCAACGTTTATTTATTTTTGGGACAGAGAGAGACAGAGCATGAATGGGGGAGGGGCAGAGAGAGAGGGAGACACAGAATCGGAAACAGGCTCCAGGCTCTGAGCCATCAGCCCAGAGCCCGACGCGGGGCTCGAACTCACGGACCGCGAGATCGTGACCTGGCTGAAGTCGGACGCTTAACCGACTGCGCCACCCAGGCGCCCCATCCATTTTTCTACTTCTTTAGTCTGCACCAATATCTCATTGCCTAACTCCTTTCAATTTCAGATAAGTATCAGTAAGTGGTGTATAGGAGCATCCAGGTGACTCAGTTAGTTAACTGACTTCATCTCAGGCCATGATCTTATGGTTCATGAGTTTGAGCCCCACATCAGGTTATGTCTCTGTGTTGTCAGCACAGAGACTGCTTGGGATTCTCTCTCTCTCTCTTTCTCTCTGTCTTTACCCCATGTGCTCTCTCTCTCTCTCTCTCAAAAATAAGTAAACATTTAAAAACATTTAAAAAATCTCTTCTTTTTTAAGATTGACCATTCTTGGCTATTTTTATTTCCATAACAATTTTAATATTAGTGTTTCAATATCTACAAAATTAGATATCTTCCCTTTTATATTTGTTTAGAGTTTTGAAAAATAAAGTTTTAATTTTTCATATAATGAATCTATAAATCTCAATCTTAAATTTCTCTCCATTTCATGACTTTGGACAGACTATGTAAGTATCAGAAAAAAAAAAAAGTAATGACTTAGGGTTTCTCTGTTTTCCTTATTTAGACATCCAACCCAGTTAGTTATCTCCAATTTATTTTGGTTTTAATGGAAAATAGGGTAATGCCTTTATGGTTGTCTTAGTTTCTATTCAATCTTCCAAGCAAAGTATCAAATAAGTCTCTATGTTACACACATTACATATCTGGTAATGCTATGATGTTAAGAATTCGTGGGAAAAATGAGGGAGAATTTTACAAGGGATTATCTGCTAGAATGTCTAGATGACTGTTATAGTCACTCACAATTCAAACATTCTATTATAACTTTAAACTTGTTGCATAATTTAACAAGTAAGGAACACTTGTCTTGTTCAAGGTCATAGAGACAGTAAATGCCAAATTAAAAAAACAAGAACAAAGAAAGCAAAATGCACACACACACACACACACACACAATAATGACATGTGACTGTCACTCAGAAATTGTTTGTACTGATAAGACATATGATATTAAAAATCAAGTTCAGTGGGGTTCCTGGGTGGCTCAGTCAGTTAAGTATCCCACTCTTGATATCCAATCAGGTCATGATGCCAGGGTCTGGGATCAAGCCCCTCATTGGGCTCCATACTGAACATGGAGCCTCCTTGGGATTCTCTCTCTCTCTCTCTCTCTCTCTCTCTCTCTCTCTCTCTCTGTGTGTGTGTGTCCCTCTCCCCTGCTCATGCTTGCTCTAAAATAATTAATTAATTAATTTAATTAATTGTGGGGCTTGAGCTCACGAACCATGAGATCATGACCTGAGCCAAAGTCAGACGCTTAACTGGCTGAGCCACACAGTCAGTTAAATTAATTTAAAAAATTAAAAATCATGTTCAGTAAAAATGGAATATTTCTCCATTATAATTACAAATTTAGTGACCCCAGTATGGTTTCAAAAAAAAGAGAATTTGAATGGTGTCAGTATTTAAACATTTGAAATGAATAATTTCAGGTAGTACATTTAGATAAATGAAAAATCTTCCCCCTAAAAAACTGAGTATCAAAGTTTTTGTGTCCGAATTTTTTCTAGCAACCATTCACAATAGTCGCATTTATCAAATAGTCACTTTATATGGTATCTTGGAAATTCTTTTGTTTCTTTTAAAATTCCAAAGCCCTGCTATAACTGAACAGCTATAGGGGTGTTTGCTATTATATTAGCAAGTAGATTCTAATTCAGAGTTTTATTTATTCTTCTTTGTGGATTTCTGCTAAATTGTGGGATAACATGAAAACCTTATTACTTGAATTAGTGGGGAGACAGGGAAAATGGATTTTCAGAAACAAGGATTAAACTTGTTTGGGGCATGTTCAATACGCTTTCTGGAGCCTACCATTTGTGTGTGTATATATAAAAGTTAAATTCAGTTTACTGCAAAAATGTAGCAGACGAATATGAGGGAGGCCTTTTGCTCTAAGGGGTGACTTCTGGGCTCAGACTTGTCTTCTGCTGCCACACTAATGGATTAAGACTTGCCCCTTGAGGGAAGTGTTCACTTCAGGACAACCTTTGATTAACCTACTCAGGTCAAAACTATCAAAAGAATAAACAGCAGCAGAGAAAATCAAATGTTCCTGTGGGAAAATACGGGAGCAAAGATCAAATTGACAGGGCTTTAGATTCTCAGATTCATCAGGCTTATGAAAGTTGAAAGTCACGAACCTTTTTAAAGTTATGTTGCCAAAAGTGGTAGGGAGCATTTTCACAGAAAAAGTTGAGACTTCTCCCATTTTCGTTTGCCACTTGGGTCCACGGTGAGCACATCAATTCTCTGTAATCCACGACTGGGTGATATCATGGCTCTTATCAATTTGTAAAGCACTGACATGTTTTTTTAATATGTTTCTAACTCTTCAGCCAAGATATTAATAAAAAATGAGAAAATCAGACATGGCGGTGATCTCTGTTGCACTCTGCGTGGTGAACCAATATAGTGTGCTATAAATGTTCTCCTAGAGCACATTTTAAAGACTCTGCTGAGCCTCATTTCTGGGACAACATGTGCATTTCTTAAAGTATTAAAGTAAGACTCCACCCCAAGAATTACATTGAAATATGTGTGCTTTGTTCTTTTCATTTTCAAAATGTGCTCATTATAATTCAGACATGAAAATGATGGCTGAGAACACCAACTAGTTGACATGCTATTGTATATTCTAGACAACCTCAGTAAATAAAAAATTAAAGTGGATGTAATAAAAATCACATGCTCTCATTTTAGAAAAGTTGCATTTCAAGAATAAATTAAGAGTAATTGAAGTCCATGACCTGTTGTTAGTCCTAATGTAATCACATTATTATGGTAATATAAATTAATTTCAAAGTATTGTAATTTTCTGATCATATGTGACAGGTCAACTATTTGGTGTAAAAGAGATCAATAGACACTCATATGCGAGAAAACATAAAAATATACGTAAACATTTCATACTCTAGAAAATCTTCTATAAACTGGAAAACCCAGTGATACGAGAATACCTTAATGCATTGCTTCTTTCACTAGATAGAGATTACAAAATACAATTAATTATGATATCACAACTACCTCTATGAGCACATATTAGGTAATTCAATTTCACCTATTTTTGTTTACGTATTTTATGCACCTAAATTTGCATCTATGATATATCAGATTCTGTTTAAAGGTCATATATATTTTTTACACATTTGATGTCAAGAACAGTTTACCTTATTTTGCAATTTGGAGTTTGAACATCTTAGTTACCACTAGTCTTTTACAAGATAACTCCAAAAACCATAATGTAATCCTAACCAAATCAAATTTATCAATGGAATATGTTATTCTAAATTATTTTTCATATATAAAATTAAAACCAATGTTTCTGAAGTCATCAAATATTCCCTTCAGTCACTTATAACAATAAAATAGCATTTTTCATATCTATCATGCCCATCCAACTGTTTGCTTGTTGATTCTCCTTTCTTGACAGACAAGGTCGTTTGGGCTCTTACCTATGTGCCAAGGCACAATCTCTCTCTCTCTCTCTCTCTCTCTCTCTCTCTCTTTAATGTTTATTTATTTATTTTGAGAGAGAGGAGGAGGGAGCACAAGTAGGAGAAGGGTCAAGAGAGAGGGAGAGAGAGAAAATCCCAAGTAGATTCTGTGCTGTCAGCCCTAGAACCTGATGTGAGGCTTGATTCCATGAACCAAGAGATCATGACCTAAGCTAAAATCGAGGGTTGAACACTTCACTGACTGAGCCACCCAGGCACCCCTCCCAAACTATCTCTATGTCATGGGTTTTTTTTGTTTTTTTTTATGGGTGGATGAAGATTTTCAGATTATAAGAGTATAAATTAAATGCCTAAGCATCTCAGATTTCAGATATTTTTTTAACTTTAACCAAATTTTTGCCTCACACAGAAACTCTAATATATGTATTATTTATTGTTTTCATCCATAAGGTCATTGCCTTGATAATATTTCCAAGATTCTAGTACTTTATACTCCATTTATGAACTTTGCTATTATCTTTAAAGAACCGGTCTAGTTTTTCGAAAACCTCGGGACCATGGTACTCAATGACGAATCTTTCAGAAACTTCTTGCCTGATCATTTCTTATATTTTTATCATCTGTTCTTTTCTTTTTTCTAACTGCAGAGTGAGAAATAGTGAAATGAGGTATATTCTTCATAATGCTAGCCTTCTTTTAACATCTTCTCCTACCTGAAGCAAGGCAATGTTATTTATATAACCAGAACTTTTACAGCTAGAACTGTCACTAAACTATCAGCCATTCAGCGCTCAACCATATCCTTCACTGAATCTAATTTTCTTCACTAGAAACTGACTTGAGACATACCTTAGCTGCTCCCTACCTATTTGTTCCACCCCCAAACTAAAAAGAAAAAAAAAGCATTATTAGTTGACATCATCCTTATGCAACTGACAAGCAAATAACGTTGTCTCACAATAAACTAGAATCCAAAAAAAGTCTTAAATCTGAACAAATAAATTTTTTTTTCTATAGGCATATAATGCATACACTGAAACATTTAGAAACATCACTAGCTGCCCACCTATCTTGTATGATGGATTGTGTGGCTGATGCCAGTCACATTCAGTCTATGCTAGTGCGTGAGACCACAAAAGAAAAGGAAGTAAAGCAATATCTTTAGTTCAGTGAAACTTTGAAACTGGGATGATTCGCTGATAGTTTTCATTTAGTGCTGTCAGTTTTAAAGACACTTACTCTGCACTGGGAATTCATACTGGGAAGATTACTTGCTAGAATTTTGTATGGACTCTAATGAAATCATTACCAAGGAATCTGCACAAGGGGCTCAGCCTAATTAACTTTATTTCCATGCAATCCTTTCAACATTGTCATGCCAGGATAGTAAGAAATTATTTTTTTCCCACTATAGATGGTGGTGGCTGCAAAAACAGAGCTGCTCAGTAAGGTCTGTAAGGACATTGCCTCTAAGAGGAGGCAAGCAGAGAGAGAGATAACACATATATAACAACAATAATACCAATGGCTTTCTCTTTCTCTTAGATCCTGTATTGTCCTCGAGACCATTCATTCCCAAAGTGCAAAAAGCGGGGGTAACACACACAAACCTACCACACTAGAGCTAGTTCCAAAGGAAACAATCAAAAAATGTTGGCTTCCTCCCTTCTCATAACCTGGATTTCCTGATTCTCTTCTACACATTGTCCTGACTGTGTCAGCAATCAGGAAAGAACCCTCGCCAGAAGCATGGAATCTCCTTCTAAACACACAAATGACGGCGTCACTTCATCCAGCCCTCTTTGGTTTCCACCCAACGTTCTAGTGTGCTGGGAAACCATATGGCATTGATTTAATGCATGATTATAAATACTAACTACCTCTCCTTCACTACTCAGGACATTTTGGATATATTTAGTTAGAAGGTAGCTTCCCTGACTTCTACTCCAATATCCTACTCAGTTCTTCCATGATATGACCACAGCACTGTTAATGGTTCAGTCTCTAGAAAAAGACTGTTCTGGGTTTAGAGTATCTCATATGAACCAAGCCTAAATATTTCTGAGTCTCAACACAGGTGGATAAGGGAATTCTGTTACAGATTATCAAAGAAATTCCTATGGTTTCAGGGTTAAGGAGATATTTTGAAAACATAGCAATAAGTTTATTTCACACCAGAAAGTCTTAGGAAAAATGAATTTCTCAGAACAAATTGCAGAAGTTCAATAATAACTCCTAATAGAATGTCCCTTCGATTCTGTACATTAATACTGATGAATCCTTAATCACAAGCACCTAAGAGAAGGAACAAAGACAGAATGAAAAAGAAAAACCAAGTTATAGCTCACTTATAGACAGAATTCGACCCAGGAAAGAAATTTAATAGATACTATCCCCTTAGAATTTATCAAAGCAAATAGACATTGTCCAAATCAGTGTGCTTTAAGAGTCAGGTTGACCTCCAGTCAAGTTTGGTTTCTCATTATCTTTTGAATAGTTAACATCTATGCCTCCTGTCATGTGCCAACAAAAGCACTTTATTTGAGTTATTTTGTAAATCCTCCAAAATGAGGGCGATTGCAACCATCGCGTGCTTTTGATAGGGTTAAATGACATGAAGAAGACGAAACAGTGTATAGGAATGATCTCACTATTTTATATGTAATGAATCTAGAGCTGAGAGCAAATAAATCACCATGAAAAGAGAGAAAAGTCCAGAATGACACGTGGCATTCATCAATATCAAGTTCTAATGACTGCGAAGACCATGCTGTATTTTGTGGGTAATTTGCGACAGTAAACACTTGTTTTTTTTCCTTCTGCTGACACTGTTTGCCCTCATGGTAACCCAGCTCGGGTCATGGAGCACCAGGTCACCATTTATCTCAGAATAGGGAGTAAAGTGTGTGCCCAGAAAACAAAGGCAGTAAACATGAACGTTTGAAGCTTAAATCTATGGGTATATCAGTGAAGTTCCATAAGTTAAGAATCACTCTGATACGATATGATGAAGCATAATTATTGCCTCTCAAATTTTCTAAACTAAACGAGTGTATCTGCTAGAGAAGAAGCCAAGGAGAGCATACAATGTGCGTACAAAGAGGTCTCTGGGCATGTGTCATGACTGGTAGTAAGTTCCAAGGAAAGATATGGCAGAGCTCACTCTGTGTTTGGGTTTGGGAATGGGTGAGAAGTTCTTACTGGATGGGGACAAGAGAAGGAAGCTCAAGAGCTGTCCCTCCTGTTCATGGCATTACAGACATAGTGTAGGGATGGCGATGTAGAGGTCTCATCCCATGAGGCAGAGCTCACTTATTTGTGGTCATGAGTTAATACAGGAAGGTACTGAAACACTCCTTCCCTCGGAATTCAGCTTAGGGATTAGCTGAGGCAGGGCTGTTTACATGGTCAGTTGTCTGGACAAGGGGATATTGAATCAGGAGGGATGTTGGATTATCCTAAGGACTCCAGTGTCTTTCAATAGATACTAGTGCCACATGTAAGGACCATAGAGGATGGTTTCCATGGGTAGAGGTAAGGTAGCAGAGGATTAAGAACTCTCAAATAGGCAGTGGGTAAGACTTCCCTGCAAGTTGGAGGTAACATGTGGCTAAATACCAGAGACATCAAAGAGAGGAGGATATCCTTAAATGATTAGAAAAGCTGAGAAATCTCGGAATTTGATTGAAAGTCCTTAGAAAAGACCAATTTTGATACTCAGAAAGAATAGAGGCTTAAGACAACCAATCTATGTATAAGGAAGGAAGCATACATTGCTGCATAATGGAGTTCTAAGTATGAAATCCATAGCCATAGTTCCACTCGTATTATTTCTTTTTTCTTTCATTTCTTTTCTTGAAACTCTGGCTAAAGCTGGGTCATAATGGGAAATATCAATAATAATGGATAAAAATCACAATATTTAAGTTTTACTTTCAATCTCCTTTATCGTTAGGTGGAAAGAAGAAAGTAACTCTACAATTTGTTTTTGAATATTTTTGATATGGTAATTCACAGCTACCAGCTTGGAATATCTCACCTCTTCAAAGCTTTGAAGCATGGAGAATCTTTGAATATTTCAATATTTTTTCTCTTGCAATGCCGAAGAGGAAAATCTGATTTCCAGAAGCCAAGGAAAAGAATCCCTTCAACTCTTAGCCAACATTTAATTTCACAGAAGCTGGAGGAAATGTATACAGCCCTTGGAAAAGTAACATCAGCATTATAAAAAAACCGAACTTCATGATCAGCTAAACAAAATGGCTTTTTAATATGTGTAGTTGAGGAAAGACAATTTCTGTATTGACGAAAATCCTGAAATTAATTTCAAATGTAAGATAATTCAAATTTTAATAAATTAAATATTTTGAATGAATTTTTAAGGTCAAAGTGTCCCATTTCTTGTTTTTATGTTTGTTACTGCTTTTATTACTAGTTCTCGTATGACACATCACACTGACATAGATAAAAGTCTGCATTTGGAGATAACGAAAAAGAGAAAGAAGGAAATGAAAGTTCTGTGTGGTTGAGAGATGAATCTCATTTCAGTTTGCTTTTGACTTTCCCCGAGTACTGGTAGAGAATGTGCACATAGTAACACTTAGTAAGTATATTTCAAATAAATAAATACAGCATCTAAGTAGTGGTGTTTTGTAGGAAAGCACTCTGCTTGCAGAGTTTTAAGCAAGAAATGCTAAACAAAGTTAAACAGAGAACTTTCCTGGAAAACTACTTGGAGTTAATCAACAGCATTTCACAAACTTTTGAAAATAGACTTTTTTTTTCTAAGCGGTATTTTTTAATTCTTAGAATATTATTTCTCATCGCACCTGGGGGGCTCAGTCAGTTGAGCGTCCAACTTCGGCTCAGGTCATGATCTCACAGTTTGTGAGTTCGAGCCCCAAGTCAGGCTCCGTGCTGACAGCTCAGAGCCTGGAGGCTGTTTCAGATTCTGTGTCTCCCTCTCTCTCTCTGCTCCTCCCCCACTCATGCTCTGTCTCTCTCTCCTTCAAAAATAAATAAACATTAAAAAACATTTAAAAAATATTTTGGGGCATACTTGCTTGCAGGAATTTGTACAAATGGACTCTGAGAAAGCAACTTGCCACAAAGATTTTATTTGTCTCCATTTTTTTACAAACGTTTTCTAGTCTGTAGAAAAAAAAGATAGTGCTTCAAGTTTGCAGTATATAGAGTTGTTCATAAATAAAAGCTGAACTGAACAAAAGACAGCTACAAAAAAGAAATCTCTATCGACAGCCTGAACTCTGATCCTCTATCTTCCAGCCTCTGAGGATAATTCTTAATAGTTACAAATGAGGAAGAGCTCTACAAAAATGTATTAGAGTATGGCGCACCTTGAGGCACACACTGGTCACAAAAATATTTTAAATGCATCTGCACTGAAAACAGCAAGAGGATAGAACACAGTTCTCCTAATCAAGAAGACATTTACATTTTCATAGAATTGACACGGTTGAATAGAGCAATATACATATCCCAGCCCAAAGTAAGTCTATTTCAACTGAATGAGGGAAAACACGTTTTAAAGAGTAAATGAGAAATGGATGTGTGTATAAGCAACTGAGCAAGCTATAGCAATAACGGATGTGGACTTGTCCTTATAAAGTCTAATGAGGATATTTTCTAATGCATGGTTAGATCATTGTAATCAAAGAATATTGATTTGTAAGTTCCAACTGAACTCAAACTGAAAGTATCCATGTGAGTCAGGAAGACATTTATATTTTAAGTTAGAACTTAAGGAAGTATAGTGGTATCTAGTGTCTATTTTGGACTCAGAAAAGCTCCTCGTTATGACGAATAAACCGAATTACAATGGAGATGGTTAAAATTAAATTTTAAATAGTAGGGCCAGACTCCTACTTTTAGGGGGTTAGAAAATTCTACCAGAAAGCGACACAGAACACGGGAAATTCCCAGAGGCAATCAATGGGCACTCAGCTATGAGCAAAAGAACCAAGGAAACTTAGGATACTATTCAATTACGAGACAAGTTGTATGAGACAAATAGGCATATTTAGGTCTTAACTTTGCTAAAAGGAATGAAGGTTTTATAAAAACTGAGGGATATGATTACATACTTGGAGGGAGATGGAATTGAAGTAAAAGGTATAGACGCAAAACTTCTCAGGGGGCACCTGGGTGGCCCAATCGGCTAAGCATCCAACTTTGGCTCAGGTCATGATCTCACAGTTTATGAGTTCAATCGCCACGTCCGGCTTTGTGCTGACAGCTCAGAGACTGGACCCTGCTTTGGATTCTGTGTCTCCTCTCTCTGCCTCTTCCCAGCTTGCTCTTTCTTCTTTCTCTCTCAAAAATAAATAAACATTAAAAAATAACTTCTCTGAATATACCACTTGATACAGTATTATGTATACCAGTTGCATAGATTTTTGCTTTTTAAAACTTGTAATTAATGACACACTCAAAAAATATAAAACGGCACAATCTAAAATAAAACAGAAACAAATGAGTCTAATGGTGCATCAAATAGGCAACATACCCGCCCAGAGAAAAGAATAATTCCAAGGAAATGGAAAAAATGCAACGTCCACTTGAAGAGAATATGTTTCAAAAATAATTTTAAAAAAGTGAAAAAAGAATCTTAAATTGAACTCAGAAGGTCTATTGGCAAGAGTTAATTAGTATTAGTATTATAAATTACTTACATTGAAGGGTAAAGCGCATAAGTAAATGTGTTACTCATGTTAGAAATAAAGGTCTCACTAGAAGAGAAAATCTAGACAATATAAAATCACAAATTTTTTAAAGGCTGTGATAATAAATTTGAATTTCAAGTGTCAATATCAAATTATGATTTTTAAAAGTATATTTTCCTGCACTGCCAGCCTAAAAGGCCTAGAAGATAAGATACCATAGCATTCAGCATGCCTCAAACCTCTATTTCTTAATTTTTAAATCTCATTCTCCACCAGAGGAAACAGGCTTTGCTGTCGAATCAACTGGTGTTTTCATAGTCTTTATCAATTCGTCAAATTATTCCCTGTGTTTCCTTTCTTCCCTGATATAAGAAGATGCAGAATTAGCATTTCAAATTTACTAAGTCATTTTCAGACAGTGTTAGACAAAAATTCGAGGATGGTCTTTAATCTAAATATGAACAGAGCTTTCTGAAGCCAAGGAAAATGCTGAGGAAAAATAGCAGAATTGCCGGCATTTTTAAATTATGTTAGAAGTAAGAAATTATGAATACATTTAAAAGAATAGGGTAAATCTGGAGTTGCCATCCTTAAGTCAGACAACCTAGATTTTAAACCAAAGACTATACCAAGAGATGACGAAGGACATTATATCACAAATAAGGGGTCTGTCCATCAAAAAGATCTAACAACTTGGGAGCACAGAATTGAATTAATCACAAAGATAAAGAAACTCATTGATAATAATGTTGTAACAGTAGAGGACTTTCATACCCCACTTACAGTCATGGACAGATCATTGAAGCAGCAAATCAACAGGGAAACAATGGCTTTGAATGACACACTAGATTGAATGGACTTAACAGATGTATTCAGAACATTTCATCCTAAAGCAGCAGACTACACATTCTTCTTCAGTGCACATGGAGCATTCTCCAGAATAGATCACATACTGGGTCAAAAATCAGTCTCTCAATAAATACAAAAAGATCAAGATCATACCATGCATACTTTTGGATCACAAAGCTATGAAACTTGAAGTCAACCACAAGAAAAATTTGGAAAGATCCCGAACACATGAGGCTAAAGAACATCGTACTAAAGAATGAATGGGTTAACCAGGAAACTAAAGAAGAACATTTTTTTTTAATTTTTTTTTTAACGTTTATTTATTTTTGAGACAGAGAGAGACAGAGATGAACGGGGGAGGGTCAGAGAGAGGGAGACACAGAATCTGAAACAGGCTCCAGGCTCTGAGCTGTCAGCACAGAGCCCGACGCGGGACTCGAACTCACGGACCGCGAGATCGTGACCTGGCTGAAGTCGGACGCTTAACCGACTGCGCCACCCAGGCGCCCCAAGAAGAACATTTTTAAAAATACATGGAAATAAATGAAAGTGAAAAGACGACAGTCCAAACCCTTTGGGATGCAGCAAAGGCAGTCCTAAGATGAAACTATATAGCAATTTAAGCCTATCTCAAGAAGCAAGAAAGGTCCAAAATACACAACCTAACCTTACACCTAAAGGAGTTAGAAAAGGAAGAGCAAATAAGGCCTAAAGCCAGCAGAAGGGGAATAATAAAGATTAGAGAAGAAATGAACAATAAAGAAACAACAGTTAAAAAAAAAACAACAACAGTAGAACAGATCAACAGATAAACCCCTAGCCAGACTTACCAAAAAAGAAAAAAGACTCAAATAGATAAAGTCACAAATGAAAGAGGAGAGATCACAACCAACACCACAGAAATACAAACAATTAGAAGAGGAAACTATGAAAAATTATATGTCAACAAACTGGGCAATCTGAAAGAAATGGACAAATTCCTAAACACTCATACACTACCAAAAGTGGAACAGGAAGAAAGAAAATTGGAACAGACGCAAAACCAGCAGAAAAATGGAATCGGTTATCAAAAAATCTCCCAACAAACAAGAGTCCTGGGCCAAATAGCTTCACAGGAGAATTCTCCCAGACATTTAAAGCAGAGTTAATACCTATTCTTCTCAAGCTGTTCCAAAAAACTAGAAATGGAAGGAAAGCTTCCAGACTCATTCTATGAAGCCAGCATTACCTTGACTCCAAAACCAAAGACTCCACTAAAAAGGAGAATTACAGGCAAATATCCCTGGTGAAACTGGATGCAAAAATTCTTAACAAGATAGTATCAATCAAATTCAACAGTATATTAAGAGAATTATTCACCATGATCAATTGGGATTTACTCCTGGGCTACAGGGCTGGTTCAATATTCACAAATCAATCAACATGATACACCACATTAATAAAAGAAAGGATAAGAACCATATATGCAGAAAAAGCATTTGACAAAATGCAGCATTCATTCTTGATAAAAAAAACCCTCAACAAAGTAAGAATATATGGAACATATGTCAACATCATAAAGGCATATGCGAAAGACCCACAACTAACAGCTAATATCATCCCAATGGGGAAAAACTGAGAGGCTTTCCCTCTATGGTCAGGAACACGATAAGGATATCCACGCTCACCATTGTTATTTAACATAGTACTGGAAGTCTTAGCCTCAGCAATCATACAACAAAAAGAAATGAAAGGCATACAAATCAGCAAGGAAGAAGTCATTCACTATTTGCAGATACATGATATTCTACGTAGAAAACCCCAAAGACTCCACCAAAACACTTGCTAGAACTAATATAAATTCGGCAAAGTTGCAGGATATAAAAATGACATGCAGAAATTGTTGCATTTCTATACACCAATGATGACGCACCAGAAAAAACAAATCAAGGATTATATATATATATATATATATATATATATATAACTGTATTTTACAACTACACACACACACACACACACACACACACACACACAATGGAGGTGGGTGGAAGATGGACCAGATGGGGGATGGGTACTCAGAAGGGCGCTTGTGATGAGCACTGGGTGTTGCATGTAAGTGATGAATCACTGAATTCTACTCCTGAAACCAATATCGCACAGTATATTAACTGACATTTAAATAGATGCATCAAAAAAGTAAAGAAAAATAAATTTTAAAAAAATTTTTAAAAATTAGGAGAAAGGAAAAAACTGTGAAAAGTATTAACATCCTTTTAAAAGGCTTTAGAAATTAGTAAGAGAAAAAATGCAACCCAAGAGGGGAAAAATCAGAAAGGGATATGGTCATTCAATTCACAGAAAAACAAAACAAAACAAAACAAAATGGACCACGTGAGATAAATTGTTCTGTCCCTACATCAATCAAGGCAATACAAGTTAAACCAATGAAAATCAGGGTCTTCTTTGCTTATTTAATAGAACATTTTTTTCAAAAAATATTAATTATATATATTATTGGAGAGGAGGTGGAGAATCAGTCTTTTCTAAGCTATTGATAAAACTTTACATTGGAAATGTAATTTTGCATGATAGCTTGGCAACATTTCTCAAAAATATAAATGGATGCTTTTCTTTGAACCCACAAAACCATCTGGTTAGAGCTTATTATGTTATAATAATCACAAACGTGGATGACAAAGTTAATATAAACTGGGATATAATCACTTTGAAAGACTCAGTTTGGCACAATTTTGTACATCTGAAATCAGATATTCCCTATTTAACATCTAGGATAATTAAAAGTGTATGTCCTAAAGCACGTGTTCTCATTGTGTGGTCTCTGAACCCCATGAGTGTCCCCAAGACCTTTTAATGGGGATTTCAGAGCTATTTTCACAATAGAACTAAGATGTTTAATTTTGCTTTTTTTTTTCCATGCTGACATTTGCTTTGATGGTGCAAAATCAATGTAATTAACACAACTGGCACTTGAGCAAAAAGGAAGGCAGCGTCACCAATAATAATTGTATTATTTACCACCACAGAGTAGTTGGGGAAAAAATGCCTATTTTACTTGGAATTTCCAAGATTAAAAAAAATGGTAGACACTTCCCCAAGGAAACATCCAGATGGCCACCTGACGCACGAAAAAATGTTCAACATCACTCATCATTAGGGAAATACAAATCAAAACCATAATGAGAGACCACCCCACAGCTGTCAGAATGGCTAACATGAACAACTGAGGCAACAACAGATGTTGGCGAGGATGTGGAGAACGGGGGTCTCTTTTGCACTGCTGGTGGGAATGCAAACTGGTGCAGCCACTCTGGAAAACAGTATGGAGGTTCCTCAAAAAATTAAAAACAGAACCACCCTAAGACCCAGCAATTGCACTACTAAATATTTACCCAAGGGATATAGGTGTGCTGTTTCAAAGGGACACATGCACCCCCATGTTTACAGCAGCACTATCAACAATAGCCAAAGTATGCAAAGAGCCCAAATTTCCATCGATGGATGAATGGATAAAGAAGATGTGGCATATATATATATATATATATATATATATATACAGTGGAGTATTACTCGGCAATCAAAAAGAATGAAATCTTGCCATTTGCAACTACGTGGATGGAACTAGAGGGTATTATGCTAAGCGAAATTAGTCAGCCAGAGAGAGACAAAAATCGTATAACTTCACTCATATGAAGACTTTAAGACACAGAACAGATGAACATAAGGGAAGGGAAACAAAAATAATATAAAAACAGGGAGGGGACAACACAGAAGAGACTCATAAATATGGAGAACAAACAGAGGGTTACTGGAGGGGTTATGGGAGGGGGGATGGGCCAAATAGGTGAGGGACACTAAGAAATCTACCCCTGAGGGGCGCCTGGGTGGCTCAGTCGGTTAGGCATCTGACTTCGGCTCAGGTCATGATCTCACGGTCTGTGAGTTGGAGCCCCGGGTTGGGCTCTGTGCTGCCTGCTCAGAGCCTGGAGCCTGTTTCGGATTCTGCGTCTCCCTCTCTCTGACCCTCCCCCATTCATGCTCTGTCTCTCTCTGTCTCAAAAATAAACATTAAAAAAAATTTAAAAAAAAAAGAAGAAATCTACCCCTGAAATCATTGTTGCACTATATGCTAACGAACGTTAGCATAAATAAATAGTTGATTTTATTAAATCTCAGCTTTTACCTATGTCCCTTTAATGTCTTATGTGCCAGATGGAATCATTTGAGTTGCAAGCTGAACCAGCCACTTTTTTAGGGAACATTACTTTAACTTGCAAGGATGACTGATATGCAAATTAATGCGCTAGTAGATATTTCATAAAACTTAAAACAGTGAGGTTATCATTTCAAAGAAAGCCTTTAACGGTGTTTGTTGTCATGATAAAATGAGGCCTTTCAAGTGATACTTAGAATTTTTAAATACATGTATCTGTCATAATGAGTTTGATAATCCCCTACACTTAAAGACTTTTGTTAGGAAATAAATAGGGGTACTAACAAATTTGATTTTTTTGAAAATATATTTTCCAGTAAATGATTCCATTTGGAATATGTACATAACTTGACGAATCAATATTTTCCAAATGACCGAGTTATGACATTACAAGACCATAAATGGGTAAAAAGTCCATTCAAATTTCAAGAAAGATCAATGGACTTTAATGTGACAGACAGTAAAATATTCTCTAATCCTACACGGCAACCAAATTTTAAGAATTTGCCACTTGCTGAGTTTAGTAGTATCCATAATTTTCTGAAAAAAAAATATTATGATAGTTCTACATTTCCCAGCTACATACCTGTGAAGAACCCGGTTTCTTTCCTTTCCATCAAATACTATACACATTTAAGTCAGAAGTAGACAGCAGAATATACTTGTCTTCTATTATGCCAAACAGTAAAGAGATTTGCAAAAGTGTAAAGCAACTTCATTTTTCTCAATAATTTTGTTGTTCTTCTGCAAAATATAATTACAGAAGACCAACATATAATGAATGCATTATTGTTATTTTAAGTGGATTGATATTTTAATATTTTAAATTATCTTTTTTTCATTTATAATATGCAAATGTTGATGCAACCTACCTAAAAAGAAACTCTTTGAGGCTGTTAATAATTTTTAAATTGGTAAGGGGTGCAGACACAAAAATGTTTGAGAACCACAGTCCTAGGCAAACTCAGGAAGTTGTGCAACAGGACACATATTCATAGCAAAATATGGAAATACACATTTTTAGCAATATTCTTCTAATAGCTGGAAATGTTATAGAATTTAGTGTCCACCAACACTTAAATAGAATAAGCTGCAGTTTATTCATAAACATAGAATTGAACAGTGTCAATGAAAAATGATAGTAAGTGAAAAAAGCAAAATATAAACACGTTTAATATAGTTCCACAGATGATGAAATTATAAAGATAAGAAATAATACGATCATGAAAAAAAAACAGGCAGAATAGCCATTATTCTGAAGAAAAGGCTTGTGACTGAGGTCAGGCGTATGCAAAGCTTTTTGGCTATTGGCAATATTCTATTTGTGATCCCCATGGTAGTTATATGTGTAATCACTTTACAATGAATTATTCAACACACCCTGTATGCGCTGTATTAATTCAAAACAGTATTTGTTTAGCTGCTATTAGAGAGATATTTTCTCATTGATTAGTTGGTTTCATTTATGAATCTAATCACAGCTTTGCAAATGGAAAGAAGGTGAATTTGGGAATGAATCAGATTTAGACACAAAGTCTAATTTCACCATTTACTAGGAGAGAAAATTTAGCCAAGTTATTTCGCCTTTCAGAGCTTCATAGTTTATTTTCTCTTAAACTAGGGAATAAAAAAAAAGTAGCTTTATAGAATTGTTTTGAGATTTCAACAAGATGCTATAACACAGCAATCTTTGGTAACAAGAGTGTACTTCTTCTATTCCTGTATTTGACATTAAAGACATCCCTGAAATCACCATATATCGTGAAAGCCAAGAGTATTTTTCAGAAGATGTGGGGGGGGGGGTCAGCTGAGTTTATTGCTTTTCTTGTGACAACAGCCACTTTCTGCTTTTGTGGTGTTGGAAAGAAGTTGGATGGGAACTTGAGACCAAGGTGCAGAAGATTTCTTACAAGCAATTACCAGGTAACTGTAAATCAAGGAACTGGGTCAGAAACCCAACAAGGAATCTGTGCGTAAGAGATAGAAGTTAAGAGATGGTCTCGTCATTTAAAGTTCCAGACGAGTGGCAGGGTATCGTTTACCTGTTTAGGAAGTAATAAATACTTCAGATTCACCCTTTGAGAGGCAGCTCTCTAGATTCTCAGTGTCTGCAAATGTTAGAAATGGGATAATAGCCAACACATTAAAACACCTGTCAGAATGGCTAACATCAAAATCACAAGAAATAGCAAGTGTTGGCAAGGAGGTGGAGAAAGAGGGATGCCTCACGTTGGTGGGAATACAAACTGTTGCAGCCACTGAGGAAAATAATAGAAAGTTTCTTCAAAATAGTAAACAAAAAATTACCAGGTCACCCTACTACTGGATATTTGCCCAGACAAAATGAAAACTCTAATTTGAAAAGATATATGTGCCTCTGTGTTTTTTTGCAGAATTATTTACAATATCCAAGATATTCACAATAATCCAAGGGCCCATCTACAGATAAATGGAGAAGGAAGATGCGATACATAAACACAATGGAATATTACGCAGCCATAAAAAAGAATGAGACTTTTTCATTTGCAACAACCTAGATGGACCTAGAGTGTATTATGCTAAGCAGAATGGATCTGCCAGAGAAAGACAAGTACCATATTTCACTCATTTGTGAAAATTAGGAAACAAAATAAACAAAGAAAAAAGAGACAGATGAGTAAACAAACAGAAAAAAAAAACAGACTCTTAATTACACAGAACAAAGGGGATGAGTGAAATACAGAGAGGAGATTAAGAGTATACTTATCTCGATGAATACCAAGCAATGTGTAGAATTATTGAATCATTATATTGTGCACCTGAGACGAATATAACAGTATGTTAATTATACTTCAATAAAAAGGGGGAAAGCGATAATGACTCAAACAGTTTGCATCTACACATAGATGCTTTATGTCAGTTGTTTTTACACAATTTGTTGTCAGGAAACCTTGCTCTCTTAAAAAAGATGGATATAGCCATCAATGTTAACCACATGAGAAATTAAAATGAGAAATTGCAGCTGTATGCGTGAAACAATTTGTTTTAAAATACTAATAAACTCATTAAAAGCACACCTAACATACTTTAAGAAAATTGACTGCATGTCCAAAGTAAAAAAAAAAAAGTATATATATATATATATATATAGAGAGAGAGAGAGAGAGAGAGAGAGAAGAATACCATTGCTTTATACACTGCAAACCTGGCTTAATCAACAGTAATTTGATTCATATTTGCTTCTGCAATGACTCTGTTTCTGTATCCTTTATTATAGCGTCCTTTAAACTCCACTGCCCACGTACAAAGGCATGAGAAAGAGAAAAAATAAAAAAATAAATAAAATCTTATTAGTCTGAGAGTAGTTTTGCCCTAGCAGACTTCTGGCAAGGTTCCGGGAGACCTCAGATTCCCCCAAGAAACTCTCTGGAGCTAGTCAGGTAGAAAGAAGCATGGACAGGGTCCACGAGTAGTCTGCTGAATCTCAGAATGCTGCAGGCCGGGGCTTGCAGTCTTGCCAAACTGTAATCTCTTTCAAGATAGAATCCACGTTAGGTAGAGAGAAGTAAGAGCAGGAAGAACCAAAGGGCATTAGAAGTAGAAATGGGATTCTAGACTGCTTAGATACTTTCTGGCATGACGTGCTGTGAGGCCACCCACACAGCATTTCTTCCATCTGGCTTATTATCTTTGCACTGTTCAGAATGTGTCAGGGTGCACAGCTTTCGATTAGTCTCAAACTTCCTTCCTGTCAATGATCTGTCCAGATGACTAAGTAGCTTTATTTTCAGAATGAACTTAACTTCCTTGGGTTCTTTCCTGGGATACATTGACCTGGCTATTGAGGGCAAAGTGTGTACCAGGAAACCTTGGTTTGCGAGCATAATTCAATATGGAAACATGCTTGTGATCCAAGAAAGGCACTTACATATCCAAGTGAATTTTCCCTTAAGAAATAATGGGATCTCAGATGATTCATACCAAGAGCCAAAAATGTTCACACAAAAATGGTTACAATGCTGTAACATAATACAGAATAATAGAGAAAATACAAAATTTAGAGAGAAATAAACAAATTAACCTGGACATACCTGTGATAACCTTCGTGGCTGGTATGAGGGAGACAAGAGAGGTGAGGGTTATCGTGTAGGTCGATTTCACTATCACAAACAGAATCACTGCTATCTATTGGCTCAATGGAATATTTTTCTTTTCTTGCAACTTTAAAAAAGGAAACTTTCCAATGACCTAGAATGGAGCAAAGCATTCCTAAGCTCACTCTTGTATGGAAAAGCAAGGGACTGATGATAGGTACTATGAAGTGACAAAAAATACACAAGTGCCAGTTGTGGGCACCCTCCAACGTTCTGAAAAATCAGATTTCTGCCAAACATCACGGCCTGAGACCCAGCATCCAAGCGTGGGAGATGATCGCTCACAATCCTGCAGCGAGACAGAGAGAGAGAGAGAGAGAGAAGAACCATTGGCTCAGTTGTGATCAAGTGACGTTCAGCATCACCCACAACCGGTATTACGAGACATCACTCGCATATCAAGTTAAAACGTATTGGAAATGTTTGCTCGTCTTGGGGAACACTCGTGGAACGAGTTACTTGCAATCCGAGGTTTTACCAAATATTTCATTGATGATCAGCCATGCATAGGGTGAAATAATAGCCAAAATAAATAAATAAGAAGCATTTGCAACTCACTTCTTTGTCAGGACACTGTAACCAGAGAGGTAAATATGATAAGGGTCATAAGGCCATTTATCCCACACCCACCCACCCACTCTTGCCTTTGTGCTGAATATATAATTTACAGTGCGTGCAAAGGAACTGTACATGGTTACTCTTGTGACAATAAGCGGGATCTGGGTTCTGATTTGGGAAGTAGGGAAAGGGACAGTAAAGGAAATGCCACTGTGGTCACCCACATGGAGGGGAGCCAAAATAAATAAATAAATTAATTAATTAAATAGGTGTGTCTTCTGTATTGGATGGCTAAGTGACCAGACTGACTGTGGATTTGCTCACTCTCCTGATTCTTTTTTTTTTCTTTTTTTCTTTTTGTTCTTTCGATAGGGAAAGAAATTTGAAAACTGTTTGGAAGGAAACCTGATGATTTGAGTTGACTTCCTCTCCAGGCGTTTGGGTAGAAAGACCTGGGAAAGTGGGTAGTTTAAAATATTTGGCAAGAGGGGCGCCTGGCGGGCTCAGTCGGGTAAGCGGACGACTTCCGCTCAGGTCATGATCTCGCGGTCCGTGAGTTCTAGCCCCGCGTCTGGCTCTGTGCTGACAGCTCAGAGCCTGGAGCCTATTTCAGATTCTGTGTCTCCCTCTCTCTGACCCTCCCCTGTTCATGCTGTGTCTCTCCCTGTCTCAAAAATAAATAAACGTTAAAAAAAATAAAAAAAATAAATAAAATATTTGGCAAGAATGTCACTTACCTTCTTTTTTACAAATTGAGCATAGGGAACACCGAAAGCTCATATTTTCACATAATACCGGACCTTTAGCAATTTGGAATACCAGTTTCTGAACAGAATAATCTCCTAATGTATATTATCATTTGCATAACAACCAAACAGAAAATCCCTCTTGTTTAGAAATTAAGTCAATAAGCAGAGTTGTGTATGTGCAGGCTGACCACTCTAACCTAAATCTAGTTTTCCTCAAAATAAAATAGTTTTTATTAGACAATGTGACTCTCACATTTTGTGTTAAAATAGTTAAAGGGAAAGCCCCTGGCATGCGGTAAGTGTTTTTTATTATTTTTTTATTAAAAAAAATTTTCTTAATGTTTATTTACTTTTGAGAGAAAGAGAGAGATGGAGTACGAGCAGGGGAGGGGCAGAGAGAGGGAGACACAGAATCTGAAGCAGGCTCCGGGCTCTGAGCCTGACGCGGGGCTTGAACCCACGAACTGTGAGATCATGACCTGAGCTAAGGTCAGATGCTTAACCGACTGAGCCACCCAGAAGCCCCAGCAAGTGTTCTTAAATGCAAGTTGTACTGACAATATTTGTGCCAAATGCTCGAGAACTACAACAGGTGCAGCCACAGCGGCTAGAACAGCTAGTTCTGGGTGTGTCCCAGCGCTTTGAAACCCATGCTAATTCGTTGTCGCACATAGGAAATGCCACTTCCTGAGAGGGAGACACCAGAGATAGTTGTCTGTCACTTCCAGGCCTAGCAGTATTCTAGGACATGAGTCTCCAGGCTTCAGATTAAGGAATATACAGCAATTGCTAATATAATGCTTAGCCTATAATTTTCCTAATTCTTTAAAAAATGGACTTTCCTTTTAATCTGAATTTCTGTAGCCTCACCAGGATTAATTGAGCTGTACCATTTCAGATTTAATGTCTACTCTAAGGCTAGCCATGGAAGGATTTAGCTATTAAAAGTGATATGCAGATCCTCCATCAAGAGGGGCGGTTAAGGATCTGACTTCAGCTCAGGTCATGATCTCGTGGTTCATGAGTTCGAGCCCTGTGTTAGGCTCTGTGCTGAAAGCTCGGAGCCTGGAATGTGTTTCGGATACTGCGTCTCCCTCTCTCTCTGCCCCTCCCCCACTCACACTCTGTCTCTCTCTCAACAATAAATAAATAATAAAAAAGGGAGATAAGGAAATAACCCACCTTCTTCACAAGGTTTTGACTAAACCAGTAGTTCTTAAAGGATGGTCCCTCCACTACCTAAGAGTTTAATAGAAATGCATATTTTTAGTCCCACCCTAGACTTAATCAGAAAATCTGGGCTTAAAGTCCAGGAATCTGTGTTTCAACAAGCCCTCTTACTGATGCGTGGGTTTATTGAAACACAGGTTCCTGGACTTCCAGCCTGGATTTTCTGATTTAGTCGTAGGTGGGCCTAAACTTCATGCCCTATTGTTGTGACACAGGGTGGGGAGAACAAATGGATGCATCCATGGGGACTCTGGGGGCTGTCCAGACCTCTCACCATATTATGAATGCTCTACACATGACATACAAGGATGGGTGTCCTTGGCAAAGCCAGTCAGTTCAGGCCAAGGATTTGTGAGATGCTGGAAAAATTAGGCCTCTGAAACAGTATCAGAGTGGTAGGAATATTCTGACCTTGGCAGTAGGCTGCAGAAAAATTATGCAGGGTGAAGTGAGCTTTGGTCACAGGATAAGCCAGGCATGAAATGAAGCCATAAAACTGAGATAACCCTAACCCCATTTTGGGGGAAGCTATCAAGAGAAGGTGACTGCCAGTTGACTCTCCAGCTGGACCCCAACTCTGGAGGGCTCCTTAGCCCTTCCTTTTTCCTTGGAATATGCATTGCTTTTCATGAGCAGGTGCTGCCCCAAGGACAGTCTTGAACTAGTGTCATGGTGCTAAGACCATCTGCCTGGTACATGTGACTGAACCCCATTATGATCTCTATAGAAACTTTACAGTTTTGGGGTGGGGGCAAAGACACCTGTGTCTTTGCTGTGTCAGAGACAATCCTATATGTAAGTTCCCTTGCCCTGACCATCCGGCACTATCTGCCCCTTTCTCCTGTCTGTCCCAGCTCTCTGCTTAGGGGCCAGTTTCAGATCTCACCCAGGACGCTCCCACGGTTGACAACCAACACTTGGTGAGTCGACCAGGGGACCAAAGAAATGGGCCTTGGGAAAGAGGCATCTGCAGGGAAATCCCAAGTGGGCTGCAGGGAAATCTCCGTGTGGGGAGAGGTGGCCCATGTGTAGATGCTTGGGGACCCCTGTGTGAGAATGGGGACATTCTGAAAATTCTGGGTTCCCTGATGCTTTTGTTTGAAGGGCAAGAAAGAAGCCCAGAGAAGCAAGGAGAGCAAAGCAGGCATGTGGCGACTAAGAGTGAAACAGAAGGATCCCTGAGCCCCTGAACCCCTAATTCAGCCCTAAAAACAGCCAGAGCAACTCCAGCCAGCGGGGCAGCCCCAGTCCAGGAAACACTCACGATACAGCTAGTTCCAGCAAAAGAATCCAGGTGTGGTTAATGTGGTGACGGGACACTGGTGGGGGTCGGGGGGTGGTGATGACTTTTCTTTAACAGGCAGGAGGCAGGGAAAAGTTCCATCACCACCCAGCAGACTGCCATCCAGCAGACTTGCATGGCATTCATTCCCTTATAGAATACATTATTCTATCCTGCAGGGAGGTGTCACCTAATGAGGGGGGACCTCCTGGGACATGTTTAGGACCCTGAAAATCCATAAAGGAGGGACCATAAGTTCTTAGGGAGCTGAGAATGAGACAGACCTCTAATCTTTAAAGGACCTGATTGGGGCCACATTCATTCACTGCCAGGATGAAAGCTAAGGTTCTCCCCTTCTTCCCCCCAGCACCCGACATGGTATGCTGAGATCCGTGCTAAGCCCAGGTGTGGTACAAGACATTTATGATGTTGGGCAAACCATTCCTGGGCTGGAGGAAACTCAGTCCCAGAGTTTTTCAGTCCTGGAAAGGGTACAGGCTGTGGCAAAGACCCAAGACCCAGGGGGCATGGAAAGCCAACTATCCCAATCAGCTGTAAAGGGTCTGGTAAAAATAACCCTGAAACAAATGTGCTTTGACTTGACTGCTATGGGGACCCCACCTAAAGAGAGTGATTGATAACCACATGGTGGGTTTGTCAGCCTGTGGAAAGCCTTAAAACCTGAACAATTCACATGCCCTATCCATCTCTATCATCCCTGATGTCCACCACCTCTATCTAGGGTAGGCCTCAGCGATATAGCCATATTCAGGGAGCATGCCTTCTGTGCCCTGGAGATTGGATGAAGGCCAACACTGGTCCAGGTGGGCGTCACGGGAGGTGACTGGAGGCCACAGGCTGAGCTCATTATTCACTGATTCTGCAGAAATGAACAACGGTCAGTGGTTCTGTCTGGTGGATAATAGAGCTGAATGTATTTCAATGTACACTCAGAAGTTTTCTGGGACTCTCCGTGCCATTGGTGATGATGGTGGAGGGGGGCAAACAGTATGGTCAGGAAGGTTCTCTGACACTGCAAATTGGGCATTCTCCCTCCCAGAACTATATAAATTGCCTGGGGTAGGGGGGCATATGGAAATACGAGAAATCATCTGAGAATTGCATTGAATGGGCATTGTTAAGTCCTGCCCATAGTGCTTTCAATATCCCCTACAGGAGATAAAAAAAAAAACACAGGTCTCTCATGGCAGATGATGGTGGGCTACCGAAAATTGTACGAGGTGGTGCCCCATCCAATGCCCAACATTGTCACCATCTTGGATACTTTGGCCACAGTCCTAGGAGGGTTCCATGCTGGGATGAACTTAGCAAATGCCTTTTTCAGTATACACGGGCCACTGAATCACAACATCAGTTTGCCTTCATGTGGGAGGGGCAACAATGAACCTTTCAAGTGCTTCCCCAAGGTCATCTGCATAGCCCCACTGTATATCAGGATGGTAGCCTGGGACCTAACCCTGTCCTCCTTTCCCACATCAATACAACAGGTCCATCACATTGATGATATCATGTTCATGCATGTGAAGACTTGTCTCGGTTCCAAGATACCCCACAGGGCTTTTGCAGAAGCATCTGTAAGGGAGAGTATGGGCCATGAAGCCACAGAAAAGTCAAGGCCCAAATACTGCCTTAAGATTTTTGGGAGTCTTTTGGTCTGGTCTGACACATGTCCCAAAAACTGTGACTGATAAAGTACAAGCTTATCCAACTCCTAAGAATATGAAAGAGGTACAAGACTTTGTGGGAAATTGGGGGTTTAGAGGACTTTTATTCTCCACCTGGCATAGTGCCTCAATCCCTTAATGCCACATGAGAAAGATAGAATATGTGTGGGACTGAGGCTCAGAGTAGGAAGCCACGTTTAAGAAGTCATAGATACTAGTGAAGCAGATTAAAACCCTAGGCGTCTCCCAAGAAGGACTACCAATTGGCTTAAGATGTGTCTGTGACTCTGGAAGGTATCGTCCAACATTGTACTATAGTACTGTCCCAGGCTTTAATACATTTGAACGATAGAACAATAGGGCTCCCTGCCCCATATGCCAGACTGGGGACCCTGCCAAGGCACCCAGTACTGTAAAGAGATAGAAGTTGTGACAAAGAGCCATTGCCCCAAGTCTCACCATGGATCCATGTGCTATGCTGCAGAGAACACCAAGCCTATCATACCTGGGAAAGTTGCCATCAACTTGAATTTGTCATGGGACATCCACCGGGACGGGTGAGTTACTTTGCATCCCTGGGTGAGGGGGAATGGGATTCCATTCTCCTGCTGTAAGCCAGACCTGTTCAAACATAATATATGAAGCATTGAAAGAAGGGAGAAGGTTGGAGTTCTGGTTTGGAATCTCCTTCCCCCAGTTCATCCCCTTATGCCTGCCAACACCCCACCACCACCACCCCACCCCAGCCAACAGGTATGGTATGCACAACGAGGTCAAGTTCCAAAAACTGCCAACCTCCTTCTCCTCAAGGCAAGGTGGGCATGTTTTGTTTTCCACTGCTATGACCATTGCTGTCTTTATTCTCTCCATTGCCCTGGAGGGTGTTATATAGCACACATTAAAGCCCTTACTAAGTTCAGCCAGGAAGCCTTAAATGATATCAACAAAGCCTACCCTTACTGAACACTGAAATGAGAAAAGGTGTCCTCCAAAATAGGGTGGTCTCAGACATTATTACTGCCTCATAAGGAGGCACCTATAACATTATCCAAACGGAATGTTGTGTGTTCACACCTCATGAGCCTGCTCATGTATTATCCTTATTAAATCACATGAGGACTCAAATGCAGTCCCTAAGTGTTCTGACCCCCAGCCTAGGGACTCAATAAATCACTGGCTTGAGGCATGGGAATTTTGATAGAAAAAGGTGTCACTAACTTAGGGAATCATGGTCTTAATCTGTGCTTTCCTTTACATGTGTCTGTATTGGTGCTGTGACATCTGATTCCAATAGAGCCAAACCAAAAAACCACCTCCAAGATAGTGAAACTCCTTGCTGACTGCTGAGGGCACATTGCGGAAAAGAGGGACGTGTGATATTATAGGAACAGGTCATGAAGGGTGGAGTGTTGGGGGAGTTCACTGAGTGGTTATGACCACTGGTTGATGCTTATACTGGACTCTGGCAACTAGAGGCTCCTCACTCCCACCCCTGTCCTTGGAATGTGTGTTTTCTTGCTTTTCATGATGCCAGAGGCTTCCCTTAAAGACACAGAGGTAGTGATATGGTGTTGAGACCATCTGGATGGTTTACATGACTGAACCCCATTAGGGTCTCCGTAGAAATTTTGGAGATTGGGCAGGCAGGGAGATCTCGTCTTGCTGCCACCTGAGACAAGGTTCATTTGTAAGTTCCCTTGCTTCTTGCACCAGCCACCTGCCCATGTGGAGTGGCCTGCCTCTGTGTTCAGTCTCTTCCTGCCCTGTGCATAGGGGGGCCAATTTCAGATCTCACCCAGCAAGCTCCTAAGAAGCCAGCAAACCAAAACCTCAATCTCAGTTAAAAAAAAAATAGAATGAAAGAAAGATAAAGAAAAAAGAAAGGAAGAGAGAGAAGGAGGAAGAAGGAAGGAAGGAAGGAAGGAAGGAAAGAAGGAAGAGAAGGAGAGAGGAAGGGAGGGAGGGAGGGAGAAAGAAATTAGACACATCTTCACATATCACAAGCCCAGGCTTCTACTGAGTCAGACAAAGGTCGCATCTAGAGTTGTGGTTCTCAACCCGGAGCAATTTTGCACCTTCCCACTAAGGGACATTTGACAATGTCTGGAGATGTTTTGGACTGTCACATCTTGGAGGGAGAAGCTTTATTGACATCTGGTCTCTACCAGAGATGCTGCGACACGTCCACAATGCACAGGACAGCCCCCTACAACAGAGAATTATCAGATCCCAAATGTATTGAGGTTGAGAAGACAATCTAATTTCATGAACGTAATAGCTATAAAAAATTAAGTTTACCAGTTGGATCCACTTCCAGATTGTCCTTTTTAAATGATCCATTTTAATTCACAACTTATCGTGACTCTGGTAGATGAATCTCCATCATGTTAATAAATATAGTTAATCAGTATAGGCAATTTGAATCATTAGGTAAACATTAATATCAGTAAAACATCACTTACTTGTCTGAGGAACTTGGCCTGAACTCAGAGGCTTTCTATCGCTTTATTTCATTTACTCTCAGAAACAGAAATACCGCCTCAGAAATACTCCTCACCGTTCTTATTTATTAGTTTCAGCAAAAAAACAGAATGGCATGGAGAAATGCAGTTTGCATGTATTTGACTTTTATCTCTTGCTCATTTAGCTTCAGCAATGATAGGAAAAAAGTGAACAAGGATTTACTAAAAGCACTTTGGGATTACCTAGCTTCCTCTTGATCACAGAAATTGACTTTTAGCCAATGTTTTACTCCTGTTGGCTTCAATTACATAAGAATTAATTTTGCCTGGCAAGGTTAGTCAGCACATACTTAAGGTATAATATTCTAAGATTTTGGTAGTAATTCATTTATATTGTGTCTATTAAATAGACTTAAAGCTATCTTGAATTTAATTGGTAGGCCCATTTTTTACACTAGTGACTGGTGAATCACCATAGCCTTTTTAAAATAAGTTGAGACATATCATATCGATGTTCAGAGTACAAATGATGCTTTGCAGGAAGACTATGAACATGGAACCACTATCACAGAAGGCCTCAAAATAGAGCTTTCCCCAAATATCTAACTGAAAATAACAATGCATTTTAGTTAGGGCTTTCTTTAAAAACTGTGTAAGTATGAGACATTGGTGATATATCTATTGCATGGACCGTATATTTCCCAAAGTGTGAGTTACATTACACGTCTACATGTCAGATGTTACTTGCCCTTGTGGAACTAAAGTTCTATGAAATTCTATAGCCGTTTGTTTCTATTGAAACATATATATATATATATATATATGTGTGTGTGTGTGTGTGTGTGTGTGTGTTCGTGTGTATATGCACATGCATATATGTATACACACATATATTTTTTATATGTATATGCATGTGTGTGTAGCTATATGTCAAGTATGGGTACTATGTTATAATATTATGCTGTAGATTATTATATATACTATGCATGCCATATATATCATACTATAATTAGTAGTGATGAGGTTAATTAATAGTGCTGAGGGGGGTTTGGAGCTGACTGCCAAGAAAGGATTCTTGAAGACATCTTTGGTGCAAAAAAAATGATTTTATTAAAGCACAGAGACAGGTCCCATGGGGAGAAAGAGCTGAACTGGGGTTGTGAGGAATGGCTGGTTACATACTATGGAGTTGGGGAGGTAAGGTCAAAAGGGAGGCCTCCAGAGGGACTTCCATCTGCTGAAGAGGACTCTTAAGATACCAGGGGCCTTGCTATTGCCAAGCTAAGATTGTTATCCCTCTAGGAAGGCATTAACATGCGGCAGTGGGGGGTTCCTGGAGAAATGTTACACTCTGTATTTGCCTCAATATTTGTCAATGGGTTTCAGGTTATAAAGAAATTTAACATTACCTCCCATTTTCTTCTTGCCTTTGTTCCCCACATCACTATGGAGGGGAACGTGATATTAGGGGCTCCACGAAACCAAGTCCGTAGGTTTCTGGAGATTAGGCTATTGGTAAGATTGCCTTTTTCTTGTAATTTACTAAAGGCATCTGTAAACTGATGGAGACTCCTGTCCCGCTTCACTGTGATCTCTTATCAGTTAACTGTTTTCTTTCCTTTCCTTTGTTCTTGGACAGCCTGAGGAATATCACACATATTGCAGGGTGGGGGGGGGGGGAGTCATGCTAGGGTCGAGGGAGTGATGCTGGCTTCTGGTTGGCCCTAAGTTTGCTTGATGGTCCCTCATCAGTAGTGAATTGTGAAAATTAAACATACAAATCATAAAACATAGACAATCTTCTAAAGTGTATAGATTTGTCTTAATTTGTATACAGAATTTGAAGGCCCATTACATACCCATAAATATGAATGTCATTTCATTTACTGCTGTTTCAGGTAATTCCATGATTTCATTTGGTGTGGGTGAAATAAATATTCAGGTGTCATGTGCCTCCTAACACACACCCACACAAACATATATATTTATGTATTGTAGAGAAGAATATTATTTCCCAGAAATACTTTTAGCCAGTTTAGAAACAGGGATTCTAAACACTAAGAAACAGAAATTAAGAGGATAAAATCCTGGGTAGCATAAGTTTTTTTTTTCTCTTTATTTAAACATTAGTTATAAGTTTGAATGGAATCTGTCTCCAGACTACACAAAAAGTAATCATTTCCCTTATGTTTTGATGAAAAATTTGTCTGGCCACCGTATTCTGCTCATTTTGTCTTTTAGCAAAGCATGTATGTAGCACGCTGATATTTTATATTGGTTTTGTGATTGAACAAGTAGCACTTTAATTGTATTTGTTTATTTATTTATTTTTTCAGATAAAGAGGCAGAAAGAGTAGGGGCAGAGAGAGAAGGAAAGAAAGATAGAGAGAGAGAAAAGGAGAGAGAGAGAGAGAGAGAGAGAGAGAAGGAGAGAGAGAGAGAGAGAGAGAGAGAGAGAGAGAGAATTCCAAGTAGGATTTGCACTGTCAGTATGGAGTCCACGCTGGGCTCCATCCAGGGCGCGAACTCACAAACCATGAGATCATGACCTCTGCTGAAACCAAGATTTGGATGTTTAACTGGCTGAGCCACCCCGGTGCTCTGAATAAGCAGCATTTTAAAAATATCCTGGGAGCTATTTAAAAATATAAACATACTGAATAACATTGAAATGTCTTAGGATTTTCTAGTTACTTTGGTTATTGATTTCTAGTTTAATCCCTTTATGGTCACATAAAATGCTATGAATTAATTCTATTCTTTGAAGTTTGTTGAGACTTGCTCTATATGAGCCATATTTTGGTTAAATTTAATATGGTCTCCTGAACACTTAAAATAACATGCATTCGGCGACTCTTGGCTAAACAATCAGAATCGGGTAGATGATAGATAAATAGATAGATAGATAGATAGATAGATTTTATATTTTATTTTTGCATAATATACCTACAAATATGCCACCCATTCTTTGACCTCATTTTGTGTGATGCCTTGTCCCCTTGTTAAAGTAATTGAACAAGGGGGCAACTGGGTGACTCAGTCGGTTAAGTGGCCGACTTCAGCTCAGGTCATGATCTCACGGTTTATGAGTTCGAGCCCCGCGTGGGGCTCTGTGCTGACAGCTCAGAGAGTCTGGAGCCTGCTTCTGTTTCTGTGTCTCCCTCTCCTCCTGCCCCTCCCCATTCATGCTCTGCCTCTCTCTGCCTTTCAAAACTGAATAAATGTTAAAAAGAATTTTTTTTAAAAAGCAATTGAACAAGGAAGCCATTAGACTGACGTGGCTCTGATGCCTTCTGAGCCTCTTTAAGCCAACTAAAACCTAAGCCAGAATAAATTCTTGTAAATGCCTGGAGGTTGAGAAGAAATACTGATCACACACAGCCAAGCGAGCCTTACCCAAATAAGGCAACTGCTTAAGCTACAACCAAATCATTTTCTTCTCTGTCTCTTCTCTGTAAAAACCTCTCCCTTACCCTCTGTTGCTGGAACCATCCCAACTGCTTCCCAATTTGAATCAATTACCCCCAAATAAACCTTTGAAACTTTTTAACGTGCCTCATTGTATCTTTCGACACCTTCTTTAAAAATTATTAACCTTTACTTCCAGCTTATGATTCTCACTAATCTAAGAAAAACATGTTCTTGAAAGGAAAACAGATTAACAAATATACTGTCCAAAAAGATTACAGAAACTCTTATAACTGAAGAATAATTTCAATGTTCACTTTCTTCTGTTTTTTTTTCTTTTTGTAAATAAATATTAACACGTACACGATTTAGGAAAATGAAATTATACTAGACATCTCTTTTGAGACATTATTTTTTCCTCTTTTGAGACATTATTATCCCAAATATAATTCCATGAATATATTTCTATGACAAACTAGATTCATGTTATCATTTGAAATGGGCACATGCTCTTACCTATATTCCTACCCCATAGGAACTTGACAGTCTATCTACTCGTTCACAGAGATGTATAATGAATCAGAGATGGTGGAAAATGATCCTTAAATCAAAAGTGAGGCTATTTGTTTTTGCATGTATGGGGTGGGGGGTTATATGTGTGCATTTTTTTTAGTGTTGATTGCAAAAAAAAATTAAAAGTTATATAAGTTGATCTGTTTCCTGATTTATTTTAAGGAAAGTTACATTCTGGGGCACCTGGTTGGCTCAGTGGGTTGTGCATCCAACTTCCGCTCAGGTCATGATCTCACGGTTGGCAGGTTCGAGTCCTGTGTCCGGCTCTGTGCTGACAGCTACGTGCCTGGAACCTGCTTCCCATTCTGTGTCTCCTTCTCTCCCTGCCCTTCCCCAATTGAGCTCTGTCTCACTCTGTCTCTCAAAAATAAATAAATGTAAAAGAAAAAAAAGTTCCATTCTTACAAAATTCATGTTTACATGGAATAATGCCTTTGCCCATTCACATTCATGTTGTATCTCCTTCTATAATAAAACGCATATTTTCTTCAGACACTTTCTTTAAGTTACTGCAACTCCCTCTCCCTTCTTTGGGGTCTAAGGTGAGGCAGCTCATTTCAGAGTTAATACCACAGGGAAAACAGCCGAGGAGAAGATGTGCAGAGAAAAGCCACAGTGGAGGATTTATTAGTTTTTGATTCTCTACAGCTGACTGGTAATTCTGCCATGCTGTTCCCTGCAACTCCTTCTGGGCTGGAAGAAGAGGCGTGTGTCACGAGAGGAAATTGAGTACAACTGACTGATGGAACACAGATGACTTTTTCTTATATGCATGAAACAAATTTGCCTTTTCCTTTCCTTACGGTCAAGAGGGAACTGAGTGCACGAATTACTATAAGAACACTGGAGTCTAAAGTGTCTTGGGGAAAAATTCTCTCTCGTGTTTTATGAGAAATTGTGAGTTTTTTAAAGAAAGAAAACATTTATATAGCTTAAATTGTAATAAATATAAATCGATTATTGATATTTGTTGAAATATTAGTTTTCAATTTCGTCTGTTATAATTTTGTATAATTTTCTTCACTGTTAAAAAATAAGCACCAAGACATTAATGAATTAAATTTAAAATACCAAAGGGGCGCCTGGGTGGCTCAGTCGGTTGGGCGTCCGACTTCGGCTCAGGTCAGGATCTCATGGTGTGTGGACTCAAGCCCTGCGTCGGGCTCTGTGCTGATAGCTTGGAGCCTGTGGTTAGCTTTGGATTCTGTGTCTCCCTCTCTCTCTGCCCCTCCTTCACTTGTGCTCTGTCTCTCTCTGTCTCTCAAAAATGAAAAATGTAAATTTTTTTTTAAATTTAAAATACTAAGTTGGCTATTATTGAAAAAGAATCCACTGTTGGGTAGTGGAATCCAGAAGCACTGGAGTTTCTTTTTTTTTTTTTTTTCCTGGAGCAATACAGAAAATTCAGAATTCAGAATTCACATATCTGTGTGTGTGTGCGTGTGTGTGTGCATGCGTGAGTGCATGTGGAATATCTTGCAGAATTCAGAATTAGGATTGGGAAGAGGTTTATATAGTTTTGAATCATGAAAGACTTCATTCTGATTAGAACTTGTGTTGTAATTAAAATTGTTTCAAGTTATGACTGCTCATTTACCTATGAATTAACTATCTTGCATATCACCTGTTCCAGTTTTGTTATAAGTTTAATATGAAGTAAAATTATATTTATTCTCTAGAAAATGTTGGTAGACATTTTAGGTTATGAATAGATTATCAGACACGTATTTCCATATATTTCCAAATGCATTGCCCATCTCATTTCCATGTGGATACTGAAATGTGTTTCTTATTTGAATGGGAAGTCCTTAGTTCCCATAAATTTTTATAGTAAAATATTTTTAAAATATCTTACATTGTTCATAGTGAATATGGATATTTAATTAAGTATGAGCTAAGAGATGAAAACATTAAATTCTCAAAACAATTAAAAAAATTTTAAACATTTATTTAGTATTTTTGAGAGAGAGAGAGAGACAGACAGAGCATGAGCAGGGTAGGGGCAGAGAGAGAAGAGACACAGAATCTGAAGCAGGCTCCAGGCTCTGGGCTGTCAGCATAGAGCCTGATGGGGTTTTGAACTCATCAACTGATGAGATCATGACCTGAGCTCAAGTCAGATGTTCAACCTACTGAGCCACCCAGGTGCCGCAATTTATTAAGATTTTAATTTTAATTTTTTTAACATTTATTTATTATTGAGAGACAGAGAGACAGAGCATAAGCAGGGGAGGGGCAGAGATTTTAAAGGCAGGTTTTGAAATAAGAAAAATTGTGTGGAGAGGCAGCTTGAGATGGGAGAAGGCTGTACAAACTCATTTTCTTCACTGTGCGCTCTCTTGTAAGTCAAGTCTTTGATAATGACCAAGTATTTTTCACAATGTGTTTTCTGGTGAGTACAGTTTTTACTATTCCCAAGATGATATTTCTATTGTGAACTGCTAATTCATATGGGAAAATGAATGAGATCTTTAAAAAGTTGAAAAAGTGTAGGGGGACTCTCACAATGCCCAGACTTTTTGATGTATATTTTGTCAGAGAAGCCGATGGCCAGACACACATTATGATCGGAAAAGTGTTAGAAGGAAAGAAGAGAACCTTCGTGCATCGCGGGTAAAGACTCAGAGTGAAGCATAAGAACCTAGATTAGAGGAAGAAGTTAACTCGGAAGGCAGGGGTTGCTGGAACACTGAACATTTCTAAGTAAGGCCTGCTTTCAGGATTGACTCTTGGCTGGATGCTGGAGCTGAGCTCTTGGAATGCTCTGTTTGGTAAGTGTGTGAATGCCTGACGATTAGAGCCACACCACACGAGTGTGTCCAAATAGTTTAGGATGAATATCTAAACTATTACTCAGACTGAGTAACTGAGGTAAAATCACATAGCTGCTGTATTGCTACCTGACTGACCCCCAATAAAAACTCTACACATCAAGGTTCCGGGGGGGTAGAAACCTCTTTGGTGGACACCACTTTGTTCGTGTTGCTAATTTCTCCCTTTGCTAATTTCACTCTGCATCCTTTTGCTGTAATAAACTGTGCCCATGAGTACAACAATTTCTGAATCCTGTGAGTCCTTCTAGTGAATCATTCATTCTGATGTTGTTCTTTGGGATCCCAACACAGAGAATCTGTAGACATTCTCTTCTTACCTCTATGGAAGTTCACCATGACTCCCATACCAACATGTTTTTACCATTCAAATTCTTTTCTACGTTGAGCAATCTTCTTTTCTCTTTTGCCTAGCTTCTTATGACTGACTACAACAGGGTACCCCATGAATCAAAAGGTATTACCTGATGCCAGAAATAATACACTGAAAATAGAATTTCCATAACCTTTGCACCAGACTCTAACTGTTAAAATTTAGGGGACCTTTCTATTAATTGCCTCAGAAATACTCATTCACTTTGAATATTTGATAGGGCATACATATATGTACATGTCAATAGAGAAACTGTTGAATGTAATTGTGCAAACATCTGAACAAGTGTATTTCAAGCATGAATTCTTGTTTAGACAAATATTATTATTATTATTAATTATTAATTATTATTATTTTAGAGAGAGAGGGACAGAGAGAATGAGTGGGGTAGGGGGCAGAGTGAGAAAGAGCAAGAATCCCAATCCATGCTCAGCACAGAGCCTGATGTGGGACTTTGCTCCCACAACCTTGGGATCGTGACCTGAGCCCAATCAAAAGTCAGATGTTCAACCTACTGAGCCACACAGGTGCCCCTAGACAAATATTTTTAATGATATGGAAAAATGTCCATGGTATTTAAAATATAGTCACTTCTTGGGGCGCCTGGGTGGCTCAGCTGGTTAAGCGTCCAACTTCAGCTCAGGTCATGATATCACAGTCTATGAGTTCGAGCCCTGCGTTGGGGTCTGTGCTGACAGCTCAGAGCCTGGAGCCTGCTTCGGATTCTGTATCTCCCTTTCTCTCTGTCCCTCCCCTGGTCATGCTCTGTCTCTCTCTGTCTCAAAAATAAATAAAAACATTAAGAAATTAAAAAAAGGGGAGCGTGGGTGGCTCAGTTGTTTAACCGACTGATTTCAGCTCAGGTCATGATCTTGCGGTCTATGGGTTCAAGCCCCACATCAGTCTCTGTGCTGGCAGCTCAGAGCCTGGAGCCTGCTTCATATTCTCTCTCTCTCTCTCTCTCTCTCTCTCTCTCTCTGCCCCTCCCCTGCTCATGCTCTGTTTCTCTCAAAAATAAATAAACATTAAAAAAAAATTTAAAAAAAAGAAATTAAAAAAATTTAGTCACTTCTTGTTTTTAGCAGTATTTAAGGTCTATAAAGTCATCATAAATAGTGAATTAGTGAATATCGAACGATTGTTCCTAGACAAAATACACAGATTCCCAAAAGCCTCTGATCACAACATTTTAGTCAATAGATCAATACATAACTATATATTGTTTGTAATCATGTATTCTGTGTATCTGTTTAAAAATAACATATATATATACACACACATATATATGTGTGTGTGTGTGTGTATATATATATATATATATATATATATTCATTAACATGGAACTCATGGCTAACAGTGCTATAACTCATGCACAAACAAAGCTTTTCTAACACACATGTTTGCTCTGAAAGGCACTTAACAGCCTGTGAGCTGTATTTAGGACCACTGGACAGCCCTTCAACACAAGATTTAGGTGAGGAGAGGGACATTTTAAACAATGAAATCTCCAATGAAAAGCACAAAAATGCAAAAAAAAAATGTGAAACTAAATAGACTACGAAAGGGACATTTGTGTGCAGTATAAGGGCTGAAATAAGAAGTCAGAGCATCACAGGGTTCAATCTCACCTATAAATGTATATATCCGGACACATATTTTTCACCACTCAGTATGTTTGCAAGAGTATTGATTTGGGTTTACAAATCAATATTAGCAAGTAGACAAATTTACAGATGGCAAATTCATGAATATTGAGGACTGTATATGATATTAAAATTTTTGTTTTACAAATAAAATTTAGAGGTGCCTGGGTGGCTTAGTGTGTTGAGTATACAACTCTTGATTTTGGCTCAAGTCATGATCCCAGAGTCGTGGGATCAAGCCCCCTGTCATGCTTAGTGTGGAGCCTGCTTAAGATTCCCTCTCTCTCTCTCTCTCTCTCTCTCTCCCTCTTCCCCTCTCTTCCCACTTGTGTTCTCTCTCTTTCTCTCTTTCTAAAACATAAAAAGTAAAAATAAAATAAAATAAAATTTAAAAATTAAAAATTAAGTTAAGATTGGTCATAAGTAAATGAGATATTGACTGCAGTTTGTTCGAGGCAGTTGAACTGTGATTTTCATTTTATTTTCAGTCTTTTTATCTTAAAGTTATTTTATAATGAGTGTATATTTTCTTAATTTTAGCAGTTTCCTTATTGTGAAAACTATTCCTGCACATAGGAAAAACTAGAAAACATCAAACATTTCAAAAATACTTCTCATTTTTTCACAACTATAATCCAATTATATGAAGGAAGAAACCAGCATTAAAGTGTATCTTTAGTCTCCCAGAAATTTGTCATTTATGCTACAATACACAGTATATGTCACTAAAATTTCATACATAGAAAGTGTACAACTTGTAGAAATCAATTATGATATTACAAAGGATGGGTAACATTAGATATTACTTATAAAATGACATGCATTTTGTATTAGCTTCAAAATAAAAATAATAAATATAATACAAAAACTTTACCTATCTGATATACGAAAAGTAGTAGCTCTTTGTTAATATGATATGTCTTCTTATTCAGTTTGGTGGGAAATTAAACACCTTTGGATATATTTTATAGAATATAATGCTTTCCTTTTGTCAATTGCCTACTCATATTTGTGCCTTATTACTATTCACTGTTGCTCTATTTCCTAAATATTTGGAAAGTTCTTTATAAATAAAGAAATTATAATTTTGTTACAAATGTCAAGAATTTGTTTTCTAGTCATTTGCATTTTCATTAACGTGTGCCAAAATGTGAAATATAATTTCAACTTATATAGTTCATATGGATTGTATGTCTTACACCTTCATATGAAATTTTTCTATATTAATGATAGCTCAGTTTTTCTGGAGTCATTTATGGTTTGAACATAGCATATCAGACATATAATAAGCTATTAAAAATAAGGAATACAATATTCTGATTATTTTCTTTCTTTTTATGAGTGCATAGTAAATGAATGAATTATTTTCAAGGCCCAAGCTACCAATACCACTTAAGAAATATGTAATCAGTCTGAATAGTTCTGTCTTTCTTAAATAACTTGAATTTGTGGTTAAGTCACTTCCAACAAAGAAGACACCATTACTGGATATATTTATTGGCAAATTCAGTAGAACTTAAAAAAAGAAATAATCTCAATTCTACACAAAATTTTTCAGAAGATTAGAGGAGAGGATATATTTACCAATTTATTTTATAAGGGCAGCATTCATATGCAATCAACACCAAAAAAGATTGTAGGAAAATAAAACCAGATGCAAATTCCCTTCATGAATAAACACAAATGTTCCATAACAATATATTAGCAAGCCGCTTCCAGCAATATATAAAAAGAATAATACGTAGGACCACTGGAGTTTATCCTAGAAGTGCAAGATTAATTAGACTTTCAAAAGTCCATCATTTCAAGTGTCCATGAAAATACACCAGAGAAATCCATAGTATCATCTCACCTCATACAGATAGAACATTTTAGCAGATTCGCTAGCTTTTCTGGATAAAAACTGTCAGGAAACTAGAAGCAGAGGGAACGTGTTCCACTAGAAAAGGGAAACTAACAAAACCTGCAAGTCACATCTCTGTTGGAGAAAGACTGAATTAACTCTGGAGGGGAGGCAAGGCAAAGATGTGCACCATCACGGTCCCTACTGAACTCAATGTCCTAGCCTATGCAAGAGATGTAAGAAATGTACAGATTAGAAAGGAAGAAATAAACTTTATCTACAGATGAGAATCTGGCAAAATTCTTTGGAATATGTACATAGAAAAATACCAAAGGATTTTTGCCAGCTCCATTCTATATCATTCAATTTATGGAATGCTCTGGGGAAGTCAAAACTGTTTGAGATGAAAAACAGGTCAGTGGTGCCAGGAGCTGGGAATGGAGAGAGGGTTTGATTGCAAAAAGGGTGATGGATCTTGTCTATGTCTTAATTGTGCTGGTGGTTGCATGACTGTATCAGTTTGTTAAAACTCATAGACCTATATGCTAAAAAGAATAATTTTATTGTATGAAAATTATCTTTTCTTAAATTTTTTTATAACGTTTATTTTTGAGACAGAGAGAGACAGAGAATGAGCGGGAAGGGGCAGAGAGAGAGAGGGAGACACAGAATCAGAAGCAGGGTCCAGGCTCCGAGCTGTCGGCGCAGAGCCCGACGCCGGGCTTGAACTCAGGGACCGCGAGATCGCGACCTGAGCCGAAGTCGGATGCTCAATCGACTGAGCCACTCAGGCACCCCTATGAAAATTATATCTTAATTTATAAAATATTTAGTTTCCCAATGGCATACTGACACTGATGATTTTTTCACCGTGTACTAAATTAGTATGTTTCTTATATCTATAATATTCCTATGATCAGTTTCTCTAATAATATGCCAGTCATAAAGCTTTGTTCTTGTAGTAATTTTTAATATATATCAATAATTGATGTTAGTATCCTGTCATCAACTCTTTTTTTCCAGAAAGATCTTGGCCAGTTTCAACCACTTAATTTTTCATATGACCTTTAGAATAAATTGTCAAGATTAAAAATACCTGCTGTCACTTGACTGAAACATAATTAATTTTTTTAGATTTATTTGGAGAGATATGACAGCTCCACCAGGTTAAGTCTTTGTGTCAAAAAAAAATCTGTATTTACAATGATAAGTCTGCATCCAAGAAAAATACATCTGAATTTATGATTATTTCAAAGTTGTTTGCTTAAAATAGTCTTAAATATTTCTTCAAAAATATGTGTTTAAATTTGATCATTATGAACAATTACAACTTAGGTATTATGAAGAGTTCCTGTGTTATTTAAATTCCTGTTGTATTTAAATTCCTGTTAATTAACATACAGAGTGTAATATTACTTTCCAGTGTATAATATATATTCAAACCTCCAAACATCACCCAGTGCTCGTCACGATAAATGCATTCCTTAATCCTCACCACCTTTTAACCCATCCCCTGACCCACAATTCCTTCTTGTGATCATCACTTTTTTTCTCTATCATTGAGTCTTTTCTTAGTTTGCCTTTTGCTCTCTCTTTTTTTTCCCCCTTTGCTCGTTTTTTTTTTTCCTTAAATTCTACATATGAGTGAAATCATATGGTATTTGTCTTTCTCTGACTGACTTATTTTGCTTGGCATAATATTCTCTAGCTCCATCCATGTCTTTGCAAATGGCAAGATTTTATTCTATGGCTGAGTAATATTTAATTATATATATATAACATATATATAGATATAATGTATGCATTATATAAAATATATATATATATATCACATCTTCTTTATCCATTCATCAGTTGATGAACACTTGGCCTATTTCTATAATTTGGCTACTGCAGACAATTATACTATAAATACCTGGGTGCATATATCCCTTTGAGTTAGTATTTTTGTATTCTTTGGGTAAATACCTGGTAGGGCAATTGCCGGATCATAGGGCACTTCTATGTTTAACTTTTTGAGGAAACTCTGTACTGTTTTTTTATAGTGGCTGCACTAGTTGGCATTCCCACCAACAGTGCAAGAGGGTTCCCTTTTCACATCCCCACCAATACCTGCTGTTTCCTATGTTGTTGACTTTAGTCATTCTGACAGGTGTGAGGTAATATCCCAATGCACTTTTGATTTACATTCACGTCTTCTACCCATTTTTAATTGGATTATTTGTTTTTTGAGTGTTTAGTTTTATACGTTCTTCATATATTTTGGATACTAATGCTTTATCAGATATGTCTTTTGCAAATGTGTTCTTTCACTGCATAGGTTGCCTTTTAGTTTTATTGATTATTTTCTTTGCTGTAAAGAAGCTTTTGATTTCGATGCACTCCCAATATTTTATTTTTGCTTTTGCTTCCCTTGCCTAAGGAGACCTATCTAAAGAAAAGTTGATACAGCCAATGTCAAAGAAATTGCTGCCTGTGCTTTCTTCAAGAATTTTTATGGTGTCAGGTCTCAAGTAGAGGTCTTTAATCCCTATTTAGTTTATTTTTGTGTGTGGGGAAAGGGAATGGTCCAGCTTCATTCACTTGCATCTTCCCGTCCAGTTTTCCCAACACCATAGGTTGAAGAGACTTTTTTTTTTCCATTGGGTATTCTTTCCTGATTTACTGACTTAGTTTTCTATATATTTATTGTTCAACTTCTGGGTTTTCTATTTTGTTCCATTGATCTGTGTGTCTGTTTTTGTGCCAGTACCATATGGTCTTGATTATATTAGAGCTTTGTAATATAGCTTGAAATCCAGAATTGTGATGCTTCCAGCTTGGCTTTGCTTTTTCAAGATTGTTTTGGCTATTTAGGGTCTTTTGTGATTCCATACAAATTTTAGGATTATATTTTCTAGTACTGTGGTATTTTGATAGGGATAGTGTTAAATGTGTAGATTGCTTTGGGTAGTATAGACATTTTAATAATGTTTGTTCTTCTAGTCCATGAACATGGAACACCTTCCCATTTCCATGTGTCATATTGAATTTCTTTCATCAGTGTTTTTTAATTTTCGGAGTTGCGGTCTTTCATCTCCTTGGTTATGTTTATTCTTAAGTATTTTATTATTTTTGGTGCAGCTATAAATGGGATTGTTTTCTTAATTTCTCTTTGTGCTGCTTGCTTATTGGCAGATATAATGCAGCAGATTTATGTACAATGATTTTGTATCCTACAACTTTCCTATATTCATTTATCGGTTCTAGTAGTTTTGGGGGGAGTCTTTCTGTTTTTTTTTTTTTTAATATTTATTTATTTATTTATTTATTTATTTATTTATTTATTTAATTTATTTTGAGAGAGAGAGCACAAGCAGGGGTAATGGAGAGAGAGGGGAAGAGAGAGAATCCCAAGCAGGCTCCATGCTGTTAGCACAGAACCCAATGTGGGGCTCGATCTCATGAAACATGAGATCATGACCTGAGCTGAAATCAAGAGTATATAGTTACCTGACTGAGCCATCCAGGCACCCCTCAGGTTTTTTATACATAGTATCATGTCATCTGCAAGTAGTGCAAGTTTTACTTCTTTCTTCCCTGTTTAGATGCCTTTATTTCTTTTTGTTGTCTGATTGCTAATAAAAGTGATGAGATTGGATATACTTGTCTTGTTCCTGACTGTAGAGGAAAAGCTCTCAACTTTTGCACGTTGAGGATAATATTAGCTGTGGGTTTTTCATTGCGGCCTTTATTTTACTGAGGTATGTTCCCTCTAAACCGACTTTGTTGAGGGTTTTTATCATGAATGGATGTTGTACTTTGTCAAAGGTTTTGTGTTGGTTCTTTTTTTTTTTTTTGCATCTATAGAAATTATCATATTGACTTTATCATTTTATGTCGGTTAAGAGTTCAACTTTGGCTCAGGTCATGACCTCATGGTTCATGGGTTCGAGTCTTGCCTAAGGCTCTGTGCTGACAGCTCGGAGCCTGAAGCCTACTTCAGATTCTATGTCTCCCTCTCTCTCTGCCCCTCCCCTGCTTGTGCTCTTTCTCTGTCTCTCAAAAATAAGTAAGCATTAAAAAATATTAAATGTTTGGTAGAATTCACCTATGAAGCCATTTGGGAGGTTTTTTGGTAATTGATTCGATTTTTTGCTAGTAATCGGTCTGTTCAAATTTCGAGGGCTGGTTTAGTGGTCAAAAACTCCTTCAGTTTTTGTTTGTATGGGAAATTCTTCATCTCTTCTTGTGTTCTGAATGATAGCCTTGCTTGATAGAGTATTCTTGGCTGTAGATTTTTCCCACTCAGCACTTTGGCTGTATCATGTCACCACCTTGTGGCTTGCAAAGTTTCTGTGGAAAAGTCTCTTCCTAGCCTTGTGGATTTTCCCTCATAAGTTACTGACTCTTATCTCGCTGCTTTTAAGGTTTTTCTTTACCACTGTATTTTGCTAATGTAATTACAGTATGTTGTGATGTTGGGCTGCTTTTGTTGATTTTGGTGGGAGTTCTCTATGCCTCTTGGGTCAGGATGTCTGTTTCCTTCCCCAGATTAGGGGAGTTTTCAGTTATTATCCTCAGATAAATTTTCTGTCCCCTTTTTTCTCTTCTTCTGGGACCCCTGTAATAGGAATGTTATTATGTTTGATGGAGTCACTGAGTTCCCCAAGTCTATTCTCATGTTCCATAATTATTCTTTCTCTCTTTTGTTCAGTTTCATTATTTTGTCTTCTATATCACTAATTTGTTCGTCTACTTCTTCCAGCCTGCTGTTCATTGCATCAAGCCAGTTTTGTTTACTGTACTCTTCATCTCTGATTGATTCTTCTTAGCCCTTTTATCTCTGTGGTGAGGGCTCCACTGATGTCTTCTATTCTCCAAGTTTAGTGAGTAATCTTATGATTGTTGGTTTATATTCTCCATCAGGTGTGTTGCTTATATCTGTTTCACTTAGATCTCTGGCTGTGGCCTTATCTTGTTCTTTTGTTTGGGATAAACTCCTCAGTCCTGGCATTCTGTCTAAGTCTCTGCCTTCTTCTCCTTGTTAAAAAGCCAGTTCTGTCTCCTGCTTCTGCAAGTAATGGCCTTATGAGAAGAGGTCATGTAGTGCCCAGCGCCTGGTGCTTTTCAGGGAGTGTCTCTGGTGTGTGCTACATGCTCTCTGCTATGTTTCAGCTGCTCTACCACTCAAGCCTGTCACCCTCAGAGGCTTTTGTTGAGTGCTATGGGCAGTGTTTGGTCTCTGGCCAGAATGTGGCATGTCTTAACTATGTGTGCTCCAGTCTGCTTGTTGTCTGAGACCCGATACCCAACTCCACCAGAATCGAGTCCCGGCAGAACTCTCCAGTTGGGAGACATGGTGTGGGCAGGGCTTTTGGCTGGTCTTCTGGGGAAGGGGCCCACCACCCTGGGCCTGAGGCCAGCTTGACTGAGAAGGGCAGTCCTGCCAGAGTATGGGGGTGTAGGGCTAGGGGTAAGCAAGTTAGGCCTCCAGTGTCACTGCTTCCCACAGGTGGCTCTCTGTTTATGTTCAGGGGTGGGAGAGAGAAATAGTGCCAACCAGCTCCTTCTGGGGACAAGCACCTCTGTGACTACTGCCTTTCAGGGACAAGCTCTGAGAAAAATGAATAATCTCCCTTCTGTAAGCCCCAAACATTTTTCAGATTACTGTTCCCAGGCTGTCTGCTCCTGCGTTGTTTGCAGGCCTTCTCTCCAGGAACAGGGCAGCACCCTCAGGGCTCTCCGGATCCAGCCTGCTGACTTTTAGAGGCTTTAATCCCTGCTGAGTGCAAGAGATGAAGAAATTCAGTCCCTCTCGCTTTCTAAGCCAATGGCTATGGAGAAACATTCTCCTTGTGTATCCCCCTGTGTGCTCCTCTCTCTCTCTCTCTCTCTCTCTCTCTCTGGCCTTTCTCTACAACCACACCCCCTGCCCCCTCCTCTGTAGCAGCCAGGACCCATTTCTCTTCCAAATCATGTCTCTGTACTTCCTACTTCTTTTGATGTGGCCTCTTCTCTCCTTTCAGTTGAATTTTTTTTTTTTTTCTGCCAGTCTTCAGGTTGATTGCTGGGGTATTTAGAATGATTTGATAGTTCCCTAGTTGTAATTATGGCAGTAGGCAAGCCTAGGGTTGACCCTTCCAATGTTACTTCAAGATAAATTGTTGCTTGTTTTATAAACTTATGAGTTTAGTCTTTTTTTTCCAGAAGATGTGCTATGAACGCTTTCTGTTTAAAAGGGATCATACTCCCTTACCCAGTGAATTGAGTAAATATTGTTATATTATATTATATTATATTATATTATATTATATTATATTATATTATTTCTTTTAGTGTTTATTCATTTCTGAGAGACGGGGAGAGACAAAGTGCAAGGGACAGAGAGAGGGAAACACAGAATCCGAAGCAGGCTCCAGGCTGCGAGCTGTCACCACAGAGCCCGATGGGGGCTCGAACTCATGAACCTTGAGATCATGACCTGAGCCGAAGTCAGATGTTTAGCAAACTGAGCCACCCAGAAACTCCTGTATATTATAATTTAAAGTAGAATATTACTTCATAGACATTTGGTAAAACTCTAAGTTTTCTTTTTCTTTGAAGTTCACATTTTACTGGATTTTTTGTTCTTTTTGTTTTGTTTTGTTTTGTTTTGTTTTTTTGGTCATTATTAGTTTCATTAGGATATACCTCAATATTGGCACTTAAGGAATAAGTATACACATTAATTACAGATTTTTTTCAAAAAACTATTTTTTTGGTTTTACTTTTAGTATTTTGTGTATTTTTCTCCCTTTTGTTGTTTTCTTTTCAGGAAAATCACTTGTATCCACCTTTCATACCCCCCCCCCCTGTTTAATTACTTTATTGATGATTTCTTTTTTCTTTTCCCTAATTCCTGATTTTAACAAGGACTACTTTCCTGTGTCTGATTTTATTTTTGCCAATGTCTACTTTCCATTTGGATTTATCCAGTGTCCCCTTCATTTCTGTAATGGATTTAGTTTTCTCTTAGGCTTTATCCCCCAGATTTGCTACATCTGTTTTCCTCTCCCATTGTCTAAAATCTCTGGCCTTTTGGGGCACCTGGGTGGCTCAGTCGGTTAAGCTTCTGACTTCTGCTTAGGTCACGATCTCACCGTTGGTGAGTTCAAGCCCTGCCTTGGACTCTGTGCTGAAAACTCAGAGCCTGGAGCCTGCTTCGGATTCTGTGTCTCCCTCTCTCTCTGCCCCTCCCCTGCTTATGCTCTGTCTCTCTCTCTCAAGAAAAAAAGAAAGAAAGAAGAAAGAAGGAAAGAAAGAAAGAAAGAAAGAAAGAAAGAAAGAAAGAAAATAAAGAAAAATAAAATCTCTGACCTTTGATTCTGAGAGAGATGCTTTAAAGAAAAATAAAATCTCTGACATTTTGATTCTGAGAGAGATCCTTTCCCATTGTTTTTCTTTCAATAATTTTCCTTTCGTTGCCATTTTTTTTCTTTTTTTTTTAATGTTTACTTATTTATGAGAGAGAGAGAGAGACAGAGAGAGACAGAGTGTGAGTGAGGGAGTGGCAGACAGAGAGGGAGACACAGAATCCGAAGCAGGCTCCAGGCTCTGAACTGTCACGACAGAGCCCAATGCGGGGCTTGAACTCATAAACAGTGAGATCATGACCTGAGCCAAAGTCAGATGCTTAACTGTCTGAGCCACCCAGGTGCCCCATTATTTTTTTGTTGTTGTTATTTTGAATTGTTACCCATCTTTTTCCTATCATATTTATTCATAGGCTTAAAGACACGGTTTTATAAAAGATCAAAAGGGGCCTTCTTATCTTGGTCAAAAATGATTTAACAATAGGGTACCTGGAATGAGGAAGGGCCTGGGCAGAGAAGTGACGTGTGACATTAGGCAGCTTGTTTCTAGAATTAGATGTCAGAGCAAAGCCTCTCCATCCTGCCCACCATCATCCGGGTTCTCAGCACTCATCATCATACCCATCAGTGAGCAGGACGTGAGTGGCCCCCAGGGAGGGATCCTGAATACTTAACGAGGACAGTTTATCAATTCATTTCCCTTCAGACAACTCTAGTTATCAGCTGAAAAGATGATTGTCTCCTTTACCTTGAAAAATAAGACCTTGTTTCTCTTTAAGGAAGCTTCTTATTTGTCTCTGTTGCCTGTGCCCCCAGAGCTCTGGTGATCTCTACAGCCTGCACAAACTCCAGCTGTCTCCATGCTAAGCCAGGGACTATCTCCCTTTCCGTCCCTTGGATGCAGGCAGAAACCTGGGTGCTGCAAAGGAGATCTATTCTCCAGTCATATTTCTGGGTCACTATTAACCAATTTTGCAAGCATTTTTAAAGAAAATTTTTGCTTGTACCTTTTTCTTTATTTTATTTTTTACTTTTATCTGGGTTTATTGGAGTATAATCTATATATATATATCTATCTCATATAGGTTGCACCACATGATTTTTTAAGGTATACAAAATGTGATGCTTTCTGTTTACATTGTGAAATTACCATTATTAAGTTAATTTATATATCAGCTTTTATAGTTATGCTTTGTTTTGAGGTGAGAATACATATGTTCTATTCTCTTAGTAAATTTTAAGTATACAATAATCATCGTGCTGTACATTAGAGTCCCAGAACTTATAAAGGAAAGTTTTTCTTTTTGACCAACATTTCCTTATTTCCCCTCATTCCTAGTTGCCAGTAGCCATGTTTCCACTTACTGGTTCTGTGCATTTGACTTTTTTTGATGCCATATATAAGTGATAGCATACAGTGTTTGTCAGTTTGTGTCTGGTTAATTTCACTTAGCATATGATCTTCAACTTCATCCATGTTGTCCCAAGTGGTAGGAATACCTTCTTTTTTTTTATGGTGAATAATATTCCACGCATATATCACATTTTCCTTAATCATTTATTCATTGACAAGTACTTAGGTTGTGCCAATGTCTTGTCCATTGTGAATAATGCTGAAACACACATGAGAGTGCAGATTTTTCTTTGAGATACTGCTTTCCGTTCAGAACTGTCAAGACCACTGACCTTACTGGGACTGAAAAATATGACTTGTATTACAATACATTATTATGGAAAAAATTAAGCATGGATAATATATTGTTGTGGTTTTGTTTTGTTTTGTTTTATTTTTATTTTTTTATTTATCAAGGAAAATTCATTCTCTGTACTGGGAGGTAGATATGGAAAATGCATACTGTTTCTTCTTCTTCTTCTTCTTCTTCTTCTTTAAATGTTTATTTATTTTTGAGAGAGAGACAGACAGAGAGTTAGCAGGGGATGGGCAGAGAGAGGGAGACACAGAATCTGAAACAGGCTCCAGGCTCTGAGCTGTCAGCACAGAGCCTGATGTGGGGCTGGAACCCACGAACTGTGAGACCATGACCTGAGCTGAAGTCGGATGCTTAACCGACTGAGCCACCCAGGAGCCTCCCCCTCCTTTTTTAAAATTTCTTTGGAAATTCAGTGAATGTTGTGCTCGATCTGACTCCATTGACCTTATATCCAAAGCACATTATGTGTGTATATCTGCATGTAATATCTACTTGAACTTATATATTGAACATCGGACTACTTGCTTTACGTACATGATGTCTTTCCTCTTCCTCTTCCGCCAAACTTGAGATATAGATCTCTTTATCTCCCAGTTCACAGATAAGTAGAAATTAAGTTATTTGTTAATAATTGAGCAGTGAACCATGAGAATACTGGGCTTAACTTCTGTTTTCTCTACTGTACAATTTTTTTTTTCTCTTTTTGTGTTCATGTGTGTTTTACTGAAAAGTTAGCAAAGCTCTATCAGGGCTGTTAAACAGATGACACCTTAATCTAAATTTTTATATGTTTCTTTAATAACTATTTAGTTTTATTATTTCTAGAACTAAAATAAGATAGCAACAGATATCAACTATGTAGAAAAGTTAATGAAAAAGATTACAAAGAGAGCACAGACTTAGAACAACAAAAGAGCAAAGGCTTAGAATTTTGGCAAATTCATTTAATTCTTAGAACACATTCTGTCTGTTCCCGTGAATTCAATTTCTCTAGACCTCATGTGAGATGCTTAAGCACAGAGGTAATTATCTAATTTAACTGTTCCTGGCAAGTACTCAAAGCTAATGGCTTCAGATCAGTCCCTGTACTCGGTTTCGTCTAAAGTCTTTCTTTCAGAAAGGCTCTAAAATGCTCCCTCTTTCAAAACCTCCATATAACTTCCAGAACTGCAGGGTTCTTCAGCATCCAGGCAGCAAGTGTGGCTCTTGGCAAAGAGTAAATTGTGACAACCTCAGCTTATGGTAAGAGTTGATGTCATATGATGTCTTCTCATACAAAAATTAAAAAAATAATAATAACAAATCCCTGTTTCAAAAAATGCATACTTGGCAGAGAGAAAAAAAAAAAAAAAGAAAGACTCTGGAACTCTGGAAAGAGTAGTGGAATTTGTAAGATGTCAGTACTTATATAAAATTTACTCAGTCCATGAGATGTTTTACCTAGAATAACTCATTCAATTCTCCCAGCCACCCTATGAGTCAGATTTTGTTAGCATCCCTGATGTCCAATATCAGTGATTTAAGGAGCTGAATTAGAACCACTCTGGAGACCATAGTCTGTCCTTTACCACCTAACTAGCCCATGGTCCACATTTAAACAGACCATCTGAACCCAAGGGCATAGATTCTTTGGAAGTGACTCTTAAAACCCACATTCTTAATTCACTCGGCAAAAACTTATTGAGTATGTACCAGATGGCATATGCTGTTCAAGACATGGATTTCTGCCATTAAAAAATGCAAATATTCAGGGGCACCTGGGTGGCTCAGTCAGTTAAGTGTCAGACTTTGGCTCAGGTCATGATCTTATGGTTCGTGAGTTCCAGCCCCACATTGGTTCTCTGCTTTCGGTGCAGAGCCTGCTGGGGATCCTCTGTCCCTCTCTCTCTCTCTCTGTCCCTCCCAGCTCTCTCTCTCTCTCTCTCTCAAAAATAAACATTAAAAAATACAAATATTCATCATTCATCACTATTTTGCCGGAGATGTACAATAAGCAAGCTGAAAAAAAAAAATTAGAGGATGATGGTAAGTGTCATGAAGTAAAATAAAACAGAGATGTCAGGAAGAGTCACGAAAAGTTACAATCAAGGTCATTGGAAGTATCCTTGATAAGGTGACACCTGAGCACACACTTGTGTGTCGTGTGGAACTCCTGCGAGGATTATCCCTGACAGAGAGAATAAGTGCAAAGGTCCAGAGGGAGCTTGCAGTAGGTCCATGGCAATGAAGTTGGTGCAAAGTGGTCCTGGTCAGGTTGTATTTTGAAAGCAGAACCAAAAAGATGGGATGAAAAATTTCATGTGTGTAAGAGACAAGTAAATACATGAGAGGAGTCAGAGGTCTCTGTACTTTTTAGCAACAGCAATCGGGAGTATTTAGTTTAAAGAAACTGAGGGGAGACCGTGGATGGCGGAGGTTCTGGCATTCAGCTTAGGTTGAGAGGTCTGACTTCTCTGGCAATACCAGGAAAACATGGGGGTATGAATCTGGAGTTTCAGGATCAGTCTGGGACAAAATACACATTTTATAGGGGAGTTGACATTTCAAGCACGGAACCCCATCAACTCATCAACGGAATGTCTGGGAAGCAAGTTAAGGTTTGAGCATCGCTGGCTGAATTCAGCCTTTTAGTTGATGATACTTTGGAACCGCTGGTTTTTAACCAGGTTAAGAAGAAGCTGACTGTGTGGGTTTGAAGACAAAGAGACAATGTAAGATATCTCAAGATGATTCAAAAAATCGAGAGTTTTGCTAATAAATGGAGGTCAACAAAATGAAGTGCTGCATAGATGCTGGAAGTGAAGTCGATTTCTTTCTTTATTTATTTTTTCTTTTTCATGATGAATTAAACAGCAAAATGTGTCCTAAGAGGAATTAACACTAGAACAGTAAAAATCAAGTCACCATATAGAGAGGTGGGGTTTTGTCGAAGAAATGCCTTTCTGTAGGCAAAAAAAAAACTTGGAACCTAAAGCTTAGGTGATGGGTGTTTTGGAGAGGAGCTAAGTACCACGTCTGGGATGCTGGCAGGTGGTAGACATTTGATGCAGATTCTTTTATAAGTAGGGGGAGAGCGAGTGGTGTTGGGGCTGGAAAAGAGTGAAGAGAGAAAAAAGTCAAAATAGGCTGGGAGCATAAAGAGATTAGGAAAACATATTATTGACAATTATGAAACTTTATTGTCACAGTTGCTTTTTACTTAATAATCTAGAAGCATTTTATACATTTCAAAAATCTTCCCATTAGACCTTATTGAATACGTCTTTTCTTTCTTTCTTTCTTTCTTTCTTTCTTTCTTTCTTTCTTTCTTTCTTCTTTCTTCTCCCCTCCCCTCCCCTCCCCTCCCCTCCCCTCCCCTCCCCTCTCCTCTCCTTTCCTTCCTTCCAGTATAGTTGACACATGATGTTGCATTAGTTTCAAGTGTACGACCTAGTGATTCAACACCTCTATACCCTGTGCTGTGCTCACCACAAGTGTAGCTACCATGCGTCACCATACAACACTATTACGGTACCATTGACTATATTCCCTTTACTGTACTTTTCATCCCTGTGACTTATTTCTTCATTACCCAGTAGGCTGTAACTCCCACTCTCCTTCCAACATTTTGCACATCCCCCTTCCCTCTGGAAGCCATCCATTTGTTGTCTGTATTTCTAGGTCTGATTCTGTTTATTTTATTATTTTTTTTTTCATGTACGTTGTTCTTTAGATTCCACCTATGAATGAAATCGTATGGTACTTGTCTTTCTCAGTCTGGCTCCTTTCACTTAGCATAATACCCTGTAGGTCCATCCATATTGTCTCAAATGGTAAGATCTCATCCTTTTCATAGCTGCATAGTATTCCATCACACACATATATAATATATATAATTATATTATATTAATATATATTATATAACAATAGTTATATATTATACACATAACCATTCAATGTTATTTCCTTTTTGATTTTTAGCTATTTTGACATGTATAAGGTGATATCTCATTGAAGTTTTGATTAGCATTTCCCTGATGGTTGGTGATGCTGAGCATTTTTTCATGTGTGTCTTGGCCATTTATATATCTTCTTTCAAAAAATTGTCTATTAATGTCCTCTACCAATTTTTTCATTTTGGGTATAGTTTGGGTTTTTTTTTTTTTTTTTTTGGCATTGAGTTGTATAAGTTCTTTATATATTTTGGATGTTACCCCTTTATTGGATATATAATTTGCAAATATCCTTTTTTGTTCAGGGGGTTGCCTTTCTGTTTTGTTGATTGTTTCCTTTGCGGTGCAAAAGATTTTATTCCGATGTAGTCCCAATAGTTTATTTTTTACTTTTGGTTCCCTTTCCTCAGGAGACATGTCTATAAAAATGCGCTACTGCCAATATCAAAGAAATCACTGCCTGTGTTCTCTTCTAGGATTTCTGGGTTTCATGTCTCTGATTTAGGTTTTTCACCCATTTTGAGTTTATTTGTGTGTATGGTGTTAGAAAGTGGCCCAGTTTCTTTTTTTTTTTTTTTGCATGCTGCTGTCCAGTTTCCTCAGCACCCTCACTTTTTTTTTCTTAACCTACCCTTTCTTTATAACAAAAATTGGTAGGATTTCTAAGATTCCTGAGTATTATTAAAAATAGTAACCCAGCTGTCATTATTCTTTAGGTTCTATTAATATTTTGTAAAAATTTATTAATAAGCATTTTTCAAAGTGATTCAGATATTTAGTCATCCAACCCAGTCAAATTTCTTCCATTCTATTCTGTCTTTATGTGATGCTCTGCCATGAGAAGAAAAGTCTGTATAACCTTTAGGCCCGGGTATCCTATCCCCTGTGAACACATTAGGGAGAATAAAATGAGAAGAAAATGACAATTACACCCCCGGGAGATTTTTAAAATTAACAATAATTGTTCATGCTTGCAGCACAGATTATTGGCAGAAAATTGGATTTGAAATGGGGAGGTCTCAAAAAGCAATGTTATTTAAACAATTCCAGATAATCAGCTCTTTCTTCCTCGGTGGGAGCTTGTTGGCAGGGAAACATGCATCTCTCCAGAAGGCATGGAAATAAATTAATTGCAGGGAGACACAGAAGATTCTATAAGATATTTTTCATGGAAATCAGAGTTTGTCGCAAGGTGTAACAGGGGGCAAACATCACGATTCTTTTCAGTGTTGAAAATTGGTGATGGAATCCCTTTCAAAGTGACTGTCGTTACTTTTCCATGAAAATAATTTTTATGCTAAAATGAAGTAAAAGATGATCGAAAGTCATCAAATGACATTCCCGAGTAATATGCTCTTTGACTTAAGTAGATATATGTATGTATGTATATATATTTCTTTATATACATATACACATATATATATGTTTACACATAGTTTACATATATATGTGTAAACATATATATATGTGTATACATATATATGTATAGTATGTATCTATACTATATATGCATAGTATGTATATGTAAACATATATATGTGTGCATACATATATATGTATAGTTTACATATATATGTGTAAACTACATATATATGTATATAATAAATTTTAATTCTGCATGTTTTACCTGTGCTTTCTATATGGATAATATGCAGAATATTGAACAATATTTAAAATTGCCTATTATAAAGCAAACAGATGGGTCAGTATTAACAGTTACATAAGATTTTCACATGACCCAAATTATATTGCAACACAACACTGAAAATGGCCACTTAACAATGTAAGGGTCACGAGGAAGGTCAAATATATTCTACTACCTATGTTTTGAGAGCTGATGGTGGTCCATCCATAAGTGTGCCTCACACATTGTTAAACCGTATAACTATTTCCAAATCATATTTTAAACTGCTTCCAATATTTAACCTTTCAAATGTTATATTGACAAACATTCGCAGAGGTGACTCTGTAAAAACATTCAAAGACGTGGAGGAGTTTGTTAAAATATGTTAAAAATGAGAAAGAACTTGATTGCTATTGACAATTTTTTCTTTCAAGGGCGCCTATTTAAACTCCTGCTATCCGCACTGAGTGTGTGAGAAGGGTTATTTCCCTGCAAATTATCATTCTTCCAAATGGGGTAGAAACTAAACATCATTTTCTTTATAATGTAGATGTCTTTGATTTCTAGCGTTTGAAGCCAATGTTATCTGGCTTATATATGTGTGGAATTGAAATTCTTCCCAAGCCTTCGACAGATTTGGAGGAAAGGAAATAATGGGGGTATCTGATACTCCCACACCTTCGTCTTCAAGTTGCTGAAAAAACATTTTCTTATTAGGGTAGTAATATATTTCTTAGTGATGTTTACAAGTATATATAGTCACCATATCACTCCTATCTTGTTGAGTAGAGGTCATTTCTCCCTGATTTCTAGGTAGAATACAAAGTAGAGGTTTTCTGTAATGTAATTCCTTTCCCTGAAGCAAAACTTCATTTGGAAGCTTCTCTTTCTTTTTTCTCCTTGCATTGCTTCATTTTCATTGTATTTTGCCAGCTGCATGATGTCATTTTTCCCTGTTTGCTCACCTTTTTATAGAGTTTTAGCTAGTGTTGGAATTTACTGTTAAATGCCATTAAATGAATCAGTTCCAAAATTACCCTCGATTGCTGAGAGAATTAAATCTTCCTACTTTTTAATTTGAGATTATGTCTGATGTGCACAGCTTGGAGCCAAGATTTTGTTGGCTTCCTACCTTTTATTTAGTTTATATATTTTTGCATCATGGGTTGTCTGCTAATCTTGCCTCCTCATCTGATAAGCTCTTTCCTATTCTAAATGTTCCAGCAGCTTATAAGGATCTGTTTTATCTGGCCCCTGCATAACTCCCCAGCCCCAGTTCTGTGCAACTCTCCCTCTCACTATCTAGGTAACTGTTCTTCTGGAAGCATTATCACCTTCTTGAAAGCGCCATGATTTCGCTCATGTCTCATCTCTGTACACACGTATTTATCTGACTGAAAACTCTCTCTCTCTCTACTGCTTTTCCTAAAGTACAAATGTATTAAATTCGCTGTCAGTTTTTCCAAAATATTTTGGTGTTTTTTTTTAATTAAAAAAATTTTAATTTCAAACTCCCTTACCAGGACTTGATTTTCTGACTCTCCTATGCATTCCCGTAGCACCCTCTTCATTTATTTCTTTTTTGATACTTACATTTAAATTAATTGTCCTATAGATGACTTTTATGTGTATCTTCTAGAAAATTTCAGGTCCTTTATAGTCCCTGTGATAATCATCTTTGTGTCTCATACTAATACACTAATATCCTTGACACATAGTAGGTACTTAAGAAGTTCTTTGGGAATTGCTTAATAAACATATACTATATTATAAACTAAGGAATTTACTCTTGGGCAGGCCAGCTAGGATATTTTGTTGCAAAAACCAAAGTTAACAAATAAAGCAGCAGAAATGCATGTATTTGTATATGTATATGTATATGTATAGACACACAGACACACACACACACACATATACACACACATATAGGCCCTTAATAGCCCTGACCGATGTAGTGAGTCATGTTTAGAAGCTCCAAAGGCACATACAATATAAAAATTAGCCTGAGGGCAAGAAATCATTTCCAATCACATGGTCATTTCGCAGAGAGATAAAAAGAAGTGATTTTTTTTTCCATGCCAATGGAGAAAGTGCACATTTTTGTCATAGCCCTGGCACCATAACTCTGGAGGACAAAGACCCTGTGTTGGTGAGTTTGGCTTTGAGCTAAGGGCAGGTCCTGAGGCGAGATTCTTAGTGTCCGGTTTTATGACTTGCTTGCTATGTGACAATAGGAAGACGCATAACTTCTCTTTTCTCTTGATGAACTGAGTATAAAACCAGTTCCTACCTCACTGTGTTGAAAGAGGATTGAAGAAGATAATGCTTTTAACACAAAGCCTGCACAGGAAGCAAATGGCTATAATTTTTGTTTTCTACCATTTCCCACATTGTGCCCCTACTGTATTGTCTCAGAAACACATACAAGCTTATATCCAGGGAAGCGTTTCAATACCTTGATGGATCACTGACTAATATTACTAGAAGCAGTGGTTTCTAAATCTTTGTATGTCATCATGGATATTTCAGTATGGATGGAAGAAAATAGTGAATAATACTTTTTTACCTACAGTCTGATTTAGCTCTTCAACGATTTCTCACTGATCATATTAAATCTACTCATGCGCTGACTTACTGGCTTTAAAAATGAATACTTTAGGGTAATTGTCATGAGGGAATTGGGGTTTCAATCAGAGCAATTCTTTTTTTTTAGACTTTAATCAATCAATCAATTAATTAATTAATTTTTAAATTTCAATACAAGTTAGTTAGCCTTTACAGAGTAATTTTTTTTTTTAATCTACTGTATATGTGGCCATTTTAGATCAAGAACTTCTGATGCTTTGGCTAGAACTGGACTTCGCATGCATGAGTCCATCTGGTCATGCGGCACCGGAGTTAAATGGCCGGACTGTTGTTTATTCCAAAGTTAAAATTTTGCAAATACCATTCAGGGACACAATCATGAGACAATTAGAATGAAAGAAGTTCTCATCATTAACAATATTCCGGCCACAGGTCATGCATTGGTCATTGTCACAGAATGTAATTGTGATTCATAACACTATGCGGAGCTTGCGTAGACAAGAACAACACTTCACTGTAAATATGGATTACTTAATCTGTGAGCAAACCCAGAACGACTCTGGGATACGTTTCTGTGCCAGCCTGTCTGCACTATTTCCCCCTTCTCCCCTCTCTGCAGGGCACGGGTGAACCAGGAATCTTTGGAAAGTACCTACTCCCAGGTTGTGATCTTGACCTGGCTTTCTTACCAAGTAGGGTCAGATGCACCACATGATCAGGGCTATTCAGCCCCCTTACAGTCTTCTTACATAATGATGTTCCTACAGTTCCTGGGCAGTGGGTACCCCAGTCATACCCCATTCTCAGAGCTCTAAGGGTTTGGCACTTGGATATGCATTTATTAAACGCTTGCTTAGAAATCCTGCCTGTTATCTACCTCCTTTTTAGAACCACCACTATGTCTTAATCATGGCCAACATTCACTGATCCAATGTGAATATTTCCCTTACCAGAACATATGTCTACACTCAGTGTTTCTTGATTTCCTACATTAACACCTCTATCCATTCAATACATTTCAAAGAAAGATGGGGGCACCTCAGTGGCTAAGTCGGTTGAGCGCCCGACTTCGCTCAGGTCATGATCTCACAGTTGGTGAGTTCCGGCCCCGAGCCTGGCTCTGTGCTGACAGCTCAGAGCCTGGAGCCTGCTTTGGATTCTGTGTCTCCCTCTCTCTCTGCCCCTCCCCGCTCACACTCTGTCTCTCTCTCTGAAAATAAATAAACATTAAAAAAAGAAAAGAAAAGAAAGATGAATTGCACAGTACAATTGCATTTGTTATAGTCTGATGTTTTACAGTGTTTTTTACAATTATTTCAGACTGGCATAAAAATAATGCCCCCTGTATTGATCAATAGAAAACAATAAAAGTCACTGTATTTTTAATATTTGTAAAAAAATTTCTATATATTATGCTATTTTGACATCTTAATAATCTTTCTGGCTGAAGAGAAACTGCCTCTCCAAGGACCAGACATTTCTTAGAGACAGCAAAGGGCTGAGCCTAGGAACATGCCTTCGATAAGCAAACTAATCTAGAGCCATCCCTCCCTACATGGCCCGTATACCCCAGGATCCCTCTGCCTCACTCATTTCAGGGCCTAGAATCGGACAGACAGGGATCATTCGTTTGGCTTAGAGTCCCCTGAAATTATTCAAAGTAACAAGTCATGAGCTGTTTACCTGCCTTCCATTTCCTAGAAAACTCCAATAAAGGTCATGCCTTTGGCTGTCTCCTCATTTAGGCCTCTTCTGGCTCAGGATCAATGCTGGTGCTTTCCCATGTGGGCCTGTAAAGGTGCCAAACCTTCTGTTTCCAGCACCTTGAATATAATGAAGTTTTTTTTTTTTTCTTTTCCCCGAGCTTCTCTTATATTTTCTCTTGTGGGTGCATCTCACTGACCATCATGCAACACAGCAAGGAAGAGCCACCAAGTTCAATATGGGCATACCTTGGACAAATTCCAAATCCCTTTTTACATCTTAGAAATTCATTGTCTTCTCTCTTTTTCTTAACCAGTTATTTCTCCCAGAAATATCTCTTCTTCAATTCTGAGTCGGATCAGGCCCCCCCAAAGTTTTCCCATTCAAGGGCATATTCAAGACTCTAATGAATCATGGAGTGGGGCGGAAGTTTAACACTGGAGGGCAGCTGGCCCCCCTCAGTGCCCCCGGGTAACCTACCTGTGTCACTTCACACATGGTGACTCTCAGATCATGGACCTAGCCATCTGCTCTTTGATGGGCTCTCCCTGCAAGTTAGATTTGGGGAAAAATTATATCCCGTTGGAGAAAAAAATAGTTATGAGAGAAAATTCAGATATACAGTTATTTGCACTCCAAACGTGAAATAAGGGAGAAAATAAACATTTGACCTTCTGATTAACTCTATTCTTTATAAGAAAGAGTAAGTGTAGCATTTGTTATTTACTAAGATGCCATACGACTGATAGCCTTTACCTCTGAACTTCTCTTTGCATTTCATCGGTCTATATTTGTTATTATAAGTGTGAAAGAAGGCGGCGCCTTCTTGAAAATCACTTTTCTCTTTTCAAAATGGTTTTTAGCCTGAAGAAAAAGCACATACAAAAGTCAAGCTGAGAAAGCATTTTGCTTTGGGTATAAAACTGTTACTATGGTTCTGCTAAGAATCTTACTTTTTTTTTTTTCAATAAGAAGACAGTTCTCAAAATACAGTATTTTAAGAAATTTTGTTTGCTTACAAAGAAAAATGTCAAGAGAAAACTGCAAATAATCTTAACTAAAAAAACTTATTTATTCTTGATAATATTTGCTGAAATATGTACATTCTTATAATTTTTTAATTGTAGCTTTCAAATGAAGCATAAGCTGTGTATTTGATTCCCTAATATGCTCTATATATTTGTGTAATTAGTAGTTCCTGTGTTTTATTTTATTTTGCCATCATTGTGGGTCTGTCTACACTTACAAATAAAAAATGAACACAAAGCCTATTTAACCTTATTTATCACAATGATTTACCAGTAACTAGAAATTTAAAAATATAAGCAATTTATAGATTTTTTTTTTACTTTGTCTTGCTCATTTCAAATAGGAATTACATGTCTCACCTTTTCCCAGATCTGCTCCGTCTGAAAGATCTTCCCCTGAAATCCATCACCGATCTTTCTTCCTAACGTTCCATACGAAGGGCTCTGATCAGCACAGGTCATAGCTGGGTAATACCTCGCACTTAAAACAAGCAGGATTACTGTGAGATTTGTCTACCTAGTCATTTTGATGAGAAGAATAAAAGTTTCAGCTACTGTTGAAATGTGGCAGATCCTAAGGAAAGACTGCAATATTGGCATTGCTAAAATTCACACTATGCTGATTCATTACCAGCCTAAATGCATTCAATCATAAGGGACAGATAGGCTCAATGCTACCTGCAGAATGCCACTTGAGTAGGGCCAGAGCTTTTGGGCATATTAAGAGTTGGCACCAACAAAGTTCCTTTGTACTTAGTTGCAGGTCTTTTTAATATACCATTTTTTACTAAGTATAGAAATGAATAGATCATAAGCACAATTTAAAATTAGAGTGTATGACATAAACATGTTTCACCGATGTTCTGTTTCTCCACAGGCTGGGGTATTTAATGAACTTGTGCAATCATTAAAAAGATATTCCTCACGATAGTTCTCCTCATTGCTCGGAGATTAACATTTCATGCAAGCAATCACCAAACTAATGAGGGAGTTGCTATTTTATTGCATAGTTTTACCACACTTGTTCCAAAGCTGCTATTTTAGAAATTTCTTAAAATACACATCAAGTGATTGCTTTACAGTGTGTACTGTGTATAACAGAACTTTATCCTCAAAAATCTGATTTAAAAATTAATGTTAACATTTGTAATAGCCCGAGAAGAGACTCAAGATGTAAGAACGCACCACAGACATTAAAACAGCAGTTTCTAATAAAATGTTATGCCCTACGCTCATATCCAAAATAATTGAAGCTCCTGTCAAATGAATTTATTACTTTTCAGATGCATTTGCTCGAAGATTTCACAAAGTTTTTGCATAAAAACAGTTCTTCAAACTGTAGGAACTGTGCCTGAGGAAGTGATAGAATAGTTTTTCTTGCCAATCACCAGTAACACTTAATCTTGAAATTTTGTATCTATACTTAGAGTCATGGTCTCTCATTTAATTGTATTGTTCGTTTTCCAGGAACTAGATCATTTGCAGATGGAAATTGAAAGAGCCCTCGCCACCTTAATGTTTATTCCATTGCAAGTTTTATCCAGAAACAGTTCTAGAACTCTCTCACAAGGTAACATAATGTCACCATGTGTACTTGTTGCTAAAGAACGTTTGCCTGTGTGAGACCTTGGACCAACAACAAACATTGAATTCATTGTTTATCTGCCTCTAAAGTTTTCAGATATTATTATCTTGTAATCACAGTTGGAAGTTTGCATTCATAAAAAGTGTCTCTTATTTTGTTTTTTCAGGATAGTAATGATTAAGTTGTTGGCTTTCTAATGACCAGGATCTTGAGGTAATACAAATAAACACGAACTTCAGCTTCCAATGAAACTCACAAACACTTCTAAAATCGTTCTGCTGAAGAATACTTAATATAAGATAAATTCCAGGAGGCAGATGTTAGAATACAGAGCTGAACTTGCAAGAATATAAGACATATCAAAGTGTGTGGGTGATGAATATGAATATAAAACCAGACCCCTGGGTATCTTGAGGACAGAAACCCAAGAAGCATAGCGTTTAGTTTTAGTGCTCAAAATCACAGGGGAAGATCACCAAGTCAGAGACAGCCACATGGATTTGGGACATTTGAAGGGGTTACATCCCAAAGACAAAGGAATGGGTAGAAATCAATCAATCAATTAATCAATCAAACAGTCACACTGCCTGTTTCTGTCAGAGTGCAGAGTGGAAATGTCTTGATATTGTTACCAGTATAAATAATGTCAGAGCGGGGCGCCTGGGTGGCGCAGTCGGTTAAGCGGCCGACTTCAGCCAGGTCACGATCTCACGGTCCGCGAGTTCGAGCCCCGCGTCTGGCTCTGGGCTGATGGCTCGGAGCCTGGAGCCTGTTTCCGATTCTGTGTCTCCCTCTCTCTCTGCCCCTCCCCCGTTTATGCTGTGTCTCTCTCTGTCCCAAAAATAAATAAACGTTGAAAAAAAAAATAATGTCAGAGTTTTTAATTATTGGCTTTTTCTAGCAAAAATCTTTGTTTTGTTATATTAAATTTACAGTTATGAGGACTGCAGATCACAAAATTGTAGTAAATAATAATCAAAACATACACAGTGGAAAGGTTAAATGCAAGAGTTATACATAATTAAAAAACTAATATTTATTTTTGGGAGAGAGAGAGAATGAGTGCGGGAGGGGCAGGGAAAGAAGGAGACACAGAATCCAAAGCAGGCTCCAGGCTCTGAGCTGTAAACACAGAGCCCAACCTGGGGCTCTAACCCATGAACAGCGAGATCATGACCTGAGCTGAAGTCGGACACTTAACTGACTGAGCCACCCAGGAGCCCCAAGAGTACACATAATTTAAAGGAGATTTGTTGAGCTAGAGTGAAGATTGGAAAACATTACCAGAATGAACACAGATATAAGGAGGTGATGAATTTGAAAAATTGAGGTTAAGGGATGTGGAAGTGAGGGACGTCTAACATAAAGATCTGCAGAAAGAACAGTAACAGAAGTAAATGTCTGAAAATGTGATGGCTGAGAAATTTCTAGAATTGATGGCAAGCTGAGATTACAGACATAGGAAGCACAACATGTACCAGTAGAAAAAAATAGCACATCAATGTGTGACTGAAAAGTTGTGACACAAAGTGAGAGCAATGGAGAAAAACAATTTCTAAAGTGGTGAGAGAGACAATTGCAATAAATAAAATGTGTGTGGGGTGGGGGGAAGGAGGAGAGAGTGGAAGAATGTTTACATGTTGATGGAAAATAATTATCTTAAATGAGAAAGGTGTAGCAAAATAATATTTAAAATATTAGGGCAAATAAAGATAACTTCAGATAAAAAATTAACAGAAAAGTTTACCCTCAAAATTAATTCTAGTAAAGAACTTCCAAAAATATATTTAAAGCAGTACAAATTTCTTTTTTTAAATATTTTTATAATACAATTTTTTTAAATTTTTTTTAACATTTATTTATTTTTGAGACAGAGAGAGACAGAGAATGAATGGGGGAGGGGCAGAGAGAGAGGGAGACACAGAATCCGAAGCAGGCTCCAGGCTCTGAGCCATCAGCCCAGAGCCCAATGCGGGGCTCAAACTCACGGAGCTCGAGATCGTGACTTGAGTCGAAGTCAGACGCTTAACTGACTGAGCCACCCAGGCGCCCCTTAAAGCAGTACAAATTTCTATAGAAAAGTTTGAAATAAAAGAAATAGATGAAAAGGAAAATAATATGTATCTGGACTGATAAAAACAACACACACAAGAAAATAAAAAGAAAGTATTTAATGCTAACTTTGGAAGCTAAAATAAATATAAATTTACAGTATGAAGCAATAGTTTATACTAAAGTATAATGTATGTCAAAGTACTAAATTTCATGTTTTTAAATATACGAGGTTAACATTTTAAAGTTAACTACTAAAATACCAGTAATAGAGTATACAACTTCCAAGCTGGTAGAGAAGGAAAAAAAATGGAATCAGATGTAAAAGACCAGTCGCATAAAGGGAAAGGAATAAATAATGAAGGAGAGAAGGAAGAAGTAAGAAAGGAAGGAAGAAAAAAAGTTATATGAGAAAACAAAGAAAGTAGAATGCCTTCATATACTCAAAGAATGCCAGAAAGTAAGAAAATAGCTTAAACCAAGCACCAAATAAAATGGTAAAAGAAATTCAAGTATATTAGCAATAATAATAAATATAAATGGATTAAAATACCCAACAAAAAAAGAGAAGTGGAAATTGAATGAATAATTAGGTTATGTATAGAAAAACGAAAATTAACGGTCACAAAATATATTAAAATAAAATCTGCAGATAATTTAGGAAAAATTAACCAAAACACCCTATGCCTAGAAAACTGAATTAAGACAAAATTATTTTATGCAAAAAAATTATTTCAGAAAGGTAAACATATTACGTATTTTATAGAAAGACAAATAAAACAAATTAGAAAATCCAGAAAGAGGAGAACCCCACCAGTATGAGATTTTTATACTTAATAACTGTTGAATTGTAAGCCTGTTGGAGAAAAGTGGACATTCAAGAAATGTACAAGGTGAATTTATTAGTCATGTGAAACAGGAAATCAGATCTCTTCCTCACAAAAAGATAAAGATCATAAATGAAAGCAAACAGTTTTTAGGTGATACCTGTGATGGTTAGTTTTATTTGTCAACATGGTTAGGCTATAATATAAGAGGTTGAATCACACACTAATCCCTGTGGTGCTACTGAGGTATTTTGCAGATGTGGGTAACATCTACGGTCAGTTGACTTGGTTACTGTTATCCTGTTGACACGATATTCTGTTGACTTTGCTTGCTGGAGAACTCTGACACATGCAAAAAGGGCAATAATAGTATGATCATTAAGATGTATCTGTATATAAGGATGTATCTCATAGACAAGACACAGGAAAGTGAAACTCACAAAGGACAAGGTCAAGATTTTTTCTGAAATTAAATTTATTAGTATTATTATTTTTTTGTATAACAAAATCCACATTAAAATGATAAGAGGGGCACCTGGGTGGCTCAGTCAGTTTACCAGCTGACTCATGATTTTGCTCAGATCATGATCCCAGGGTCATGGGATTGAGCTCTGTGTCAGGCTCTGTGCTGAGCATGGGGCCTGATTAAGATTCACTCTCTCTCTCTCTCTCTCTGCCTTTCTCCCACACTTGTGCAGTCTCTCACTCTTTCTAAAATTAAAAATAAAATAGAATAAAGTAAAATGATAAGACAAAACATACTAAATGAAGATAGTGGCATCAAATTTAAGCAAATAAATGTGCAATATCTAGCATATGAACAACAATATATAGAACTATAAAGAAAAAGAAACGCAAGTCAATAGCAAAAGCGGTGAACAAAACAGGATCCAGGATGGCCAATAAACATGAAAAGATGCCCAGTTTCATTCTGATACTTGAAGAAATAAATATTTAAATCACAGCAGTATATTTTTTAAACCTGGTGAATTGGCAAATGTTGGTCCAATGTAACTCAGTGCTATTTCTTTCTTTTCTTTCTTTTTTTTTTTTTTTGTTGTTAATGTTTATTTATTTTTGAGAGAGTGAGAGAGAATGCAAGCAGGGGAGGAGCAGAGAGAGAGGGAGCCACCGAATCCAAGGCAGGCTCCAGGCTCTGAGCTGTCAGCACAGAGCCTGACGCGGGGCTGGACCCCAGGAACCGTGAGATCATCATCTGAGCCGAAGTCCGTCGCTCAACCAACTGAGCCACCCAGGCTCCCCTTGACTCTAATGTTTTAAAGAGTATACAGAAACATATTAATGCATCGTACTTGACTTTAGGCAAATAATTGCCCACAATGCTTGATGAGGAATAGTTGACAACTGATTAAAAAAAAAATGGACTTAATCACCATTATTTAAGAAATAGATAAAAAAAATAAAAGAAAAAAAAAGAAATAGCTGTCTGAATATGGTAATTTTTTTCTCAAAATGACTTTCTGTGGTCCTAAAATAAATAAATAAATAAATGAATAAATAAAAGCAATGAAAGGAGAGTCTGGTAATTGGTACAGGAACCCAGCTTGATTGCCTCTAATTAGGAGGCTCTGATACATTAGCTCATTTACTTCTCATAAAGATGGAGATAACGGTACAGGTAAAGATGTGGGTAGGTAGAGATGGACACAGAGGTAGAGATAAATATTATACCCACTGGCCATTGGAGGTGCTGAGCCCTGTGGCATTAAGCAAAGTGCCCATAATGTAGCGTTTCCTACGTGGCCGGGCATTTTAATACACTAGGGTAATATCGCCCTTACTGCAGCGTGATCATAAGGTTATTATTTGGTGAGATACCGACGTGTAACGTTATATTGGCTTCAGGTGTATAACATAATGATGTGATATTTGTATATATTGAGAAATTATCACCACAACTAGCCTGGCTAGCATCCACCACTACGGGTATTTCTTTCTCTTGCGATGAGAACTTTTAAGATCGACTCTCTTAGCGCCTTTCCAATAGGCGATACGGTCTTATTAATGATAGTCATCATGCTGTAGATATTACATCCCACTCGTTATGTTCCTTTACCCATTTTTCCCATATCTGACTCCCCGCAACACCAATCTGTTCTCTGTATCTGTGAGTTCGATTTTGTTTTGTTTTCTCGGTTCTATATATTTGTAACTCCATACAGTCTTTATCTTTCTCTGTCCTAATGCACTAACTGTAATGTCAAGGTACATTCGGGTTGCAGAGAGCAAGATTCCCTTCTTTTTTTTATGGCTAAATAATATAAAGTCTGCCTGTATATTTACTATCATTATGTTTAAGTGAATTGTGTCCAAGGCAAAAATGCAAATAGCATGTTTCCTTGACGTTAAGGCTCAAAAATCTGCCAATATCCTCTCCTCTTAGTGATTCATTATCTGTTCTTTTAAGGGAAATAAAACAAATGAGAATCATGGGCACACAAATTGAACGGTGTTACCATATAGAGGGAGGCAGATTCTGTGACAAAAACACGCCAGAAGAGTTCAACATCCCAAGGGTTATCTTTTCTTTTATTCACTTATCTTCATAAAGGCAAAAAGGCATTCCAGAAATGGCTCAGCCAAGCATCTACTGCTATTTTCAGAGTTAGCCTGAGGCACTAGTTGAGTGGCTATTTCTCCAAAGCCCTCACAAAGCACTGGCTTCCAGAGGGGATCGTGAGACCACTTAATGGGGAGCTTCATCAAGCCCCTCAATGAGAAGCTGGAGAATAGGGTGAGTAGTAGGGGGGTTGAGATGTGGTGAGGGGTATAAACTTGCATGGGAAAAATATGGAAGCTAAATGGTTTGTGGTAAGTTTTCTAGCACAATGCTCTTCCTCTTAATTTCCTTTATTGACATAGAGTAAATTGTTGGTTTTAAGAAATATGCCTTTTGGTGGCTATTATTATAGAAATTTTTAGAGGAATTATATTTTGGAGAGCACAACTTTATTACTTATCTATTTCCAGCTAATGACAAGACTGATGGAAAGGGAGAGTAGTTAGCGTTTATTGAGACCTTACTATGTGCCAGGTATATGTTATCACATTTCCCAACACCTTCAGGGTGATCTATTTTCTCATTTCCCTCATTCATTGGTATTTTCAATTCAGAAGCAAGATGTGACCATGGGAAATGATAACATGTATAGGAAATGCCAAAAGCTAAGACTTAAAATTAAGGCAGTAAAGGGACACCTGGGTGCCTCAACTGGTTAAGAGTCCAACTCTTGATATGGGCTCAGGTCATGATCTCATGGTTTGTGAGTTCGAGTCCCACATTGGGCTCTGTGCTGGCAGTGTGGAGCCTGCTTGAGATTCTCTTTCTCTTTCTCTCTCTACCCCTCCCTGGCTAGTGCTTTCATTCTCGCTCTCAAATAAAATAAATAAACATAAAAAAAAAATAAAAAACAGGGACACCTGGGTAGCTAAGTCAGTTAAGCATCTGACTTCGACTTCAGCTCTGGTCATGATCTCATGGTCTGTGACTTCGAGCCCCTCATCGGGCTCTGTGCTGACAGCTCAGAGCCTGGAGCCTGCTTCGGATTTTGTGTCTCCCTCTCTCTCTACCCCTTCCCTGCTAACATTCTGTCTCTCTCTCAAAAATAAAATAAAAACATAAAAAAATTAAAACAAAACAAAACAAAAATACAATGAAAGAAAAATATTAAAAAATAAAACAAAACAAAAACAAAAAATAATTGAGCACACCCTTCTTATCATTTAAAATACATCTCAGTATCTGTAATTCATTAGTAATGGTGTTATCTACAATGTGAATTCTTTGAAATAATTAGTAATATAAATTTTTACAAGTATAATATGTTAGACCGAATCATCTTATGTTTTTGCTGGTTTTAAACATTCTAATGTTTTTCCTAATAAAAGTGCTAATTTCTAGGCAGCTGAAAACTGCATGAGTATTACATTATGAATCAGTTACAGCAATTTGCAATAATTTCATACTATAGATTTTATGAGAATAATGTGATTGTTTCTGTTTAGGTAAAATCAAGTATAAAAAGTTGAGTGTAAATATGGTATATTCATTCAAATCAAAGTTTATATGTTTAAATTAAAACACGTACCTTTGTCTTGGTTTACGGTTTTCTTAGGAGGAGCACAGGCATTGAAAGAGAAGAAACCAAAGACTTGGCTACAAGTTCACATTTTAATAATATCATATGGAAAATCACTCATTTTCCAATGTCCAAATCCCGGATGGTCTATTCAGTTTTCTGGAAGTGCTGCTTTATAAGTCTTTTTTATCTTTAATTGGAGACATGTTCTCATTTTGATGTGATAAGCACATAGGAGTATCCCCAATTCGCAAATAGGTTGGATTCCAAAAGACTATTTTTAATCAGTTGAGGGTTTGGGGCCTGTAACCATTTCCTCCAGAGACAAGTTATAAAATGATGCTCGATTTCTACATCCACCATGAAAGTGCATTTTATCCATTGTGTGCCTGAACCATGATACAAAGGGGAATGTGAAACTGTATTTAGGGTAAATTGTGTCATAATATAAACAGTTCATTCCATTCCAACAATGATAGTTTTTATTAAGTAGCTTCATTTACACCCACACTAAACTGAAAATATAAACATAAAAAGGTGTACACAGTGCCTTAAAGGGTTTACATTCTGGCTGATTTGTTATGATTATTTGAAGATTGCAATGTATATATGAAGACAATTTTCCCAGGGACCGACCATGTAGTCCGCATGCAACAATAAAGGCCGAGTTTTTAGAGAGTCACCCTAAGCCTGAAAGTGTTTGGAATAATTGACTTCATTAATCTCACCTGAATAATATTGTGTTAGTCCACATTATCTTCTCAGCTCACTTCTGGCTCAGTTCCTTCTACCTGGTGATTACATGGATTTAAATGCATTTTATATTAATTGTTTACTGCAGGAAACCCTGAGAATCTACCGTGACTGAGAGGCAATGAGTCTCCATTACCAGCGTTCAATCACACGCAGCTCTACTCTTCTTTACCTCTAATCTCTCTCCCAGGGAGAGGTCTGGGCTGTTCATGAAGGATTCAAGTTTTCTTCCCAAGGGTGGGAAGCCTGGACAGGCAAAAGCAGGATGAACCCTTCCCCCACCGCTAGATTTCTAAGGCTGAAGTCAGTAAGTCTGAGGCTGGTGATGGAGAAGGAAGTGAGAGGCAAGGAGAAACTCTAAATGATTGTTAAGTTGGACTTGACCTTGCCTTTTGTGAGAGTGACCAGAAGGTTATTTATTGCCTGAGTATGCCTGAGGAAGGAGTAGAACTTCCAGGAAATCCAATCAGAGGCGGAGAGAAGACCATCCATAGACAACGTTTTAAGAGAACTAGCAGGGAAGGATCAAAATATTCTCTAAAGACAGTGTAGTCTAACTCCCTGAATCAATGTAGATTTACTCAGGATTCTTACCTTGAAAGCTCAAGAAGAGATAAAGGAAGATCCTTTGGTACTACCACTGTACCTTCTTTCTCACCCCTGGAATGCAGCTAGGGGATCTGTGAGTTGATTTAAGGCACTGCTCTGAGCTTGTTTTTCCACTGCTATCCCTGTGTCCTACTTAGTTTCTGTTACGAAAGGATTCATGACCTCCTGCCTAAATCATTGTAGAAGGCACGGAGATGCAGATTCTGACTCTTTACAGTTTGTCTCCCTTGGCAAGGTCAAAATTCTCTTCTCAAGAGTTAGCGTAATTGAGCAATCTCCAAAAAAAGTAATTGTCCAAAACAAAAAATAATGTGCAATACGTAAGTCCTGGAGAGAAAAGGTACAGTGTAGAGAATATAGTCAATGAGACTGTAATAGTGCGGTATAGTAACAGATGGTAACTACACTTGTGGTGAGCTAGTATAATGTACAGAGATGTTGAATCACTATGATATACACAAACTAATGTAACCCTGTGTGTCATCTATACTTTAATTAAAATAAATAAAAATAAAAATAAATAAATAAATAAATAAATAAATAAGGGCATCTGGGTGGCTCCATCAGATGAGCGTCCAACTCTTGATTTTGGCTCAAGTCATGATTCCAGAGTTGTGGGATCAAGAGCTCTGTTGGCTTAAATCCTTCTAAGATTCTCTCTCTGCCTCCCTCTGTCTCTTTCTCTCTCCCTCTGTTCCTCTCTCCAACTTGGCCTCTGTCTCTTTGAAAAAAAAAAAAAAAGGAGGAAGGAAGGAAGAGAGGAAGAAAGAAAGAAAGAAAGAAAGAAAGAAAGAAAGAAAAAAAGAAAGAAAGAAAAAATAAAAGGAAAGAACAGAAAGAAAAGGAAAGAAAGAAAAGAAGAGAAAAGGAAGCATCATAAAATAAATTGTCCCTGATATTATTTTCCAAATGAATAAATCCACCTTCTTATCTGGGCACGTAAGGGCCTTTTATGCTGGCCCTAATTTACCTCTCTTTAGTATTTAGTTAGACAATTCCATCTATGTTCTAGCCATGCAGCACTTCTAAGCCATCCTCAAAATATTGCTTAATTTTATCTCTATTGTGAGGAAATTCAGGGAATCGAAAAAGCATAAATTCTCAGCTACTTAGACGATTGCCAGTCAGTCACTTTCTACAGGAGGTACTCTTGGCATCTGACTTACTGTTTTGTCACTAATCTTTCAAGTGGATAACAATGGCATATTTTAAATTTTATTGCATGGATTAAGTCAGGTAATATAGCCAGAAGGTTAACTATAGCATTTGTTCAATGAAAAACAGTTGCAGTAATTCCCTTATGATCTTTTTGATATTCTGGGAATACTGGCTAAACCTTCCCTTTAACTTCTTGAAATCCAGCTCCAATATTATCTCTTCTTTAAACTCTTAAGTCATCCTTTTATTCTCAGTGGAACTTGAACTCACACTTGTATTATATTTTGCCAGAGTTAGAAATGCATTTTTTATTTCTTACGTGAGAATGAATTCTTTGAAGCCAGGAACAGTCTGTTTAGATTTGTATTATCATCATCTCCAACACAATACAGAGCTTAGCTGATTGAGCTACAGGGACTGATGTTAATTTGGTTGAGTCTCTGGTAGAATAAAAAGGAACCAGTTCCCTTCTCCATGTGGCTTCAGATAGTCCTGTCAGTTTTGAGCCACCTCTTGCTTTGCTGGCATCTCTTTCAGATTGGCCACTGCAGTGGTTTTGGTTTGACCACGTCTCCACTAACAGCTGCCATGTCAGTCTCCCAACATTGGCCTTCACGCTCCTTGGAAGGCATCTCCTAGCATTTAGCAGCTTGAAGAGGGCAGTTGATCAGTCCTATGTATACAGGTTCAGATGAACAGAAATGCAAACATGAGTCCTCGAGACGTAACAGAAGAAAGCATTCCTTGGCTGCTTTTATTCTGTCCCCTTATCTCGCCCTTTCCCTCCCTTTTCTTACCTCCCTTTCCTCTCTTCCCACTCTCCTTGTTCCCTCTCTTCCTAGGAATTCATTTCCTTCCCATCTTTCAGGCAGCTCCCAGACACATCTTTATTTTTTTCACCATGAAAATATATGTCCGTGTCATTCTACTAATGTTCAGTTGCTATGTTTATTACCAAATTGTTAGAGTTAACAAAACACCCCATGCGGTGCATCTGTTTTAGTTATCCAGGAATACCAGGCGGTAATGCAAGTAAATTGCACAGGAGGTTTTGATCCGTTTGGTTCTGCTTCATTTCATTTGTTTTGTCTTGTTTTGTCTGGACTTCAAATGCAGAGGATTGAATTAGCCATACTCTTCAATTGTTGCTAGAATATAAGGCCGTTCTAGTCAACACGTTCGTTAATGTGAGGGTTCTACTGTGCCTACATCTTTGCCAGTGATCGGCAATATTCAGCTATTTCTGTCAGTATAATAAATGTAATTTAATAGGCATAAGATGTATTATATATAAATAATATTATATGCAAGTAATATTATTTATCTGTATAACTTTCTCTTTTTACTTATGGATTTGAACATCTCTTTTTTTTTCTTTCATGTTTTTCTTTAAATTCCTGTTACTCAACATAGAGTATAATATTAGTTTCAGGTGTACGACGTAGTAATTCAATACTTACAAACACACCCTATGTGGAGTATTTCTTGCACCATTAGGGTGTAGGGCTTTCTCTTGTATTCACTGCACTTATGCCCTTGGCTCATTTTCCCCCTGAAGATTCTGTCTCTCTTCTTGATATACAGGATTCCTGATTAGTTTCTTTCCAGTTGTAGACATTGAAAATCACTTATCTAATCCTCTGTCTGCCTATTAACTTTAAAGATTATGTTCCTTTTGAAGAGAAATCAGTTTCAAGTTGTATGTAATCAGAATAACAGAATTTTGTTTTAAGGTTTGTGCCTTAGATATTTTCCTTTAAAGTTCTCCCCTATTCAAACTCAAAAACATAGTATTCTACATTTTTATACTAAAAATGTATTTCTAAATATCACAGGTCATTTTAATCAACCCAGATTCCACTTTTTAATTTGTATTCATGTAACATGAGCACAGTTTCCTGAACACCATGTAAAAACAACCCATTCACTTTATATTATTAACTTTATTGTACATTTAGTTCCCACACATGCATTGTTCTTTTCCTGAGCTCTCCATTATCCTCCATTTGCTTATTTACTTATTCTTTTATCGATGCTATGATTGATTAATATATGGAGCAAACAGTGGAGAGAATGGGTAAGGATCAAGAATATTTTCTAACTGTCAAAGCAATATAGGGATATCTAGAAATTGAACAATAGATCAGATTTTTATTCCATCATGGACAGGAATCTCAAGAAATTATAATTGCTAAGAATATGTGCCCAATCAGGGGCGCCTGGGTGGCTCAGTCGGTTGAGTGTCCGACTTTGGCTCAGGTCATAATCCCACGGTTTGTGGGTTCAAGCCCCACGTGGGCTCTGTGCTGACAGCTTGGAGCTTGGAGCCTGCTTCAGATTCTGTGTCTCTCTCTACCCCTCCCTTGCTCATGCTCTGTCTCTCTTTGTCTCTCAATAATAAATAAATGTTGAAAAAAAATTAAAAAAAAAAAAAGATAATATGTGCCCAATCGTATTGAAGGCCATACCTAATGTCTTGAGGGTTAAGATCATTGATTGGAAAAAAGGAAAGCAGTGACTAATTGGAATGTGTTTATGATATTTGCAAAGAAGGTGTTACATGCAAAAGATACAGTCATGGAGTCCAATACTTATATGTTACTCACCAACAGAGTAAACACTTCATTGGATATATATGCTATCTTGAAGTACTTTATCACATGGTTAAAAATCTGATATCTGAAATATCAATAACCTTAGTTCTGAATAATGACAAAAGGTTATTGTTATTCTCAGAAAACTATACTTGTATGCAGTTGCTAACTCTTCCATAAAATATGTATTATGAACAGAAGTAGATGTGTTTTTAATGGTAGCTGGATCCAGGTTTTTTTCCTGGAATGTGAGTGAACCCCCAGTATGTCATGGGGAACCCTGCTGGGGCACTGGCATGCCTGACCTATACAGGCTCTCAGGATTCCTCCAAAGGTCAGCAAAAATTGTGATTACCTGAAGATTGTCTTGACCTTTTGGGGCAAGTTTGTGAATAAAAATGTCTAACTTTATGTCCTTTCAATGAATATTTTCTCTTTTCCCTTATTCCTTTCTGTTATCACTGTTTTCTCTTGCTGTCATTTGTCATTTATGTGTGCCCTTCTCCACAGTCTTTCCTGCATTTGGGATTCACACCAGTAGTTCACTTTTGTGTTCTCTCTTCTTGCCCTTTTGATGTTTCTTCTCCATCCTTCTTGCTCTGGTTGGCTTTGGTTAGACTCCAGAAGGAAAAGAAAGGCAGTATTCTATTCATGGAAGTAATAGAAATATCACTGCAATGGAACAGATGAGAATAAGAGAGGGGCATAATTTATCATAAAAACAATTGGCGCTCCTACTTGAAAAGGTGACTTTATGATGAAATAAAAATAACTGTTCAGTATTATGGAATAGGGTGAGAGAGAGAGAGAGAGAGAGAGAGAGAGAGAGAGAGATTGTTCAGGATCTAGATCAATTCCCTAGGAAGGGCTCTTGAGCACAAATTTCTCTGAGTTCTCGCATGCCAAAAATGGCTTTCTGTAGTTTTCAAATTTGAAGGATGTACTGAGTAAACATAAAATCCCTAGCCCACATGGTCTTTTCCAAGTTCTCTTGCAAAGCTCTGGACTGCCATCATGTTTTAATTTTCGGTGTGGAAAAAAAAAATAATTATGCCATCTTGCTTTCGTTGCTTTAATATAATGTCATCTCTTTGTTAGCAGGCCCAGTTTTGAGCAGATTTATGTGAACGTTTTCTAATTTTCTATTTTTTTAAGTTTCTGATTGGAGTAGTTTTTCCAGAGTTGCAAACACTTACTTACCAATATTTACTTTTTGGTGCAGTGTTTTGTGATCATTTTCCTCTGCTTCATGGTTCATGTTTTGGCATGTATCCTCATGGGCTAACAAACTTAGTTTTCATTGTTACCTGTGTTTTCGACAGATACCTTTGTCATGTTTGAGATGTCTGTGAATGTCTTAGATTTTACTTGATGGGAGCTCACAGGTATTTCTATGGCAGCGATTAGAACTCATTGGGTGAATGACTGGATTTCATATCTCAAAAAATGCCCATCCTTTGGTTCAAGGAGTGCACTGGGAGGGGTTTGGTATTTCTACTGCTACCACGATACTTGTGTTTCTACGTGATTCTTAAATTCTGCCACTTTCTCTCTTCTCCCTTTTCATCCCGACGCCAAGGAACCCACCCCATTCAAGCCAATGCTTTTATTCTAGAATCAGTGTTTTCTCAAGACCGTGCCACTGGTCCTGCATACTTACAAGCCTTTCTTTTAGTTCATCAATGGTCAGTATTCTGATCTACCATGCCTCAGATCTTCTTTCAGTAAATCCCTGTTCCAGGTGGGACCTGTTCTTTCTCATGCGGTTTTTTCTATACATCGTCACCATTAAAAACCACCTGCACCTTCCTACTTCTGTGTATTCTCTGCTGGACTTTCTATTCCTGTTTGCAGTATGGAGCTAGAGCTCCTTATTTACCTGAGTATTTCCACACTTGAGTGCAATTATAGCTTTGAGTATCATATGTCATTGGTGTTGAGTGGTTTTATGTGTTCTAATGTTTGAGTCATATAATTTTGGAGAATGAGAAAATGATATGTATTTGTCGAATTCCAAGTATCCAACAGAAATCCTAAATTCTCCCCAAATTCCTTTACTTCAAATATGAAAAATTTAAGCCACTTTCTTATCAAATGAATAGTTTGTAATATGAGGGATACCTAAAGTATGATAATGGCTTTTCCTATTACATATGAATTTAATGAAGATAGACTAGAAATTGTTCTATTTTAGTGTTTCCATAGGGAAAGGTTGGTGGACACTGGTTTCCAGATATAGTCACATGTTTAAATATCACATTCCTAAAATAAATTAAACAAATAAATTTTTAAAATAATAAATAAATAAATAAATAAATAAATAAATAAATAAAATGTTCCCGTAGATTATAAGAAAGAAAACAAACAGAAATCTTTCTTTAATGTTTGTAACCTAGAAAAGCAATCAGTTGCTTCTAGCACTTGGTGCAAATGTTACTTACCACGCGGTGGGCTAGTTCTTGAACGTCATTGCGAATCAGAAGTCAAACGGTTGAGAAAGTTATGAAAAATGTATATTCTCTGTCAGACTTGTAGCAGTTATGATATCCCAGGTCTCTGGGTGAACCTAAAGATCTTCATTTCTCACAAGCAACACGGGTCATTTTAGCTGAGGAAGACCCTCTGACGTGTTTTGTATTATTCAGTTCCTCACCTTCTTGTAACTTTCCTTCACTGCATTCATCATGATTCGAAACTGCAGAATATATCACATTCTAATTAGTTGCTATCCGTTCCCCTAGAAGGTACATTCCGTAAAGGGTCTAGTTTGCTCCTCATTAGTTCCGTAGGACACAGCACAATGATTTGCATGCCGTAGGCAGCCAGTAAGTATTTATTGTATATGTGAATGGTTAAAAATGACAAAAGCAACCAAAGTCAAGCTCTAGTCATTTTTCAGGTTATTAAGATCGAGACTGATTGAAAATTTTAATGTAATATATAGCATTCATTTATCTATTTTAATATATATTTCTTATGCTATCAATCCAAGGCAATTAAGTTATCAAACTGCCTGTAAGTACTGGAGAAAGAAACATTAGAATGCGGAAGCAATTATTTTAAGGACTCCTTCAAGGTCATCTAAAATTTTCCACTCTATGAGAAAACAGATCTCCCACAACTGGCCCATTTGCCCTCCTTTAAATTATGATATTATTGAAATTAATATTCAGCACCAAAGCCTCCTCCTACGGTTGTTCATACTTTTTCCTTCCCATTTTCTGTGATGTTCTTATAGTCTCGTATCCAGTGGGTCTTAAATGCCCTCTCCACACAATTCATCAGCAATAATCCTTTTTTTTCCAACAGATAAATATGGATTAGCTCTTATGTTAAAAATTAAAAAAAAAATGATGCTAATGGCTCCATCCATGGTGAATTACTGTAATTTAATGAAAAAGATTTATATTTGCCACATCCGTTTCTGATCTTTTCTTCCCACAGACAAATATGGATTAGCTTTTATGCGCAAGATTCAAAAAATAATGCTAATGATTCCATCCATTGTAAATTGCTGTAATTTAATGAAAACCAATTATATTTGCTGCATCCATTTCTGATCATCTGCTATGTTTAGGGACTTTACAAGCATCAGTCCATTTATTCTTCAATACAGCTTTGCAGTGAATATATAACCATCTACAATAGACACATGAGGTCATTGAAATTCAGACAGCATTAATTTGCAATGAGGTTCTACAAACCGGCATTTGTATTTTCATTAATTACAGAACTTGTAAGTTGTCCTTCTTAAAGTTATATTAAGCAAATGAAAGCATATTTGGCACAGAGGCAAGTCTTAAGCTTCAGGTAAAATAGCCAGAAATCTCTATTCCCATTATTTACTGAGAAATCTGTAGCTGGAACTCTCCCAAGATTAAACCTCAAATCTTATTTACAAGACTCTCCTGGCCATCAACTATGCATCAGGGTCCATGGATGCACCTACGAGGAGATGCCTTAAGATGGAAGTTCTTATCATCCTTCCTCACTTTAAATTTAGAGTCCATTTTATTATCTCCTTCTTTTAGTTTCCAAGCCCCCTTTCTCAACTTGAGGTTTTTCAAAAACATGTTCATAAACCAAGATCTCCCACACGAAGAAAATTTCCAACCCATCAGGCACTGCGATTATTTAGCCAATATCAACTTTTAATAAAATACTATTTCCTCTCCAATTGTATAGTAGTTCAAAAAATTATGGGAAACTATGTTCTCCTATTTCAAGAAAACTGATTAGTGGATTATCTTCCTCCCCATCCAAGAACATGGGTTTTTGATGTGCTTTCTTTCCTTGAGAGCTTTTCAAAACAAAGAATAAACTTATTTCAACCCTGAGTTCCCCAGACCTCCCAAGAACCACTTACCTGAACTTAATTAATTGGTCTTTCTCCCGGTGTTGGCCTACTATATCTGTTCCCTTTTCTTCTTATCCTTGATTAATGAGTGCAAATAATATACATACAACCTCATAGTGGTAATACGAATGATAGATATTTATAAAGAGCTTGTGATTCATTATAGCTCACGGTTGTGTAAACCTTGCTTAGACCCTTCTGAGTCTCTGAGGTATGGGTCTAGACCAATTGAGCATTGAGATGAAGAAAGAACATTGCATCTCTGTTCTGTCTGTAGATTATATATTTGATATATAAATCATGGCCACTGCCCAACCCCTTTTCTAGAAGCAGGTATCTCTCAGATTTCCTGGATTAAATCCAAAACTCCCATAGATGGCAATGTTTTCCTACGTCCAGATCTTTCTATCCCAAAAGCACAATATACTTTTTTCCCCCTAAAGCTTAGGGTGACAACCACTATATTCAATTCATGTTTCAATGACCATAGAAAACTGAGATGCAGAGCTCATTTGCACTCAAGTTTTCTCTTTCACTGTGCTTCCACTTTGGTGTGAGTTTTTTTCATGTTTGCCCTGAGGAGAAATCATACCCCCTTGATGTAGCAAAATTAAATTCTATTAACACAATGTCTACAGTTTTGCAGGAAAGTGCTCTACCCCAACTATCCATTTTATAGTTATCAGAGGTGTGTGTGTGTGTGTGTGTGTGTGTGTGTGTGTGTGTGTTCAGAGTGGAGAAGTGTCCTGTAGTGTGTGAATTATCATAAAGTGAAGCAGATAGAGACAAATCCCATGTAACCAAATTCTGGATTTAGAAAATAACAGAGAACCTCTATGGTTGATGTATCAGAAGTAAAAAGTGTGTGAGTTTGAGATTGTGTATATATGCAAATAATATGAAGTTGTGATTTTTTTTTCTCTGACACCTCAGTTTTGCTTCGTGGCTTTATATGTAGTATTTTCAACTACTACTTAGCATATGGAAAGCTGTGGGGGGGAGGGGGTGCCTGGGTGGCTCAGTCTGGTCAGTGTCCAACTCATGATTTTGTCTCAGGTCATGATCTCACTGTTCCTGAGTTCAAGCCCCGCACTGGGCTCTGTGCTGTCAGCACAGAACCTCTCGGGATTCTCTCTCTCTCCCTCTCTCTGTTCCTCTCCCACTTGGACTCTCTCTCTCTCTCTCTCAAAATAAATAAGTAAATTAAAAAAAATTGAAAAGACATGCTTGAATAATTTCACATGCACAGGTACATAAAAGAAATTAAAGATCCATGCTGAAAAAAAAGAGGGGATAGACAGAATTAAGCAATCTTGATGTATATCTTGATGTATATAAAGTTAGTGTCTATTCAAGTCTCTATGTAGAGAACCTACTCTGAAAAGGATGCCAAGGAGAATTGTTACAATGTAGTGGAGCAGAATCTCTCAAAGGTAACCAGTCAATGGAGTTAGAAATAGAAATACAGAAAGACCAGTGTGAGACCACTAACGGCATGGTAAGGGAGATACATCAGATGCCAGATCATTCCACATCTCAGATAGGACCGATGATTCCCTTCTCTTAAGTTGATCATTTATAATATTGGAGATTATGATCATAAATACTTTATTTTTTAACATTTTAAAGTAAGAGTGATGCAAGGAGATGATGCCTTATTAATTCTTTGACAGCCTTAGAAGGTATCTTGCACCCCAAATTGGTAGCTCCTATAAATTACATTAAAAAAATTGTAATGTTTATTTATTTTTGAGAGAGAGACAGAGTGTGAGTGGGGGAGGAGCAGAGAGAGAGGGAGACACAGAATCTGAAGCAGGCTCCAGGCTCTGAGCTCTCAGCACAGAGCCTGATGCGGGGCTAGAACTCACAAACCTGGAGATCATGACCTGAGCTGAAGTTGGACAATAACCGACTGAGCCACTCAGACGCCCCTATAAATCACATTTTACTGACTGGATGCTGATATCACCCAGGGTTTCTTAATTCACATTCTACATTATTTAAGTGCCTTTCCAGTAGTAGGGTTTGCTCATGCTTTAATACCAAAATAGTGATTATTAAATTAGCAATTTATGTACATCTTTAAATTGTATTTCAATTAGATTATTTGATTATGAATCCAAGAGGAGATTAATGACCTTGTTTCTCAAATTATCCTGTATTAGCAGTACACTGCCTCTAATTAATCACTTTTTCAACTTTTTTGAATGCCTCACATGTTCCAGGCACTAAAAGAATTGGTGGATAAAATAGTTATTTTTCCTGTTACCAATGGAATTTTAATGTGCTGAGAGAGGAAAATATAAATTAAAAAATGTTGAAATAATTCAGTGTGGTCCATGCTAAGAAGAAAAAGTATGACAATAACAAGAATTTGGAGTCAGGATAAAAAAATAATGTTATGTTTAGTCTTCTGTGAGAGAATATATGACATCTGATATTTATTTGGAGTTTATGTAATGGTTCCATAGTTATGTGTTGGATTGGTTGTGGATCATAGTTATGTGTTGGATTGGTTGTGACAGTGTGCCCATCAGTGCTCTGCAACACTGGTATTCAGGTGTTTGTGTTCCAGATTTCTGTTTCTTCTTAAGTCAAGTGTGAAAATTTGTATCTTCCTGGGAATTCATTTCATTCATCTAAATAGTAAAATTATTGGCAAAATCTGTTTCAAATATCTTTTATATCATTTTCAATCTACTGGGTCTGTAGTGATGCCACTTCTTTCATTCCTCATGTTGGTAATTTGTGCTCTTACTTGTGCTTCGCTAGCGTCTTCAAGATTTATCTAGCATGGGGTTTAGTTATTTTAACAATTTTTAGAAATCAGCCCTTGGTTTCCTATTTTTTTAATTTTCTTTTTTCCTTTTTATTTTTTTCCCTTTTCTTGTTTTATTCTACTTTATTATTTTCTGCTTTCATCTTCATTGTTAATTCAGTCATCCTTCCTCACAATTTAATCATATTCTGTCCTCTGTTTTTGCTGCAACAGAATTTTTTATGATTGGATTAGTTTTGTAATATAATCATTTAAGTAAAAATACTTCTAAGGACTACTTGAATTGCATCTCACAAATTTTGCTTTATTTTTATTGAGGCTGAAATAGTCTCTAATATACTTTGAGCCACAAGTTATTTAGAAATATGTGACTTGGTTTCCAAATATTTGTAGATTTCATAACTAATATTTATGTTATTAATTTACAATTTATTTTTGTTTCATTCAGAAACATAGTCTGTATGATTTCAATCTTTTTAAATATAACAAAAAATGTTTTATGTGAATATTGCATGTATGCCTAAAAAGAACATATATTCTGCTATTATTGCAATAATTATTTTGCAAACATCATCTAGCTAAGGATTCCATTCAAGACTGAGAAAGGAATTACCCCTCCCACTGATAGGAGATGTCTCTGAGTTTTATTCCGTCCATTGTACAGGCACATCAGGTGCCATTTTCAGACAATCTTACTCATGCACAAGGCACTGAAGTTCCATGTCCTAAACCTGGGCATTCTAGAACCTAATTTATTTATTTATTTATCTATTTATTTATGTATTTATTTATTTTTTTTTATTTAATTGACTTGTTCCCTTATCTCTTTTTCTTTGGGGACTGTGCTTTCTAGTTTCAATGCATTAACATCTCCTTTTCCAGTTCAGATTGTTTGCCCACCATCCTCCTTAAATTGTGAGACATCGTCTCTATATGGTTCCACACTGAATCATTCATTCACCTTCTTACATATAAAAAAACAAAGGAGAGGATTGCACTTCTTGTCTTTGTACACTGTCCCCTCCACCCATCTTTAGGTATCAGAATCCTACCAGAGAAGAGAAGCAGAGAACCAAGACTGCTCTCATTGGACACCACCCTGCACTCACTGGCATCGTGTCTTGCTGAAAACACAGGTTTGTTCCATTCTCATAAACAATCCATCAGCAAGGGGCAGTTTATTAAAACCTGCCATGTGGGATGTACCCAGAACAGAAAGATAAACAGAGCTAATGAAATGAAACAAATTATAGCTACAAATAGTCCAATATCTAGAAACCTCATGCTGAGCCACAAGTGACAGATGGAAAATATTTCACCTCAATATCAATGAGCAGCTGAATTTACCAACATTGCAACCTTAATACAATTTTATCTGGATATAATTTTGGTTGGAATTCAAAATACTCTAGGTGAAACAGAGTGCTTCTATTTCCATGCTTGCTTAGGTTTTCGTTGTCCCAACCTTGGGAACTGCGTAATCTCTTAGTCCACTCTGTCTTCCTGGCAGCTGTTCTAAAATGACTACAAGATCACCACCCACTAGTGGTGTATAATCCCATCCCCTTGAGTGAGGGAAGGAAAGGTAAACACAAAGGGATAGGCACTCCTTTCCTTAGATCATATTATATAGGATTGTTGTAGTAGAACACAGCGATATTCTCTTGTTGACTTTTAGGAGGAAGTTACTTACCATACTGTAAGAGATCCATGGGGCTAGGATTTCAGGACAGCTTCTAGGTGATGAGCGTGAGCCCCAGCTAAAAGCCAGGAAGAAAACAGGAATCTCAACTTCACAACTGCAAGAAACTGAGTTATGCCAACAACCTAAATAAGCTTGGGAGAGTGTGTCTCCCATGAAACTGCAATTCTAGCCAACAACTTGATTTTAGCCTAATGACAAACTGAGTGGAGGACCCAGTTCACCTGTTCCCGAAACCTGACCCTTGGAAACTGTGGGACAATAAATAGGTATTGTATGGTTTTAAGCAGCTACATTCATGATTTGCTGTGCAGCAATAGAAAAGCAATACATTCTCCCTGCAACCTCTACTGTACTCCATCCCTTAAATTTTAGAGAAATATCCCCAATGCTGAGAAAGGTAAAATGCCCATCTTGAATTAGTAATTCTATAAAAATTCATGTAAAAATACATTCTGGGGCTTGCATACATCTCAAATACTTAGACCATAAGAACAGAGTATAATCAATGATAATTCGGTACAAAACACTGCAACCTAGTTAACATTTATTTTCTAACTTAATGTTTTATATTTATTTTATCTCCTTCACAGGTGCATAAACTAGTGTCAGCTATTTCACATACGATACGTGGTTTCAACTACTTTACAATTCAATTCATAATGTCCTAATTCAAGTAGAGAATAACAAAACCAACACTAGCCATTCTTTTGAAATTTCTAAGCAAATTTAGATGACAGGTGTAGAAATTGCATGACTAATTCAGAGGGTACAGGATTGAAAAGCTGTATACTTGTTGGCCTATATGATATTTCCATCTCATTCAATTCAGATAGCATAGCCCTGAGAATCACCTTTTATTAGCAAAATGTTTGAGGACTGATATCAATTTGAATAAGTGACAAAGCAATTTGTCATAGATCAAAGTGCCTTTCCTCTTTTCCTACAGAGGCATTTAAAACCTTCTTAAATGCTTATATTTATTAATTTCACTCTATGGGCATTCCATAACATGATAAAACACTGGGGGAACAAACAAACAAACAAAAGACAGCATTCAATAAGTACTTTAAAATGCTTGCAAGCTACAAATTGAATTATTTGTCCAAATAAGTTTTTTGATTGCAAGGGAAATAAATATCTATTGTAGTGAATGTAGAAAATAAAGACAAACAAAATAAAGTGACAGCATTATTTTTAGAAGTCAGTTTTAAACCTTCCTAGTAATTTAGAATATATGTGTAACACATTGGAAAATAAGTAATTTCTAAGTTAAACAGTAAAGGCATTATTGTCAACATTTACATATTTTTGATTAATAGTAAAACTGAAATTTTTAAATATAATGCACATTATTCATTTTATCCTAGTGTATTTATTGGGAAATATGTTAAAATGTCTTACTTCTTTCTACTATGGTATTCATTACAAAACATGTAGGAATATTTTCTAGCTGTTTTTCCTTTTTGTTCTTGTTTTAACTGTGTATGCATTTCTGTGTGATTTAACATTTAGAAGTTTAAAGTGTTTGGGAAGTAAAAGCAACTGACCTAGTTCTTTCTGTTTTTTGTCTTTGGTTTCATACTTAGGAAAACTTTTTCTATCACAACAGTGTACAAAATAGTCTAGCAATCCTGGCAAAGTATTCAGTACCTAGAAATCCCTTGAAAGACCCTCACTAATCTCTTCACCAATAAATCCCATCTTTAAACATTTGCAAGGGTTTCATTGAGGGTCAAGGTTGCTGTAATAGTGTCCCTGAGAAGTGGGCTACAAACTCACTTTTCCTTTACAACCACAAAGGGTTTTGTTTGTTTGTTTGCTTTGTTTTCTTACTGTTGTTTAAGTTTTTAAGTCTTTGGTGAATCTGGAATCGAATTTATGGATTTTTGTAAGGTATTAATCTATGAATCCTTCCCTCATCCATATATATTGTTTTATTTTATATTTTTTGCTTGTTTAAAGAAAGATTGCATCCTAAATACTCTTTCTAATTCAAATTCACTAAGTATAACAGAAGGCCTAATAGTCTGAGGTTCTATTTATTTTTAATGTATACTTCTTAGTATTTTACATGAATTGCTAGTGTTTGAAGATCTCTTACAGCAGTGCCAGATAACTCTTCTAAATCAAAGAGCTGTTAAGAAGACAAACACACTGAAACTTCCCCCCCATATCCTATGGACAGAGCAGAGACGCAGAGAGTCTCTTAGAACCACAGTGGGATGAGAATCAAGAAAGAACACAAGTGTTCTGAATGATACCTGGACTCTCTGATCATTATTTCGTTTAAAAAAGTTATTTTTTTTTTAAATTTCAACATTCTTAGTATAACAACAGAACGTTTAGCATATTATACAACAAATGAAAGCTGTAAAACAGAATAAAGAGAAGAATCCATTATAATAAGCCTATTGCCTAAACACAACCTTTCTTAACATTGGCCAGTCTTTTGAGAAGGCTGATAAGGCAAATTCTCATGTAATCATTTTGGAAGGCTCTCACAATACCAAGAATTATTGCCATGGTGATCACCTTTATCATGATTCCTCTTAAAATCACTCCCCATTATCTGGAACTGAGTAACAAAAAAGAAAACATTTTCTTCAGTGTTTCAGAGGCCGTTTTGCTGTCGAAATTAAACCCCATAAAAGAATACTATGTTCGGCCTTCCCTAATTCATCTTTGACCATTTTATTTACCTCTGGTTCTTAAGCTAATTCTTTTCGGTTATAAAATGCACTTTGGAAAAATATTTAGAAGAAATGGCCACTTTTTAGATGTTTATGAGAGCCCGCTAATTTGACAGGATGGCCATTTGGTAAGAGATGTATCTGTGATGTAGGAATGTGTTGCTGTTTAGCTCATCTCTAAAACCTGGGAGCATGAAGTAACCAGCTTTTGAAAGTATATCACAAACAGCATGCTTCAATAGCAGTCAAGCATCTATTGAACTAAAGCTACAAAAATGGGGAACCTCTTGTAGTAACATGGAGAATAAACCTAAAGTCCAATTGATCCTAAACTTATACCTGCATTAAGAGGCACAAAGGCTATTTTCATAAACCACTTGAAATCTGATTATGGATTACAGGAAATAGGAGTTTCCAACCCTCTGAGCAGTAAACTCTTCTTTGTTTTAATTAGATGTTGCTTGCAGTGAAATCCCTTTAAAAATTAAATGCCATCTATTCTAAATCCATATAATACCCAGTGTAACACTAATCCCTAATTTGAAATAAATAAATAAATTAAAAAGACTAAAACATTTATACTAAGTATGAAAAGTCTTCTTTATCCAATTAAAAATTGGTATTTAGGGTAACATAAGGAAACTACTTCAGCCATGTAGATATAATTATGCAAGGTCATTTGTCACTGGTTCTACAGTGTTCACACAAATTAATGGGCTCAGATTCACCAAAACTTGAATTAAATGTGAGGCGCATCATAAATCTTTAAGAATTTTTAAGTTTAAAATTAATCTCCTTCCTAATAAATCAAATCTGATTTTCTTATATTCACTGGCTCTCAACCACCCTCCTTGCTTCTGCAAAAACCAGTGTCTAGAAAATAAGAAAAACTCAGTTATTCAATTGCTATTTATGAAAAATTACAAGACCAGGGCATGAAAATGCTATGAGTAAGCTACATTTTGGATCTCTCGGTCCTGAGATTAGACATGGGAATGACATCAATCACAGATGCCACTCAGCGTTCATTTCCTGAAACTTCTTTTTCTCTCTTATTGACTTTAGGTACACTAAATATTGGAGCAGAGGCTATTGCTTTACTAACTTCTGAACTCTTAATGCAAATTAGGTTGGTTATCTGCAATAACGTGATCCTTCATCTCTCAGAAGTGTTCCAAATGGAAAGTCACTTACTAGTTGTGTGACCTTGGAAGGCTCTTAACTTCCCTTCGTATCACCCAACTTTTCATTTATGTGTTTGACAAACATGTATGTGTGTGTGTGTATCTGTTTATCTGTCTATTGCAAGAGAGAGAGAAAGAAAAAAAGAAAGAGAAGCAACACAGAGATGAGAGAGAGAAGAGAGATAGAGACGGGGGGGGTGGGGACCAGCTACATGTTGAGTATTGTTGCAGACTCTGGAGATAGAAAAATGAACAGAGAACATAGAAACACTCACTCTCACTGAGTGTGCCAGCTGGTGACAGCTGCTACCCATGGAAAAATAATCACGGAAGGGATATGAATGGCTGTGCCAAATTGGGCATTGGAACTTTAAGAAGGTCAAGGATAAGTGTGCTGAGAAGGTGGTGAAGACTGGGCCACTGAGGCAAACTGAAGTAAGAACAGTTCCAATGGAGGAATCACAAGTCCAGAGACTGGAGGGGCACAGGCTTGCACTCAGGATGGAGCATGGGGCTGACTGGCAGGAGGCCATCCCTGGCAAGGAACAGGATTCCAGATTTTGTTGGGCTTCTTTAATAAATATGATAATGAAACCAAGCTTGTGTTTCTTCCCTCTGTTGTTGTTGTTGTTGTTGTTGTTGTTGTTGTTTTGTCTTAGAAATGTCATTCTTAGGTGGCTCAGTCAGTTAAGGTCTGACTCTTGGTTTTGGCTCAGGTCACAATCTGAAGGTTTGTGGGATAGAGCCCCACATAGGGCTCTGCAATGACAGTGCAAAGCCTGCTTGGGATTCTCTCTCTCCCTCTCTTTCTGCCCTCCTCTTTCTTTCTTTTCTTTCTTTCTTTCTTTCTTTCTTTCTTTCTCTTTCGTTCTTTCATCCTTTCTCTCTAAATATATCAAAATAAATAAACTTTAAAAAAATAAAAAATGTCAGTCTTTGTAAAATGGATATGTAATCAACCAATGGGTATTTTCTATCTTTACATTATTTTGTCCTGAATTACTGTCCATTGTGGTATTTACCAGCCATCCATCCAAAGTCAGTGATATGGATAGATGAGACCCTGTGCAGTGTTTCATATGTTAATCACAAAGAGTAACATTTGAGGTAGCAACATGTGCGATTTGGGGTTTACCAAAAGTAGTTTCCTTTGAACATATAGTATAAACCACTTCTAAATCAATCCGCAGTGAATCTCACTGTTGACATTCTTGGCACTTTGAAAGTCCTATTGTAGTAACAGCCACTTCTAATCACTCTAACCGGAAAAAAAAACTTAAAAAAAAAAAAAGAAAAAAAAAAGGAAAACATTGTTGGGAGGTGCCTGGGTGGCTTAGTCAGTTAAACATCAGACTGTAGATTTCTGCTCCAGTCATGATCTCCCTGTCGTGGGATAGAGCCCTGACTGCACTCATGGTGCAGAGCCTGCTTGGGATTCTGTCTCCCCGTCTGCCCGTCCCCTGCTCATATGATCTCTCTCTCTCTCTCTCTCTCTCTCTGTGAAAAATAAATAAATACACATTTAGAAAAAAAATTGTTGGAGATCTATGGAGTACAGAGTTACAGAGCATATGGTGCTTTGGATATGGTGAGTCCAAGAAAAAAATCTCTTCACTCTCATTGAGTTTTGTTGTTGTTGCTGTTTAATTGAATTCTGTCATAGAAAAGTAACCACATTTCAAGGCAGACTGCAGTGTGATGCCTTGGTTTCAATGTCCCACAAAAAGTAGGAGAGTGCAAGACACTGAGAGACAGTGTAGAGAAGGATGTACATGAAATAACTGGAGAATTATTAGACATCAGAGAGGGGTGCCTGGGCGACTCAGTCAGTTGAGCAACTGACTCTTGATTCCAGCTCTGGTCATGATCTCACAGTTCATGAGATCAAGCCCAGCATGGGGCTCTCCGCTGATGGTGCAGAGCCTGCTTGGGATTCTCTCTCCCCTTCTCTCTGTGCCTCCCCTGCTCCTATGCTCTCATACCGTCTCTCAAAATGAGTAAATAAACATTAAAAAAAAAAAAAGATATCAGAGAGAAAACAGTCAGCTGATAAAAACAATCCAGCCTAAAGAAAAAATATAAACAAAGACAATCCTGTCCTTTCTTCACTGTAATCTTTTCTGTTGGCAAATCACTTTTTCTCCTTCAGGCTGAAAGCTCTGGTTTTATTAAGGTGATATCCTACAGATAGTGTTATGCTAATGAGTCAGGCATTAATTTATTTCCCTTGCCATCTAGCTCAAGACATGTAAAGTGGAAGAGAGGTCCCTCTGATTTTCCAGGGGGTTCTTTTCTTCTGAGCTGCAAGATATCACAGGCTACAAGGATTCTCCACGTTCTGTAATTCAGAAGGAAGTCCCTCCACAGGGGATTTCAATGTTGGCTTAGAAAAAAAAGCATCTCCTTGCCTACGTGCTTTCTGAACTTGCAAGTTCGAGAAGTGTCTTTAAGGCACGGGCATTTTGCGTCTTGCTACCAGCTGACTTTCTACTTTTTTGGTCACCAGATCTAGGAGGAATCTTTCCTGCTTGTTTTCTGCCCACAGGAACTTCTTTCAGGGAGTGGTCTCATCGTGGGGGCCTGCTAGGGTTGCTGCTGGCCCCACAGTCTAACCTGACTTCTTTTAGTTAAAAGGGATTTATTAGAGTTTCCTCCATTACCACACAGAGTTTTCACAGAAGAAGAAAAAAAAAAATTGAAAGTCATCCTAACCTCATTAAATCCACTCCATTCTGCTCTATAGTTACAGAAAGTTTTTTGTCTTCGAAAGACATCATTTTTAGCACACAACTTTTCCCCTTATAATTTCTGAAACGTTTTAGAGGGATTTCAGACATGTAGAGTTAGTACATTTTGAGTATATTGTTTTTGAACATATGCCCTATCTTGACTTTTTAAAGTGTATTTATATATTTGTTGAGAGAGAGAGAGAGTGAAAGAGAGAGAGAGAGAGAGAGAGAATGAGCAGGGGCAGAGAATTCCAAGAAGGCTCCATGCTATCAGTACAGAACCCCATGAGGGGCTCATCCCATGAACGGTGACATCGTGACCTGCTCTGAAATCAAGAGTTGCTTAACCAGCTGAGCCAGCCAGGTGCCTCTCTCCTGCTTTTACATAAGAAAATAGGCATGAATGACAATGCCAAGATGCTGAGTGTTCCAATAGCACTAGTGTGTCTTACAACACAGAGAAAAGAAACATATATTTTAGTTTAGCAGTTTAAAAATATACAGAAGAGTAGCAAAGATAGTACAGAGGGTTCTGATATATCTCACACCGGGTCTCGCCTATAATTAACATCTTGCATTAGTAGGGCACATTTTTTACAATTAGGAAACCATTGTAAAAAGTTCTTAGTAACTGAAGTCCATACTTGATTCAGACTTCTTTCATTTTTTTTTTTTTTTTTTTTTTTTTTTTTTTACATAATGTCCTTTTTTCTCCTCCGGGGCCCCACCTACGGCATCAAGTTACATTTCACCCCCATGTCTTCTTCGGCACCACATAATGGGGAAGGTTTCTCAGACTGTTCTTTGTTTGGGATGACCTGTGTAAAGTACGGTCGTGTATTCGTAGAAAGCCCACCAATTTGGATTTTTCTGTTTTTCCCATGATGAGAACAAAGTTATGGGTTTTGTGACGTAAGACCACTGATGTTAGTTGCCATTGATGAGACACATTATCAGTATAATTTATCACTACTGATTTTCATCTGAACCCCCTGGCTGACGTAGTATTTGCTGTGGTTCTCCTCTGAAAAACTAATTTCCACCCTTTCATTACAGCGTGCTTTAGAGGGAAAATTATCATGAGAAGCTCACACATAAGGAACGGAGAGTTATCTTTAGCTCCGGGTGAGGGATCATTTATATAAATTATTTAGAATTCTTCTGCATGGGATATTTGCCTCTTGTCCCACATTTATTTATTTTTCCAATAATTTATTTCTATCTGGACTCATGGATGCTTATTTATTAACAATGCTATTTTCCTTTTCAAATTGTTTGAGTACAAACAAGTTTAGGTTTTTGGGAGCCTTTTAGTTTCTCCTGTGTCCTTTGACACACCTATGTCATTGTTTTATTTTGTTTCATTTTTGAGCACTTGCTTGCTTTCTGGCACTACGGGGATACTCCAGTGACATTTTGTGTAATGTTGACTCAGCCCCTGGAACTAGCCATTTCTCTGAGGAGGCTGGTTCCACTTAAAACTCTTAGAGAAGAGTTTTACCAAAAAGCAAAACAACTTCAAAACAAAAAACACACAAACAAAACTGTTTTAAACAAAAACAAAACAACAAAACAATGACAATAAACAAACAAAACAAAAACAAAACAACAAACACACAAACAAAAACAAAACAAAACAAAACTAAAACTAAAAGAACAAAAACAAAAACCCCAAAAGCCAAAAACCAAACCTGGGTGTTTGATGTTCTCTGCTACTGGAATAATGTTAAACTCTTGGGTTATTTTAATTTACACAACAGGGAAATACATGTGTTTATATCCCACATATATACACATCTCTATAATCCACCTGTATTAAGTTAAACATGAGTTCATACTAGTGTCTCTGACTCTAATGCATGATCATTCTGTCCCCCTGTGCTGTCTATAACCTTCCACTCCACCAGTGGAAACCAGGGGCCCCTACCACCCACCACCCATTTTCTTAATTGTTCAATTCCATTGTGCATGTTTCCTGGTTTCAACATTGATGGCCTATAACCCTACAGAGAAACAGAATGAAACAAAAAAACAAAAACAAACAAGCAAACAAACAAAAAACAGTATTACCAACCAAAGTGTTCTGCTTTCATTCAATTCTTTCTGTCTTCAGTATTCCAATCACTCATCTTTATTTTTTTTTTTTTTTTTTTCAACGTTTATTTATTTTTGGGACAGAGAGAGACAGAGCATGAGCGGGGGAGGGGCAGAGAGAGAGGGAGACACAGAATCGGAAACAGGCTCCAGGCTCTGAGCCATCAGCCCAGAGCCTGACGCGGGGCTCGAACTCACGGACCGCGAGATCGTGACCTGGCTGAAGTCGGACGCTTAACCGACTGCGCCACCCAGGCGCCCCCAATCACTCATCTTTAAAGTCACATAGATCCAAATCTTTTGCCTTCACCCACGTTAGTAAAATCATCCATTATGTTGTTTTAGTGAATATTTAATTTTCAGTCTCCCCTGCACTCTTATAAGAAAACTAAAAGCTTTTTTATACATTCAGGTTTACCCTTTGTCCCATAAATATTTTAATGGTGAACATTGTCATGTATCCAATGCTACAGTATCATAAAGAGTGGTTTAATTATTTTACTGAGATTCTTGTGCTATATCTAGTCAACTATTCTCCCTACTCCTCACAGCTTTACTTTGGACAGTCATCTTATCATTGCCCTTCAAGCTGTATCTTTTTAAAAAAAATTTTTTTTAAATATTCTAATTTATATTTGAGAGACAGAGATAGCACAAGTGGGGGAGGGACAGAGAGAGAGGGAGACACAGAATCTGAAGCAGGCTCCAGGTTCCGAGCTGTCAGCACAGAGCCCAATGTGGGGCTTGAACTCACTAACCATGAGATCGTGACCTGAGCCGACGTTGGACCCTTAACCAACTGAGCCACCCAGGCAACACTTCAAGTTGTATCTTCTAAAAATATATGCATATTTTATTATTTTAGAGAGAGAGAGAACAGAGGAGAGGAATGGAGTGAGAGAGGGAGAATCTTAAGCAGGCTGTATGCCTAGTGTGGAGCCCAGCATGGGGCTTGAACCCAAGACCCTCAGATCTTGACCTGAATGGAAATCAAGAGTTGGAAGCTCAACTGACTGAGCCACACAGGCGCCCTTGGTGTGTGTCTTCTAACTACTTATACAAATGGAATCATACAGGGTTTTAAGCTTGACTTTTTTTTATTAGAAATACGTATTTAAGATTTTTCCATTTCTTTCACAGAATGATTCTTATCACTGAATAGTATTCAAATATATGACTCTATGCCATCTTATTTATCCATTCATCTTTTGAAGAGCGTTTTTGTTGTATCTACTTTTTGGCAATTATGACTAAAGCAGCTATCACTTTACAAGCAAGTATTTGTGCAGACATAACTTTTGAATGAGTTGGGGAAATACCTAAAGAGCTATTGTTAGATCACATGAGATTTAGCCTTGTCAGATACCATCAAACTGCCTTGTAATGTGCCTGAATCATTTTGCACTTTCCATTAGCAATGAATGAGAGTTCTTATTTCTCCAATTCTTGGCAAAATACGATTTCAGTATATTATATATTCAGCATTCCAATAGTTGTGTAGTGACCTCTCATTTTTTTTTTAATTTTTTAATGTTTATTTATTTATTTTTTTTTTAATTTTTTTTTTCAACGTTTATTTATTTTTGGGACAGAGAGAGACAGAGCATGAACGGGGAAGGGGCAGAGAGAGAGGGAGACACAGAATCAGAAGCAAGATCCAGGCTCTGAGCCATCAGCCCAGAGCCTGATGTGGGGCTCGAACTCACGGACTGCGAGATTGTGACCTGGCTGAAGTCGGATGCTTAACCGACTGCGCCACCCAGGTGCCCCAAATGTTTATTTATTTTTGAGAGAGAGAGAGAGAGAGAGAGAGAGCAAGTGGGGGAGGGGCAGAGAGAAAGGGAGACACAGAATCCAAAGCAGGCTCCAGGTTCTGAGTTGTCAGCAGAGAGCTCAACATGGGGCTCGAACTTGTGAACCATGAGATCATGACCTGAGCTGAAGTTGGATGCTTAACCAACTGAGCCATTCAAGTGTCCCATGATTTCTCATTGTTTTAATTCACAGGTTCCTAATGAAATATGATATAAAGCATCTTTTCATGTGTTTATTTCACCTCTGTATAGTTTTTTGATAACATGTCTCTTCAGATTGTTTGACTATTTTTAATTAGGTCATTTGCTTTCATAGTGTTGATTTGTAAGAATTCTTTGTATATTTTGGCTTTAAAAATCTTTGCATATTTTGGTTATAAATTACTGTTCAGAGTTGTTTTGTGAATACTTTGTCCTAAATGTGGCCTGCCTTGTAATTCTCTTAGCAATGTAGTTCATAAAACAGAAGTTTTTAATTTGAATAAAATCCAATTTATCAATTTTTTTCTTTCTTTTTATGTTTGAACCCCCGCCCTGACAACTGTCAGCCCCATAGACCTCATCCCTGTCTGCCTGGATCTCACCTATCAATTTTTTTCCATAATGAATTAGACTTCAGTACTGTATCTATGGCTTGGTGTGTTTCCTATGACAACATATGTGTTGATACTATTCATTTTTTAATTTCAAATCAGCAATCCACATCTTTTGTTTGGGGAGTTTAATCCATTTACATTTAAAATAATTACTTGGGGCGCCTGGGTGGCGCAGTCGGTTAAGCGTCTGACTTCAGCCAGGTCACGATCTTGCGGTCCGTGAGTTCAAGCCCTGCGTCAGGCTTTGGGCTGATGGCTCAGAGCCTGGAGCCTGTTTCCAATTCTGTGTCTCCCTCTCTCTGCCCCTCCCCCATTCATGCTCTGTCTCTCTCTGTCCCAAAAAAAATAAATAAACGTTGAAAAAATAAAATAAAATAAAATAAAATAAAATAAAATAAAATAATTACTGATAGGGAGGAACTTACAATTTACCCACTTTATAAATTACTTTCTGTGTTTTATAAATTTTGGTCCTCACTTCCTTTGTTACTATCTTATTTGTTATGTAGTTGACTTTTTATAGTTGATATATTTTAATTACAGTGACATATATATCTGTATATATATATATTATATATTTTATAGATATTTTCTCTGTAGTTACTATTGGGATTACATATGACTTTCTAAAGTTATAACAATTTATTTTAAACTACGGACACCTAAACTTCTATCTTATGCAAACTACTTATTTCTACTCATTTATAAATCTGCCCCAATTTATGTTACTGATGTCACAAATGACATCTTTATATATTGTGTGCCCAGTATTATAAATTCATACTCATTTTCATGTTTGTGTGCTTTAAATCTTATAAGAAAACCTAAAGGAGAAATAACAATCCAAAATTACAATAATACAGATTTTATAATTGCTCACAAATCTACCTTTACCAGAGACTCCTATATATGCATTTGGCCTTGAGTTATCATTGAGTATTCTCTCCATTCATGTTAAATGACTCCCTTTAGTATCTCTTTCAGGGCAGGTCTAGTGGTCCTGAGCACATCCTGAGCTTTTGTGTATCTCAGAGCCTTCATTTTTCCTTCACTGGAAGGGCAGGTCTGCTGTCTATAACATTCTTGGTTGGCAGGGTTTTGTTTTGTTATTTTTTTTGTTTTTTACTTTCAGTACTGTGTCATTCCACTGCCATCTGGCCTGTAAAATTTCTGCTGAGACATCTAATGACAATCGTATAAAACTCTCTTATACATGATGAGTCACTTGTCTTGCTGTCTTCAAGATCTTTTCTTTGTAAGTTTCACCAACTATACAGCATATCAGTTTGGTTTCTTTTGGATTTATCCCTCTTGAATTTAATTCAGCTTCTTGGATTTGTATATCCAGTTTTTTCCTTCAAATTTTGGAAGTCTTAGCCCATTTCTTGTTACGAGATTTCTGCCGCTTCTCTCTCTTTTTTCTCCTTCTGGGACTTCTATGCTTTATGGTGTCCTGTATATCCCTTAGGCTCTGTCAGTCCACTGCTGAATCTCTTTAGTAAATTTTTCAAATTAGTTTTTGCATGTTTTGACTCCAGAATTTCTGAATTCTTTTTTTTTTTTCAACGTTTATTTATTTTTGGGACAGAGAGAGACAGAGCATGAACGGGGGAGGGGCAGAGAGAGAGGGAGACACAGAATTGGAAACAGGCTCCAGGCTCTGAGCCCTCAGCCCAGAGCCTGATGCGGGGCTCGAACTCACGGACCGTGAGATCGTGACCTGGCTGAAGTCGGACGCTTAACCGACTGCGCCACCCAGGCGCCCCTGGAATTTCTGGATTCTTTAATAACTTCTATGGCTCTGTTAATATTCTCATTCTGCTTATAAATCATTTTCTGGATTTGGCTTAGTTGTCTATGTCTATGATTTCCTTTAGCTCATGGACTATAATTAAGACAGTTGTTTTACATTTTTGTCATGTGAATCAGAGGCCTATGTTTCTTTAGACTGGCTTCAGGAGATTTATTTTGTTCTTTTGAGTGGGTCTTATTTCTCTGTTTCTTTGTATGCTTTGTGATCTTTTGTTAAAACTTAGGCATTAAAAAAAAACAAAAAACAAAAAACAATTATCTCTTCCAGTCTTAATGGACTGGCTTTTATCAGGATAGATTTTACTAATCAGCTTACCATAAAGTCAGAAAGATAAGCTCCCAAATATTTTCTGGAGATGCATCTTTCCTGGGCCTGTGCATGTGCTTTCATTTTAGCCCCCACCCCCAAATATGGCTGCTTTTAGATATTTTATTTTCCCTAAGAGTTTCAGCCCTACTTCTTCTCGAAGGACTTAGATTTTTTTTTTTTTTTTTCCCCTCTGCTGTAACCCCTCATCCTCAGGTTCCCAGTGTGTTGCAGGCTTCTGCAGCTCTGCTCCACGGTACCCAGCTCTGCTTTCAGAGGCCCGCAACCTTATATCAAAACTAGGCTACTTTCCAAGAGAAAATCAGAGCCAGCCCTTCAGACGGCACACCGCAAGCCAAAATGTTGCCAGCAAGATCCACCCCTTTCCTTCAGTTTCAAAGGAGGAAGTGGGAATTGGGCGGCTTCCGCCTGACCATATCATGCTGAACTAAGGAAGGGGTTAGCCAAGAGTGAGCAAAACACAATGAAATTTCCTACCGCTTTTAAAATGGCTCCTTCTTGATTAAGCATTTCCTCGATTGCTACAGCTCCTTAACTGGTTTCTAGAGATCTGATGGGTATTTTGGTTCACATATTATTGTTTGTTCAGTGTCTCTGTGGAGAACAAGGGCCTGGCACCTTCCAGGTCACCATCTTGCTGATGTTAAGTGTACAGAATGTCTCTTTTGTACGGTCCAGATTTTAGTGGGTATATTTACTCAACTTCCTCAAATCCGTACTCAGCTAAATTTGCAAATTCTCAGTATGTATATTCACTTAATTTCTGAAGTCATATAATAAGATGAAAAAATTGGCAATAAGGAACATACAGATTAAGTCATGAATCTCTCTATAAACCCATGAAGGAAAAACTATTATTATCTTCATTGGCAGGTAGGAAACTTAGAGACAGGTCAATTGAGTGATTGGCCAGCAGTCAAACCACCGTTTCCAGGTAGAGACAAGATTTAGACTCAAGCAGTCTGGTTCTCGACTCCACCTTCTTAAACACTCTATCGCATGACATTTGTGGAGAATCACAAGGACTTTAAGGAGTCATCCATAATGACCTGAAGGTCATATAGTATCAGAGGCTCATGCACACTGCAGAATTCTGAAATTCACTGACGATGGAGAATAAGACTTACTCTTCATCAAGACTAATGATCACTTCTGCTGAAAGGCAAAAATGGTATTATGACTGTTGAGTCTATATCCCACAAAAGTACTCCAGTTCCTAGGTTCAAAGTATTAGAGATACAGAATTACTTGTAGAGAGAGAAAAATCTCTGTACTTAGTACTGGTGTTGCTTTACCCAGTAATTGTAAAGCGGTTAAATTGTGGCTGAGTGCCCCACTTTTGCTGGTACAAATATAATCTCTGCGTCTTATTACCACTGTGTTTCTAAGACACGTTTAAGGTTGGAAATGGTTGCCTTCTTTTGTATCTGTCTCGTTACTCTTAGGTATTAATGCAACAAGTATGTGATAAACACTAACTGAATAAAAAATGAAGACATGTTGTCCGTTTATTCTCCTAATGTTAGCAACCTGATGCTCTTTTATTTTACATTAACATAAAGACAAGAGTTTCTTTTAGCTATCTTATGATTTATATTGTAAGAATCCAAACATTTAAAAAAAATGTTGCCACCTTCCAAATGCTTTCATGCAATACTAAGCTGCTTGCATTGATTACAGTTGTTAACAACTTGATCAACACCCTGATATATTAACCAGTGTCTCTGGGAGAGAACATTCCCAGAGTTACAACCTATTTTACAGGGTTTATCAGCTGCTATTAAAGACTTTGACATTGTTTTATTCTTTTTTTTTAATGTTTACTTGTTTTTGAGAGAGACAGAGACAGAGCATAAGCGGGAGATGGGCAGGGAGAGGGAGACACAGAATCTGAAGCAGGTTCCAGGCTCTGAGCTGTCAGTACAGAGCCTGACACAGGGCTTGAACTCACAGACCATGAGATCATGCCTTGACCTGAAGTCAGATGCCCAACCGACTGAGCCGCCCAAGAGCCCAATAAAGACTTTGAAATTGTTTCAAAAGGTGTTTAGATAAATATCTGGTTTATGGAAAGGCACATTAAATAGTTGAGATATGCATGCATTTAAAATATAATACATAAAATTTCAAGTTGAAAACAAACATAAATTGCTGAAAATGCACCAGAGATTACAACGTGCTATCAAAATTATTTGCCCCAAATTCACCACCATATTATTAAACTTTTTCTTTAAGATTAGTATTTATAGGAAATATTCATTCCAATTAATGAAAGTAGTTGAACTTAGAATGTTACCTTGTATGGAGGTGCAAGGCAGCAGATAATTCACAACATTTGTATTTATTAAATATTCTTATTCATCAACACAGCTTTCCTAAATCATCTTTGCCTTTGGATTTCATTTATCCATACAGTATGTAGTAAGCAGAGACAAGGAGTAAAATATCTGTGTATGAAATCATTTATTTTAAATGGAATAATATGAGATAATTATAATACTGCCTTACCTGTGTCTTACCTCCCAAGAGAAGCTAAAACAGCAAGGACAAAAACTAACCTGAGATGTTGAGATCACCAATATGAGTATGCATATGTAGTAAGTACAGTATTATTTTTATTGCTTTGGTTTATATAAAGTATTAAAAGCAAACAAAATCCCCAATAGCTTTTATTTTGATCACAGAGAAGAATTATATATGGAGGGCTTCATTTTGCACAGTGCCTGGAAGACGGTAGCAGTTTCAGGGCTGTAGATTCCCTCCTTTTATAACTTAAAATGCCCTTTTACACACTTTTTACAGAATCATGCTCAACACCGAGTAAGAAATTATAAACTATATCCTCTTCATACTTCCAACTCAAACACTTTCTTTCTCTTTCTTTCTTTCTTTCTTTCTTTCTTTCTTTCTTTCCCTTTGGATAACTGTTATTTCTTTAGTTGGAAATAACTACCTGCTAATAATGGCTAAGTCAGTTGACCTATTTGGGTCATAATGAAGATAACTAGGAATTTGTTGATAGCCCCTTCTAGAGCCAAAACCAAACAAACAAAAGAAGAAAACAAAACAAAATTCAAGTTCGTCTTGAGAAGTCCTTGAGGTTTATGCTGTATTAGCAAGCCCAAATAATCTATCAATACTATATATTTTTTTTTAATATGGCCAAAGCTCTTATCTAGTGTAAGTGACCTTTGCGTATGTGGTAAAGAATAGAGTAACACAGGTAATTAATGTGTATGCTCTCATTGTTCAGATAGAAATTGTATTCCATGAGTAGATCATCAGCCCTTCCAAAGAACAATTTGAAGCCCTAAGATACTGAAACAGTTCCTGGGAGAATTGTCTTGAAGAAAGAAAGATCTAGCAATCTCTTTCCCAACTCTCAATACCATTGACAGTGCAGCATTTTATAATAATGCAGCCAGGTCTGTGTAGAGGGCAAAATGAAGCTGTGGGATTGTTAAACAAGCTAAAATATTCCTGCCTGTCCTTTGTTTCTAGAAATCGAGGAATTACCAGATTCAATTTTAAAATGATTGTTGGGTTGTTACAAGTAAATAGATTATCCACATTTGTGGGTTTGACATAGAAATGAGATTGGGAAAAGCAAGCTAAGCTACTCGAGGGAAATTTGAGTTGAAGAAAATTAATTTTGAATTATGTTTCAAAGGAAAAATGATTTGTTTTGTTAGAGAAAATATGAGAGGGCCTGCATGTATGGGTATTACTGGGTGTGATTGAAAGAAAATAATATTTATGCAAGTACATAAAGAAGGTGGAGCAATTTAATTAAGAGAGATAATATGAATGAAAGAAAGTGACAAAACTTGGGAAATTAGTTGAGTGGTCGTGAACGAGATAGGTAGTTTTAGCTCATGATTCAGTTTTTATTTGGCTTGATACAAAATGCATATTGAAATTATTTCCAATGTCTAAAAAGTGAACTAATTAATCAAATAAGACGAGTATAAATAGCATTGTAGTGAGTATTTTTTTAATCCTGTCCTAGAGTGTCTTAAACATAGAAGATGGTAAATTAAAAAAAAATAAAAATAAAGAAAAAAAAAGTCAGTGACTTAAAATATTAGGCCAACCACAGTTTCTACCACCATCCCTCCCAAGTTAACTACAAATACCCATGATGTACAAAACTTACACTTACCCATCCATGTTCGTCTATCTCATGTCTCCTAGGAATACGTTGTATGTTTCCATCTCATGTTTTGGCTACTGACCTCCTTGTACTTCCCCCTCTAAGATCGTGCACCATTTGAAGCCCCGTTCATCCATGACCCTTCCATAGGATCCACTCTGATCTTAGGAAGGATTCTTTCCACCAAGGCAAGAATGTGTTTTATTTACTCCAAATTCCAGTTTGTGGCAGGGATTAAACACTCAGTATGTAACTATGCCGTCAAGTCAATAAAAAAATTCTGTTTGATTGATAAATGTTTGCTTTTCTGTGAGTTTTTTTTTTCTTTTCCCTTCCTGTCTCCTGCAATTAAAACAAAACAAAATCAAAACCTTAATCCCCTTTTTACAAAGAACCTCTTCAAAATTTGGAATGTTACTACAAATGTCTTAAGTTACTGTTTTCCAGACTAAATACATACGTTTGTCCTTGTGACATGATTTATAGACTCTTCAGTACCTAGTGAACATCGCCTGAATGCATTATAATTATGTTCATATGGTGTAATAAAATAGTCTGGACCTTCTTGATGATGTGATTAAATGGAGAAATATATTGAGTTCATGAATGGGAAAGCTGATACTATAAAAATGTCAAATTCAGCCACATTCATGTAAAATTTCAATAAAACTATCTCAGTATATGATTCTAAACTTGAGAGGGAAGAATAAATGGCCAAGGAAAAACCCATGATTTTATTAAAGGAGAAACAACTGCGCGGAACTAAATATTATCACTCATAATTAAAATAAGTTCTTAAAGCTCAGAAATAGAGTTAAATTGCATATGCATGGATATTATGTCTAGCATTATGTACATCACATGTGTAGTATGTATATAGCATAGACCAGTATGTATACTCATCTATATGAATATGACAAAAATGAGGAATCTGGGTGGTTCAGTTGGTTAAGCATCTGACTCTTGATTTTGGCTCAGGTCATGATCTCATGCTTGTGAGATCGAGCTCTGTGTAGGGTTCCACCCTAGGCATGGAGCCTGCTTAAGAATCTCTCTCCTTCTCCCTCTGGCCCTCTCCGAGTCATTCTTCCTCTCTCTTTCTCTCCCTCTCTTTCTCAAAACACAAAGTGGCAAAAATGTACTTCAAATTAGTGGCTACATGAACTACTCCTCCGAACGTGGTGTCAGAATATTGACTACTTGTTTGAAAAATCTATAGAATTTGGTCCAGAACTCATTCCAGTTAGACAAATTAATTTCAGAACAGATACAAACCTAAATATGAAAAGGAAGCCATCCTGAGAAGGTATGAATATATTAGGTCCATCCTTCAGCTTAAATCTTTGATTTTTTTGCCTTCTCAAGTTTTCATGGACTTTGTCACTGTAGTTAAAGCCTCCCCATATGCTGGGTTGTTGTTTTCATTATAAAGAAGCACCACATGTCATATACATTTAATAATCTCTTTTGAGTCCTCAATCCCTCTATTACTCCCATTCATTTTTTTTTCCCCCACTGAGAGCATGACATCTTTAAAAGCTTTCTGTATGTCTGCCTTTCTTTTCAACTCTTTTCTCCCTCTTTCTCTCTCTCTCTCTCTCTCCTGGGTCGTTTTTAAATTTTTTATTTAAATTACAGTTAGTTATCGTACAGTGTGATAATAGTTTCAGGTGTAGAATTTCATGATTCAACATTTACATACAACACCCAGTGCTCATCCCAACAAGTGCCCTCCTTAACACCCATCACCCATGTAGCCCATCCCCCTATTTCCTCTCTGGAAGCCATCACTTTGTTCTCTATAGCTTAGAGTCTGTTTCTGGTTTCTCTCTCCCTCTCTCTCTTTTTTTTTTTTTCTTTGCACATTTGTTTTATTTCTTAAATTCCATATACGAGTGAAATAATATGGTATTTGCCAACTCTTTTTAATCAGTATTTATCTCATTTTCTGCTTCGGGATTGTTTTCGGGATATAGGTGATTATTGCCCTGTCATGTGCCAAAAACATCGTTTGGTCAAACTGTCCTAATTTTAATCAGTTTATCAGCACTCTTTGGAATGGCTGACCCTTCTCCCCTGAATCACTCCATTTTCTACATTTCCATGACCCAGATTCACCAAGCTTCCCCTAGCCGTCTTCACCTCCTTCCTCAGAAATTTAAATTTGGCATTCCCTAAAACTTTATTCTTAATTATTTTATTTTCATTAGGTACATTCTCTTCTTAGGTGATGTCCTTTAGTTTCCTGGTTTTAAATATCACATCTCCACCTCAGGCTTCCTAATTGAATCTTGTATTCAGTTGTCTTTAGGCATCTCGAACTTAGCATTAATTTTCATTCCGTTCTACAAGTATATGCGTAGTGCTCGTCTCCATAACTGAATCCCACCATCCACTTAATAAGTCAGGCCTCAAGCTCTGTAGTCACTCAGGTTTCCTACTTTTCTTCTCAAATTGCATCTAAATCTGATGAGTAACCCTATCTACCATGCCAGATAAAGCAACCCTTAAAATCAGCTCTTCTTATGAGTACATAGCAACAACCTCAATCATGAACTCTCTCCTGTAGCACTCTAAGAAGAAAAATACAAACAGCTCTAAATGGGTGATGGGCATTAAGGAGGGCCCTTGTTGGGCTAAATAAATAAATAAATAAATAAAACAGTGTTGAAAGGTGAGCAATGAAAATAGATGGCCTTTTTGGTTACACTAGATCAGTTGGATATTTAGGTTGAGAAGAATGTCTTAATTATGAACCTATAACATATGTGAAAATCAACTCCAAAAGTTTGTATATCTAAATAATACAATAAGATCACTTTTTGAAGATAATATAGAGGAATCAATTAGTACCAGTGAAGAAGATAAAGATTTTTTTTTTTTGCCCCGGTTGCAAAAATGTTAACCATAAAGGAAAATAATTATATTTATTAAAAATGAAAAAAAAATATGTTCATCATAAAAAGCATAAAAATGAAAAGCAAGCCCCAGAGTTAAATGGGAGTGTGTATTTGCATATATAAAGTTGACAAAGAGCTCCTATCCATAATATATATGGAACTCAAACAAACGGGTAAAAAAGGAAAGACAAACCAATAAAAATGAATGAAATACTCGGATATGTACTCGACGAAGCAAACATCTAAATTGACAATAAATACGTGAATAAGGTACTCAACATAATTAGACATCATGGAAATGCTATTATAACATAATGTGAAGTCTCTATAAAACCTCCAGAGTGAATAAAATGAAAGAGACAGAAAATACAAAGTGTTTGGTGCACATGGCATCGTCTGTGAAAGCTGAATGCATGCCTCCTTATGACCTAGTATATGCTGACCTCCTTTAGCATATATTTGTGCAATAAAACACAAGAAGGCCAACGAGTTTCCGCAGCAGCTTCATTTGCATTAGTCAAACACTGCAAATAAGAATAATGCACATTTATTAACAGAATAGAGAAGTGGAAGGTATGCTTCTTACAATGAACTAGTATGCAGGATGGAAAATAACTTATATACTTCACAGCGTCAATGTTTCAATCATAAAATTTCATGAAATAAGCCAAACCAAAGAATACATGGGCATATGATTCCATTTATGTACTTTGCAAGCAAACAGAAAAAGTAAGATGATCAACCTTTGGGAAAATGAGTGGTTATTAACTTCCAGGGGAATTTTGGGGTATCGGTAATGCATTACTTCTTTGAGGGGGATAATTGGATCCATGAGAGTTTCAGAGTGGAAAATCATCAGCTGTACACTTAATAATATACATGCCCAGAACAAAATACATTTAAAAACTAAAATAAATAAAGTAAATGGTAAATTGGTAGTGAAAGACAGTATGGGTGGAAAATTTCTGAAAGTTTGGGTGAGGAAGTGAGCGAAATAAGATTGCGTCAGCTAAAGAGGAATGTGGGATCAGATGCCTCTTATTTGTATTTTTTTTATAAGCCACATATTAGAAAATACTTATGTGTAAACTGAATCATTCAAAAAGGTAATGGCTAATGGTACAGAAGAAAGACGGAGTACCAGACTCAGTTTTTAGACAGTCAAGAGGGTGAAGTATCCAGGGATTGGCCACTGAAAGAAGAAACAACATTTTAGCCATTGATAGAAGGGAATACTTTATATAAATTAATATAAAATGTTGCACACTAATAGAAGTTTTTAATGTCAAAAGTGTTTTTAACAAATAGAAAGAATTTGACGGAATGAACTCAGTCTTTTTCTTTTTTTAATTTTTTTTTAACGTTTATTTATTTTTGAGACAGAGACAGAGCATAAACGGGGGAGGGGCAGAGAGAGAGGGAGACACAGAATCGGAAGCAGGCTCCAGGCTCTGAGCCATCAGCCCAGAGCCCGACGCGGGGCTCGAACTCACGGACCGTGAGATCGTGACCTGCGCTGAAGTCGACGCTTAACTGACTGAGCCACCCAGGCGCCCCTAACTCAGTCTTAAAACTCATTTCAATGCAATTTTTCTCTGAAGCTTATAAGTGTGATTCTTTTTTTTTTTCTTTTTTACTTGGTTTCACATGTGAGAGATGGTAGATGGACCCATTCATGCGAATGAATTATTTATTCATATACAGCATCCCTCTGTGGCAGTGCATTTCCCCTTGTTTATTTTTCACGTTTATTCAGAGTTATCTGTAGAACAGTGGCATTTTCTTTAACCATACTCTGACCTTCATTTATTTCCACAGTCGTCACCTTTCTTTTCTACATGTCAAGTTGAAACGATTATAAGTTTCTCTGACTTATTTAACCCAGCTGTCAGTTACCTAATTTGACCGGTAGATGATTTTGTCATCCTCTCTTCCATGAGATTCACAGATAAATTCCCTTCTGACCATTCCAGAAGTTTTTTTTTTTATTATTCCCAATCATTATCTCATCCATATTCATCACTTTTCTGCCAAATTTCATTTTGTTTTTTTAACTAAAGTTTACTCTTAAAAGCCTGGGAGGCCAACTGGACTTCCAGGCTGGAAGCCCTATTTAAGTTTTGCCAAGTTTGATTTTGCACATTGCCTTAAGACTTTCATCAAAATTTCCTGATGGAGGTTATCTAGTGGCTTTTTGGGGGATATTTTGAAAATTAATTAATCTTTACCTGCACGAGTAAATCTATTATCCATATTTTTACAAAAATATTTTACAGTGTTTTTATTTGCGAACATTAATTTGAGCAAGGCCATATTTTGGAATACACGTGCAGTAATTTGGAGATATCACTGCAGAGAGCCGGCTGTCAGTTTTCTGCATTCCCTGCTAAGGATCTCCTGTAAAATTACCCCATGACTCCATGTCTTCCGACTTCATAAGCCATGACTTTCTCATGCCCACAAAATAGCTCATTGCCATCTGTTCATATCATTTTGCTGCTGGAATGTGGCCTGTCCACTTTTAAGAATCTCAAAATAAAATGAAGTATAAGTAAAGGAAATTAGGGGCGCCTGGTGGCTCAGTCGGTTGAGCGTCCAACTTCGGCTCAGGTCATGACCTCGCAGTTCGTGGGTTGGAGCCCTGCGTCGGGCTCTGTGCTGGTGGCTCAAAGCCTGGAGCCTGCTTCCGATTCTGTATCTCCCTGTCTCTGTGCCCCTCCCATGATCACACTCTGTCTCTCTCTGTCTCTCAAAAATGAATAAACGTTAATTTTTTTAAATAAACGAATCAAGAGGATTTCTTTAAAAGGTATTTATTGAGGGGTACCTGGGTGGCTCAGTCGGTTGGGCTGACTGACTTTGGCTAGGGTCATGATCTTGCAGTTTGTGAGTTCGAGCCACATGCCAGGCTCTGTGCTGACAGCTCAGAGCCTGAAGCCTGTTTCAGATTTTGTGTCTCCCTCTCTTTGCCCCTTCCCTGCTCATTCTCTGTCTCTCTCTGTCTCTCAGAAATGAATAAGCATTAAAAAAAAAAATTATAAGTACGGGAAATTAAATGTATGTACTGAAAGAAACACAGAGGATGTGCCTCAACTCAGAACCTCCAAAGAACCTGGAACTGAGAAAAAAAATGCTAATATTTGAGAGAAAATGGTAGACCTTGCTAACTCTGGAAATCGCAGGACAACCCCTTTTTCCATCCATTATAGACACGCCACTAAAGTGATGAACTCATGGACTCAGCTAGTGGGCGGAATGAACAACAGAAAACATGATTCCTGGCAGCACGTTGAGCATCTCACACCCCATCTTCCTTCCTCCCCTCTCTTTGTCACTCACTTCTTTGGTGGCAAGCTTTGGGTGGTGTGCAATATCTTCTTTCCCATTTACACATCCCCTTTCGTTTTCCTGCAAATCAACGAGAGTAAACGTCAGAAATGGAGAATGTGGGAACGTTTGCACACACAAAAAAAGAGTGCTCTGATAAACAGCCTTTTTTTTTTAATATGAAATTTATTGTCAAAATGGAAACCAGTTAAACAGCCGTTTTGATTTCCTGAATTTTCTGTGATATGGATGAGGCTGGGTGGGGGAGGGGGCAAAACAAAACAAAAAAGAAAAAGGAAAGCTTGCCTGAAGTATCACCCTCAGGTTGATGCTGATTTGAAAGAAGTTCTGGAGGAGCCTGGGTGGTTCAGTCAGTTAAGCAGCCTACTTCGGCTCAGGTCATGATCTCACAGTCTGTGAGTTAGAGCCCCTCGTCGGGCTCTGTGCTGACAGCTTGGAGCCTGGAGCCTGTTTCTGTGTCTCCCTCTCTCTCTCTGCCCCTCCCCCATTTGAGCTCTGTCTCTCTCTGCCTTTCAAAAATGAATAAATTCTAAAAAATAAAATAAATAAATAAACGAAAGAAGAAGTTCTATAATTTGGGCCTGAAGATGAGTTAGATGAAATAATAACACTTGTCCAAGTGTAGCCAGGAAAGCCATACATTATAAGGCTTCTTCCTCAACTAAACAAGAAATTAAATTTAAATCCCCATGCACAGGGTTTTGTGCTGTTTTGAATGACACTTCATATAAAACTGTTTTTTGTTACCACTCCGTACGGACAAGTATAAAAGTACCATGACGGACTAAGGTTAAATGTTTGGACTCCTGACAAGCACATGTGGTGGAATATACTAGCCACAACCAGTGATTCTGTAATTAGATTAGTCTTATTACCAGCTTTCCAATTCCAGAGCCTTTGGGACCACATGGTAGTGAGGACAGGGCTGTTGATCTGAATAAAAGCAAATTCTGTTGGAGGAGAGAACAAGAAATACATAATATTTTACTTGCTATTTAAAATATTTATCCTACATATTACGATCAAAATATTCTAACTCCATCATCTGCAACCGTATACATATTTTAATTACTCTTTAATGCATATATAAATGCATATTTCTCTTTAATTACTCATTAATGCGTATTTAAATGCAAATTGTGCTTCCTGTGAACACACAAAGCAGTTTGTACTTTAAAAGCTTTGATATAATTTTGGAACAGGAAATAACTGCCTGAAACATACATAATGAATTTTGACATTCGTGATCAAAACTATTTTACTCAATGGGAAACGGACTTGGTTAAATATGCTAATTCGGTTTTATTATTAAGCAAATTAAAATAAATTCAGACTTCAAAGTGCATAGACATGAAAGTGTTTTTCTGGGCTTTTAAATTATAATTTAAAGGTTAAACTATCCTAATTAATATTTTATGGTTTATGTGAAATCCTCAGGTGACAAAGAGACGACATAGTTTTGGTTTTCATATTCACACTCATCCATGCACACACTATGCATATACGATATAGGTGGATACGTCGCAAGTATTCACAAGTGTGTATATATATATATATATATATGCTTATATTTATAAATAGTTATTATAAGGTAACAGGTATAATGCATATGTATAAAATGTTATTTCTCTACCCGATGACTGCATCTTTGTAAGGTTTCTAATATGTAAAAGTAAACAACTTTGAGAAAAATTAAAAATGTATATCCATTGTTCAAAGTTTAGACTAGAATTTTTTTTTTTTTTCAAGTGCAAAGCAGTGTGTGGGCCCGAGTGAAAAAACCGAAAATATTTTTAGCATACGAAATTTTAATTTGAAGAAGCAGGAAGGTTTTCTGATGGTGGGCTTTTAAAATAATTCTCTGGGAAATTTTAACCCCTCAATCTGCCTCACTTCATTTTGGATGAGTTTTAAGTTTTCTTATGTGTAGTCTCGTTCTCATCTTTAGCATGTCTACGTGCAGGCTACGCAGAACCTTCTAGGCTAGAGGTCATAGCATCAAGGGAAATAGAAGCATTGTGGAGTCAGATAGGCTACGTCTCCCCTATCACAGAATTGAGTGTCCAGTGATACGGATGCGTTGATCGCAAGTAGTGGGAAAAAATGCGACCTTTGAATAGGCTTTAAATTATCCTCCTCTAAAATGTCTAAAATTGGGGTGCCTGGGTGGCTCAGTCGGTTGAGCGGCCGACTTCGGCCCAGGTCATGATCTCGAGGTCCGTGAGTTCGAGCCCCGGTCGGTCTCTGTGCTGACAGCTCAGAGCCTGCAGTCTGTTTCAGATTCTGTGTCTCCCTCTCTTTGACCCTCCCCCGTTCATGCTCTGTCTCTCTCTGTCTCAAAAATAAATAAACGTTAAAAAAATTAAAATGTCTAAAATTAGTGTATTTAACACAGTGCAAATCAAGTTACCTCAAAGATCTCCTTCAGGGTCTAGGTAAGAAATTCCTAGTCTTCTATTCACCTTAATAAAGGACTCAATTTTCTATGAACTATGAATGTGTTACCTGGTGAATCTAAGTTGCTTTGAACCTTTCTGGCTTCCTTTGCATCACAAAGCTTGCTGCATTAAACTTGCCCATGAAAAGTGAATACACAATTCACATTTCTATTATCCCCAGGAAGAGTAGGGGAGCAAGCAGACTGGAAGAAATCTGTGTATTTGATAAAATTATGCTATTTTTTTTTGATAGCCACAAAAACAGCCTCCAAATTTCACCTAATTTAAATCCATTACAGTTCATGAGCATTTGAGTTATATTTTTGATGATATTTTCTGGCATGTTCATATATCTACAGTGTGTTTATTTAATATTTCACAAACTATAATTAAACTCTTTTTTGTTTAAAGTAAAGAACAGGGGCGCCTGAGTAGCTCAGTAGGTTAGGTGCCCAAATCTTGATCTCGGCTCAGGTCATGATCTCACAGTTTGGATTCTTTCTCTTTCTCTCTCTCTCTCTTTCTCTCTTTAATGTTTATTTCTGAGAGAGACAGAGACACTGTGAGTGGAGAGAGAGGGAGACACAGAAACCCAAGCAGGCTCCAGGCTCTGAGCTGTCAGAACAGAGCCCAAGGCGGGGCTCAAACTCACAGACCACGAGATCATGACCTGAGCTGAAGTCAGACGCTCAACCGACTGAGCCACCCAGGCGCCCAAAATAAATAAATAAACTTTAAAAACTAAATAGATAAATACCAATAAAAGAACCTAAGAGACAGAGAGGGCAAGGGAAGTTTACAGGTAAAAATTTAAGAACACAGAACTAATAAGTGGCTAGGTCATGACATAAACTCAAGTCTTTTGATTTCAGCACAGGTTTTCTTCATAGCAGAAATTTCTTTTATAATAATCTACCACACTAGGAGGAAAGAATGACAAAATCCAGTCCATGCCTAACCACCAGCTGTGAAAATTTCACCTCCCCTCAAATCTGTAGGAACTATATAAGTTTTGCATAAGGTAGTAAACTGTAATAAGAGAATTAGGTCATGATGTGTGTGTGTGTGAGAGAGAGAGAGAGAGAAATCCCCGCTCATCTGAGTACTGTGGATACATTATTAACTCTCCATTTCATTTAAAACTTGAACAGAAAATATGTTCCAGGTTTCCTGGGTTTTGTTTTTGTTTTTGTTTTTCCTTTTTTGCCAATGTTGTTGGGTAAGGTGACTGAGTAACTACACTACTGAATTCTAGGAATCAGTGTGGGGACAAGCTTACATAAAGGTAATAAATAAATCAATGTGAAATATAGCAGTTTGTATCAGAGTTTTCCAGGATTTGTGACAAAAATCATTGACAGATATTTGTGAGTATATCATGTGCAGAAGTTATTTGCAAAAAAATAACTATGTATTCTGTCATGCCCAGGCAGTTTTAAAAAGCATGATTCTTAGTTTATGATCCTTGTGCTTTACCCTGAAGACAAGGGTTTAAGGGACCATAAGTATGATGTGTCAACTCAGGGTCCTATCCAAGGACAAATCACTAGGAGCTGGATCATTTAAAGTCACTACCTTATTCTTAATGTGCTGGCCTCATTCAGTCAGAGCCAGCCTTGGTGACACTCAGCTGTGCATGATTTGGAGAAAAACCTCTGATCTCACGCTGGCTCTTCTCAGATGCTATCCTGCCATAAATGTTAGTAAGAACTACTTTTTAAATTAATAGACATTTTAAAGAAGTTTTGGGCTTACAGAAAAATCGAGCAGAAAAGAGGGCATTCCCGTATACCCACTCTCTCTTCTGCATTAACATTTGGATGAATTGTAGTAAATTTGTTTTAATTAATGAGAAAAAATTACATATTATTATTATTTTTTAATTTTTATTTATTTTTGAGAGAGAGAGAGGGGAGAGAGAGAAGTGTGTGAGCAGGGGAGGGTCAGAGAGAGAGTGAGACACAGAATCCCAAGCAGGCTCCAGGCTCTGAGCTGTCAGCACAGAGCCCAATGCAGGGCTCAAACTCACGGACTGTAACATCATGACCTGCGCCAAAGTTGGATGCTTAACCGAATGAGCCACTCAGGCCCCACAGTGATTATTATTGTCTTAACAATATTTAGCTTTCTGAATCATGATCATAAGATGTCTTCTCATTTATTTCGCTCTTTTTCTTTTATTTCAAAGGCTGTGTAGCTTTTTAGTTTAAAAGTATTACACTTCCGTTAAATTTGATTCTAGTTTTATTCTTTCTATGGCTACTGTGTCTTTTTTTTTTTACTTTCATGTTTACATTATTTATTGTTAAGTATAAAAATACTATTAATTTTCAACGTTTATTTATTTTTGGGACAGAGAGAGACAGCATGAACGGGGGAGGGGCAGAGAGAGAGGGAGACACAGACTCGGAAACAGGCTCCAGGCTCTGAGCCATCAGCCCAGAGCCCGACGCGGGGCTCGAACTCACGGACTGCGAGATCGTGACCTGGCTGAAGTCGGACGCTTAACCGACTGCGCCACCCAGGCGCCCCAATACTATTAATTTTCAAAACATTTATCTTATATCCTGAAACTTTTCTAAACTCCTTTATTGGCTCTGCTTTTTTTGTTGCTGCTGTTGATCTCTTAGGTTTCTCTATAAACAAAGATCATGTCATCTGGCAATGAAGATAGTTTTATTCTTTTCCTCCTGGATGTTATTATTTATTTATTCATTTTCCTTTTCTAATTTTGCTGGTTAAAACCTCTAGTGCATGTTGAATAACAGGTGGTCGTGGATACTTGTGTGTCTTGTCCTTGATCTTGGATGCCAAGCATTCTATCATATTAAGTGTGTCATTAGCTTTGGGTCTTTTCAAAGCACACTCTAAAAAGTTAAGGAATCTCACTTTTATTGTTAGTTATGGGGTGTTTTGATCATTGTGTTGTGTTGGGTTTCGCTAAAGGCTTTTTCTGTGACTACTGAGAAGGTCATGTGGATGTTGTCACTCATGCTAAGAATACGCTGTATTCCATTTATTGATTTTTCTACTTTAAATAATTTTTTCATTCCAGAAATAAGTCATACTTGGTTATGGTGTCTAATCCTATTTATATTTTTCTGAATTCGGTTTGAAGATTTCTTCTTTCTTTTTGGTCTGTTTTCATAAGGGATTCCAATCTATATTTTTCTTGTAGAATGTGTCTTATTTTGGTATCAGGGCATTGCTGGCATAAAATGAGCTGATGAGTGTTCCCTTGTCTTATATTCTTTGGGAACAGTTTGGGGATTATTGGTCTTAAATGTTTATTAAACATTAATTAATTAATTAACCATTAATAATTAACATTAATTAATTAAACATTAATAATTAACATTAATTAATTAATTAATTAAACATTAATAAAATGTTTATTAAAACATTAAAAGTTTGGTAGAATTCACCAGTAAGGTCATCTGGGCCTGGGATTTCCTTTATAGGATATTTCTTGGTTAAAAATTCAATGCCTTGGGGGCACCTGGGTGGCTCAGTTGTTGAGTGTCTGACTCCAGATTTTGGTTCAGGTCATGGTCATGATCCAAGGGTCATGCATCGAGCTCTGTGCTGACAGTGTGGAGCCTGCTTGGAATTCTCTCCGTCCACTTTCTCTGCCTTTACCCACTCACTCTCTCTCTCTCCAAATAAATAAATAAACTTAAATAAATCAATATCTTTACATATGCATTCTTATGTATTCATACATATGTTATGTCTTCTTGATTCAGTTTTGAAAATTTGTGTTTTTCTGGGAATTCACCCATGTCATATAAGTAACTTTATTTGTTGGCATATAATTGTCCATAGCATTCTCTTTCAATTGTCATTTCTAAAGGACAGTAGTAATAGCCCCTTTTTATTCCTGATTTTACTAATCAAATATTATATTTTTTCTTTGTCAATGTAGCTAGAGGTTTATCAATTTTATTGACCTTTGCATAGAACAAGCCTTGATATTTTTGGTTTTCCAAATGGTTTTGTATTCATTATTTCAATTATTTCTGCTCTACTCTTCTCTTCTTCTTCTTCTTCTTCCTATTATTATTATTTTACTTCTGCTAGTTTGAGTTAGTATGATCTTTCCTCCCCCCCCCATTTCTTCTTAAAGGTGTATTAGATTTTTGACTTTCAGATATCTTTCCTAAACACAGGTATTTATAGTTACGTTCCCCTCTAAGCACTACTGTTGGTCATACCCTAAATTTCTGTATGCTGCATTTTCATTTTATATTCTCTCAAGTTATTTTCTAATTTTTGATTTGTTTTCTTTGATCCCTTGGTTATTTAGGAGTGTGACTTTAATCTTTACTCACTTGGGGACTGTCCAAATTTTCTTGTTATTTATTGCTAATTTCATTCTGTTGTGTTTGCAGAGCAAATATCTTCCAATTTCAATCCTTTTCATTTTAATCCTGTGAGGCTGAAGTTTTTCATAGCTGACACAGTTGCAAAGTTGTTGGCTTCAAGGTTACCACAGAGGTGTGGGGAGAAGGATGTGAATTCTATAAGGTAAAAGGGCACACAAGTCATGGTTCTTACAAAAATCTGGTCATTTTTCTTCAATAAACCCTCCTCAGATTTTTATATGCCTTTGGTTGGTTTCCAGAGTTATTAAAAGGTGGATTTCATTATTTTTGCCAGTATTCTCATTGTTTTTATGGAGGAGCAGGTTTTTGGATGTCATGCCATAAGACCAGTTCCATATTAATCATTAAACACATAAAATATTCCAAGTAACAGAGACCTTTCCTGTACAACCTTAATCTTCTGTCCTGGCAACTTTCTTTCCAAATACCTACTTGGAAAGATATTATAGGCACTATCAAATATGAAAATAAAAATTATGAAAATTTAACTACCCCATTATTAGCTCTGAGTTAAAATGTGTTTCAGGGCATTGAGAACATGTCTAGGCACATTTGAATTCCTGTGAAATTTCTATTACTTGTTGTTGTTGTTATTGTTGTTGATTTTAAATTCATTTGTCTGCTTAACGGGCAAGGTAAATGTTGTTGGAACTTTCTGAAGAGTTTCAGGGATAAACTCCAGGTCCAAATCCTATGTATGATGTCACAGGACCAATCCTACACAATTCCCGAGGCTTTACTTGGAGGGGGAGGTTCCCCGCCCCCCCCCCCCCCCACCTGGGGTACCTTCTGGAGTGAGTTGCACTCAAAGACCCCAGGATGGACACATATATCTGTATTCCTAGCTCATATGGCTCCCAGTCAAGGTGATTTCAGCTGGGGTCCTTCTAAGGCATCGGGTCTGAGACTTCCTTATTGGAGATCCTTGAAGACACTTCTGTCTACTTTGACTTCTTACTTTATTGTGGGAGACTTTCCTCCTTTCCCTTCTCCCAGCCTCTGTGTCCAAATAAATGGCAGGAGCCTTTTGTCCGGGGCTTCTTCTGCAGTGAGATAATCCCCCTTCCCCCATCTGTTGACCCACTTGGCACTTGCCCAGTGAAATATGGAAGAGTGGGGTCCCCTCACCTTTCCGGCCTCCTGTTTATACTATTTCAGTGAATGAATAAAGGCATGATCATCATTTTTAGTTTGGCTTATCACCCTAATGGACCACCTCAACACCTGGCAGCTCTCTTGTGACACTTGCCATTCTCAAGGCCTCTTTAGACCCTAATATACAAAAAATACTTTTTCAGTTTTGTCTCTGAACCACAGTAGTGGGGTATGGATAAAATACCACACCAGCCTCTCTGTAAAAGTATGGTATATTCAAAATCACTTATAATCGGGGCACCTGTGAGGCTAAGTCAGCTGAGCCTCTGACTTTGGCTCAGGCCACGATCTCACAGTTTGTGGGTTCGAGCCCCATGTCGGGCTCTGTGCTGACAGTTCTCCCTCTCTCTCTCTGCCCCTCCCCCCCTCACACTCTGTCTCTCTCTCAAAAATAAACATTAGAAACAATTTAAGGGGTGCCTGGGTGGCTCAGTTGGTTGAGCATCTGACTTCCAGCTCAGATCATGATCTGACAGTTCTCAGGCTCGAGCCCCGCATCAGGCTCTGTGCTGATAGCTCGGAGCCTGGAGCCTGCTTCGGATTCTGTGTCTCCTCTCTCTGTCTCTCCCCCACTCATGCCCTGTCTCTGTCTCTCAAAAAATAAATGAATAAATAAATAAATAAATGTTTTTAAAAGAAAAAAATTAAAATTGCCTGCCTTCTTCTCTTTATACATATATTGTGGAAAAAACTCTGGAATATCGAATCCTAGGTCCTCTATGCCTTTCTGAAGCTTCTGGCTTCTAGGTCTCTACTACTCTGTTACATTATTCAAATCGCCTGCATTATTCTGGGATATTCTGTCAGCCTCAGCTGCTCAATTTTGCACAGTGTTCTGCCCACTCCACAGCCCCACCCAGCACCTAGAGAACCTCCACGGTGCAGTGTTTTTGAAAGATGGCCACCAGGTGTCCTGGGCAGTGATTCTTGACCCCCCGTGGTTTCCACCCCATTGAGCAACAGAGATCTGCTTACCACTGGTACGTTCCTGTGCTCTTCTCAGGTCAACTTCTGTAGCCCTGCTCCACACAAGCGCGCCGAATGCCTCCTACCACGACTCCACTCTCAATCTCTCATTGCTTCAGAGAGCTTGGCTTCTGCCCATTTTGCACCCTATCGGGACTCCACACACACCTTTCTGTGACACATTTGGAAGTATCCTGATTCTTTAGCCAACGTGTCATGAAGAGTTTCCTCTACCTGAAAGTGCCATTTGATTTGAAATTGTTATATTAAACAAATCATTTTAAACATGTTCAAACCTCAGAGTATTTATTATGGGGTGACATGTACAGGTGCTAGACACGGGGAAGCAGATTGTTTCACCATGGGGGACGAACTGCGAATACTGAGTGAATTAGTTTTATTATAAGGGGACACTATATTCTATGCAATCTCTATTCCAACAATAGTCAATTCTCAGGTAGCGGTGCCTTTGACCAGCTGGTCAGGTTCATGGCCATTTGCTTACCATTTAAAGACAGGTAGTGTCTTGTTTTAACACTTAGAGCTTGGATGATATGCAGAATCCCTTTTTACCAGAGAGATATATGCATCTATTCACTTAAACAGATGCATGTGTCTGAACAGCTGCAGGTTTCAAAGTTATTTCCTGTACTTATTTATAAACATTCTGAACACATTCCCCGATGCTACCATGGCATTGCTATAAAACTAAAAATAAGAAGGGAAAAAATCTTCCAGATGCTGCCAACTCTAAGCCGAGCTGCTGTGCAGAGTAGGATCATAATGCCAATACTGTGAATACAGTTTTCAGTGAGTCTCGTGCATCTGAAGATTAATTGCAATTAAACAGTAGCAGGAAACAATCAGCAGAAAGGATCGTAGCAAATCACAATGGGAGTGGTTATTGTTTTTTTTTTCTTTTGAAAAAACAGAAAATCCATTTAGTAGTTTCATGATCTAAATAATTCAGATTTTCTCAGGTTTCATTCTATCTGTGTGCGGTATCTCTAATTCAACTGCAAGTGTGAAATGTGAAACTCATATTTTCAAAGCTGGACTGTTACACTACGCTGTAGTCCATAGAAATGGCTTCATTGGTCAACCATAAAAAAACAAATTTAGCACAATTTAAACTTTTACGTTTTATGTAAATGATAACTCTACGATGGGAAGGTACATCTTTCTACTTAAGTGAACACGGAAGATATTGCAGTGAAAGTGTAAGTGTTCCTTGGTGCCCTCATAAGCAGATCCACCTCAAAGCATATGGCCAAAGAAATGTTGCTGTTCTTTTGTATATTATAGACTGATGTATGGCTGCAAATCCCATTCCAAAAGATGAATGAGATGATGTACTTAGAACTATCTAAAAATAAGTTTATATACAATAAGTTTATGTATATGTACACATACACACACGGGCATGTTTAAAAAAAAAACTAAAAATATATATTTGTTGCATGTGAAAATGAATTTGAATTTAGCTACGAATTTTCTTCAATCAGAAGAAAAAGGAAGACAAGTTATGCAAGTGTTGCCTGGAAAAAAGTGGGCTTCCCAGGTCCTCAGGAAAGGCAAACCTTGTCTTGATGTTAAATTACAAAAAGAATACATGCAGAGTAAATGATCTTTAATGCTGTCTATGCAATAGATGCAGATATATTATTTATTTGAACATTTCTAGTAGTGACTCTATATAACAGCCAAGAGCAAAATCCAACCTACTGTTTGGGGCACCTGGGTGGCTCAGTCGGTTAAGTGTCCAACTTGGGCTCAGGCCATGATCTCATGGTTTGTGAGTTCAAGCCCTGCATCTGGCTTTGCACTGGAAATGAGGAACCTGCTAAGGATTCTCTCTCTCCCCCTCTGTCTGCCCCTCCCCACTCACTCTCTCAAAATAAATAGATAAACTTTAAAAAAATAAATAAAATCCAACCTATTGTTAGAATAAAATAGACACGTTGCAAGTATTGATTCTCTTTTGGAACTGTTTTCTTTTTCTTTTTGAGATTTAATTAATCAGAGCAATACTATATTTACTAAAAAATGAAGGCAACCTTTTAAGAAGTCTAACAAAGTCCAGGTAACTCATGAGGAAGTAGTTGTTGTTTTTATTTGGTAACACTGTTATAAAATAAATTTACTGTTATAAAAATACTGTTTTCCTATCTTAAAGTTTGTGGAAACTCCACTGAGACAGTTAATATATAACTCACTTTCAAGATTCTGTACTTAACACATTAGTAAATTTTTTTCATTTTACGAGTTTCATTTACCCCTTTTATTTTACCATAATCTTTTCTTGGTTTCCAAAATTACAGTTTTGAGGGAAGTCCTGAAGTTTTATCCATAATGAGAGCTAACTTATATTGAGCACTTCTCTTGCCAGAAACTATGCTAAAAGCTTTATGCACTTACATCATTTAATTCACAAAAGAATCCTATTAATCTTGATTTTTTAGAAAAAGAAAGTAAAGTAAGGCATATAAAGATTTATTGACTTTCCCTGGTTACATAGTTCAATTATATCAGAGAGCTAGAGCATAAACCTAAATCTGTTTGTTTCAAGAGCTTATATTCTTAACCACTACAGTATATTGTAATAAAATGTCATTTAACAGTTTACTCTATGGTGTGTCCTAAATATATAAGAAAATTACTATTTTGTAAAACATGTGCAAAAATTGAGAAAGGCTTGAAAATAAAATAAATGAGTTTTCTTAATAAAGACACTTCTTACAGTGCTTCAACTAAAATTCCAAATTAACCTAACAAGGAGATTCCATGGATCTAATTTATGTCTTTTGCTAAAAATGTTGTTAATGGACTTATGAGCCCTTTCTTAGAGTAAGAAAATTCCTTCATAAGGACAAAATTTCACACATAAATTTGTAAGCAAATCAATCCTCATTTCCTGGATTCCAGAAAAACATTATAAGCAAAAAAAAGAAAAAAAAATTGCTTTCGAAGGGATTCTTACACTCGTCCTTTCTTTCTTTTTTTCTTTCTTTTCTTTTTTTTTTTTTTTTAACATTCATTTATTTGTGAGAGACAGAGTGAGACAGAGTATGAGCCGGGGAGAGGTAGAGATAGAGGGAGACATAGACTCTGAAGCAGGCTCCAGGCTCTGAGCCATCAGCACAGAGCCCCACGCAGAGCTCATACTCACAATTGGTGAGATCATGACCTGAGCCAAAGTCAGATGCTTAACTGACTCAGCCACCCAGGTGCCCCAGAGTTCTTACACTATTTCTAATTGTAAGGTCCTAAATAACAGAGGTGTGCCCAAGTTGTCTTTGTATCCTAAGAACTTTCTCAATATCTTAGGCAAAGTCAGGGCTTAGTGTATGTTTGTCAGAGGAACACATAAATTAACTAGTCAATGAACAGGTGTTTCACTATAACAAAATATTAATTTTATTGTGGCAGATATATCTAGGTGTTCACCAAATTGCTTTTCCTTCTTTCCTGTTTGCTTAGTCAGACCACATTTTCCAGATTTTTTATGACCTGTTAAGACCATGAACCCTACAAAAGTAAAAATTATATATGTCTGTGTTAAACTATGGCTTCATAAATCTGTCAATCTCCCTTTCTGTGCATCCTTTTTTTTCTGTCCTTGATAATACAAAATAATATAACTATCAATAATTTGATACATAATTTAATAGAATTTTAAAATATTCATTTTCTGTATGTTGCTCTTTCCATATGAACTTAAGGCTGACTAGTTTAAGTCAAATGAAGATATACTCATTGCTTTGTTTGTCTACGTTCCACAGAGTTTTATATATAAAGGAAATGTAAAATATATTCAAACAATTAGACAAACCATCCCACTATGGAGATAACAAATGAACGTCATAAAGAAATGAACTATTGGCTGAAAGGAAATATATAAAATGGGATAAAATGATGGTTTTGAATTAGCTTTAAATCTGGGGTGCCTAGGTGGCTCAGTTGGTTGGGCGACCGACTTCGGTTCAGGTCGTGATCTCACAGTTTGTGAGTTGGTGCCCCGCATCAAGCTCGGTACTAATAGCTCAGAGCCTGGAGCCTGCTTCACATTCTGTGTCTCCCCCTCTCTCCACCCCTCCCTTGCTCATGCTCTGTGTCTCTCTGTCTCTCAATAATAAATAAGTGTTAATAAAAATGAATTAGCTTTAAATCATTCTTAAATAGGGTGTTTAAGAAGTCTCAAAGTATAAAATATAAAAATAAGGTTAAACATAAAGTCTCAAGTAGAAAGAAAAGGTTATACACATATATTTGGAAATCCTCCTTTATGTTATGACATGCATTGTAGATTTGAGATATATTTGCTTCGAAATTGAAGGGCTTTTCTGTACCATGTTAACATATTTCTTTGTATAAATTGTTCACTTCATAAATCAACTCTGGCTAGACACTGAAATACAAATATTAGTGAACTTCTTAAGCTTCTGTCAGATATACTGCCTTATTGAGAGAATTTAAAAGCACTTTTAAAGAATTTCCTGAGAGGAAAATGCTGTAGTGTAAGTTACATGGGATAGCAAGAAACTACAGTTGCAGTTTAAATACATATTTTTGCAGCGGTGCCTGGGGGACTCAGTTGATTAAATGTCTGACTTCGGCTCAGGTCATGATCTTGTGGTTTGTGGGTTTGAGCCCTGTGCTGGGCTCTTTGCTGAACAGCTCAGAGCCTGGAGCTACCTCAGATTCTGTCTCCCTTTTTCTCTGCCCCTCCCCTGCTCACACTCTGTCTCTGTCTCTCTCAAAAAGAAATAAACAGTAAAAAAAATAAATAAATAAACACAGATGTTTGCAAAGGCAGCATGAGAACTGTATGTATTCACACCGTGTCTTTCATTGTTAACATCTCATATTCGTATGGTGCATTTAGTGCATGAAATGAACCAATTCTGGCACATTAGTAATCAAAATCCATACTTTATTGAAGACTTTCTTAGTTTTCGCCAAGTGTCCTTTTTATGTTCCAGTATCCTATCCAGGATATCACTTATATTTAGTCATTTTATCTCCTCAAGCACCTCTTGGCTTTGACAGTTTCTCAGAATTTTCCCTATTCTTTTTTTTTTTAATATTTGTTTAAAGTTTATTTATTTATTTTGAAAGAGAGAGAGAGAGAGAGAGAGAACATGCAAGTGGGGGAGAAGGAGAGAGAGAATCCAAGCAGGTTCTATGCTCAGCGTGGAGTCCAATAGGGGGCTCAATCTCATCACCACAAGATCGTGACCTGAGCCAAAATCAAGAGTCAGATACGTTCAACCAACTGAGCCACGCAGGCACACTTTAGAATTTTCCTTATTCTTGAAGACCTTGAACATTTTGAAAATACTCATCTCATATTTGTAGAATGATCTTAAATCGGGGTTTGTCTTTCTTTTTTTAATAATTAGATTTGGAATATGAGTTTTTAGGGGGTGATACTGACCTAAAATATCATTTTCTTCCCACAATATCATGGATGCATGCTATCAATGTGACTCGTCACTGCTGTCATTAGAGTTAGTCAGGTTTCTCTACTGTGAAGTTAATCTCAATCCTTTTTCTCCATTGTCACTCTTTAGGAGGAAGTCACTATACACAGCTCACACTTAAATGGTGAGACGGTCAGCATCACCTCTCGCACAAGGAGTATTTATATAAATTATTCAGAATTTTTCTGCATCGGAGATTTGTCTGTCCTCTCACATTTATCCATTGATTAGTTCAAATATGTATTTATATCTATGGACTCAAGGATATTTATTTTATACTTAGGGTTGTAATCTAACACTTTAGTCACTTTGCTGTTCAAATTGTTCCAACTTTGATATTTGATAGTCCCTTCAGTTGGCTCCGCTGTCTCTGACATACCGCATCATTGTTTCTATGTGAGACCTCACTTCGGTTTGGGCACTACAAGATGATCCAGGCTCATTTTGGACACTCCTTGTCTCAAGCCTGATAGAAACTATTGGAGAAACCAGAGAGAGAAGCTACCTGCTTCCTTGCACTTCCTTGGCAAATAGTATCAGAAAAAAAATATCTGTGTGCTAGATATGCTTTTCGCCACTGATATTCTTGCTTCTAAGCTCTATCAGCTGGCAGAGCGAGAAAATATTATGTATTTCCATTGACCATATATGTATGCATTTCTATAAACGTATCTACAATGTATCCTTAGATCTAAACTAATCGGTGAGTTCATACTGGTGTCTCCAAATCTAATCTAGTGCTGAATGGGTCAGTCTAACCTTACCCCCTTCCTACTCTGTGACCTCCCACTAAAATAGTGATGAACTTGGCTCACATCATCTTCCAACAATTTATTTTATTGTTCAATTCCAATATGCACGTATAGTGGGTATTGTCAACAGAATGCTAGCTTATAACCCTATGGGGATCAACTTTCAGCTAGAGTATTGTATTTACATACAAATTCTGTTGCTTTTAGTCTTATAGGCTTCATTCATTTCTTTTTTTTTTTCCTTTTTTTTTTAATTTAAATTTTAGTTAACCTACAGTGCAATGCTGGTTTTAGGAATAGAATTCAGTGATTGATTACTTACATAAACACCCCGTGCTCATCACAACAAGTGCCTTCTCCAGTACCCATTACCCATCTAGCCTATCCTCAACCCTCAGTTTGCTCTCCATCATTAAGAGTATCCTGTGGTTTGTTTCTCTCTCTTCTCTTCCCCCTCGCCCGCCACTTCCCATATGTTCAACTGTTTTGTTTCTTAAATTCCACATATGAGTGAATCATATGGTATTTGCCTTTCTCTGATTGGCTTATTTCACATTAGCATAATACATTCTAGCTCCATCCATGTTATTGCCAATGGCAAGATTTCAATATTTTTGATGGCTGAGTAACATTCCATTATATATATATATATATATATTCCCTTTAGTAAGGTTAATTCACATTATTTCTAATGGAAATAGATTATTTTGTCATAGTCTGTTTTTCATCCTGCTATCCTTGTTCTTCTCAATGTATATATTTTTAATTTACAGACATAAAGGTTTATTCCTTGTTCTCTAGAGTTCTATGAATGTTGGCAAACGCATGGTTCCATGTATCCACCATGATAGTATCATACAGAGTAATTATACCTTTCTTTTTTTTAAAGTTTATTTATTTTGAGAGAGAGTGTGAACAAGCAGGGGAGGGGCAGAGAGAGAGAGGGAGAGAGAGAATTCCAAGCAGGTTCCACACTGTCAGCACAGAGCCTGACATGGGGCTCGATTTCACAAACCATGAGATCATTACTTGAACGGAAATCAAGACCCAGAGGCCTAACAGGCTGAGCCACCTGGGCTCCCCTACACCTTTCTGACACTTTGCCAAGCTTCACATACGCAACCCTCCCCACTCCCTAAGTCACTGACATTCACAGATTTTTTTTTTCTATAGTTTTACATTTTCCATGAGGTCATATAACTGGAATTGTACATGGTGAAGCCTTTTCAAAGTGGTTTTTTTTTTCAGGTATCATTGTGAATTCAAGATTTATCATAGTGTTTCCACAGTTTGATAGCTTATTCCTTTTCATTACAGAATGGTCTTCTCTTGTGCAGATTTACACATTTTTATCCATTCACTTCCTAGAAGACAGATTGGTTGCCTCCAGTGTGGGGCAATTATGAATAAAGCTGCAACAACATTTGAGTGCATGTTTTTGTGTTTGCGTAAGTTTTCACATCAGTCTGGTAAATACCTAGGCGATGATGGCAAGTCAATATTTAGCTTTGAAAGAGAGACGCAGCATTTTGTACCATCACCAACAACGAATGACAGTTGAAGTGCTTCATCCCCAGTAGCAGTTAGCATTGTCAATTATTTTTCAATGTTCATTTATTTTTAAGAGAGACAGAGACAGAGTGCTAGCAAGGGAGGGGTAGAGAAAGGGAGACACAGAATCCGAAGCAGTCTCCAGGCTCCGAGCTGTCACACAAGGCCCAAGTGGGGCTCAAACCCACGAACTGTGAGATCATGACCTGAGCTCAGGTCAGACGCTTAACCGACTGAGCCTCAGGGGCCCCTGCATTGTCAATTTTTAAGATTGTAGCCATTCTAACAGTTATGTCGTGGTTGCTTTGATTTGTAATACTTTCTCGACAATGTTGGGAATTTTTTCATACATGCTCTTACCCCCTCCATGGTTTTGTGGTGAGTTATCCGTTCAGATCTAATTTTTTTTTAATTGAGTATGTTGTTTTCTTATTGTTGAATTTTAAATGTTCTTTTTATATTTTCAGTACAGCTCCTTTGTTACTTTGTTACAAACTCCATTTGTGTTTTCTGAATATTTTCCCGATTCTCTGTCTTGTCTTTTCATTCTCTTAATAGTGTCTTTTGCTGAGCAGAGGTTTTAATTTTAATGAAGTCTGTCTTATCTATTATTCCTTTTGTACCTCACATTTTTGGTGCTCCATATAAAAGCCCATCACCAACCGCAAGCTTTTGTAGATGGTCCTCATTTTTCATTGAGTTTTTCATAATTTTGCATTTGACATTTAGGTCTCTGTTTCATTTTGCATTAATTTTTGTGTAATGTGTAATAATGTGTTCTGAAACATTTTTCCTTTTCCATATTCAAAACATGATAAAAAGATGATACTTATTAATATTAAATCAGCATGGTTGTCATAAAGGTAGAGTAATTTGAATCTGATTTATCCTTCAGCCTGAAATGACAAAAAAAAAATAGTAATATAAAATATGCAAAACAATGGTTTGGCAGACACTGGCTAAGTGACAATGGATGAAGACATCTGAGACAGGAAGCAGAGAAGAGAGCCCTCTGGCTTTACTGGGGTATAGCACTGAGGTTATAGGCTGTTGTAAGATGGAGACAATGTAGACAGGGCACAATGGATGCTCAGTGGAGAGATGTTGATATGAGTCTGGAGAAAGTAAGACACTAGAATTCACAGGACAGAGCAACAGAGAGCAGGGAACTACAGAGAGAGAATACTCACTCTGGAGGTCCACTAACAGAATAATTGTGAGCACATGTGTGTAAGGAAACTATATAAGGGGGAGGGAATCATTCAAAATGATTAGACTCTGCCCAGAATACAAATAGAGCTGGGAAGAGTGCTTGTTCCCACCAGCAAAATAGAAAAAACTCATGATTCATGGATTATTGTGTAGAGTACTCTGGAAAACCCTGTTTCATAAGTATGGAATAATTAGTCCTAGACTGAACACTGTGCCAAGCCTTTTGTCATTTTATATAAAAAAGAACAAAACGGATCAAGCTGTTTCCACAAACTGAACTGCATCCCAGAAAAAGACTGAATGCTATTTGTAGAAATACATAATATCTAAAATCCAGCAATGTCTGTCATCCAATCAAAGATTAGTAGATGTACAAAAAGAGCAGAAAAATACAACTCATAATGAGGAGAAAATTTAATTGCAACCAATCCAAACTGACACAGACATTAGAATCAAAAGAGTCTGATATGAAAGAAGGTCTCATAACTGTAATTTATGTATTCAAAAGTCCAGCACAGAAACTCAAAATATATGAAAAGATATATAGACATAAAAACTATAAGGTCTGAGATTAAAAATAAAGCACATAATGGTAGCTTGGAAAATGTGGAAGAAAGGATTAGTAAGCTAAAATACATAGAATGGAAACCATCTAATATGGCATGGAGGAAGAAACTTAAAGCATCAGTAATCAGTGGTACACCATCACACAACTGAGTATATATGGAATTAGAATCCTTGAGGTACAGTACATGGAAAATACAGAAGAATTCAATAAGTAATGGCCATGTTTTTTTTAATGTAAAAAAAAATGTACATCGAATTCAAGAACCTAAAATGTTTCTAAGTACATAAAAAAAGAAACATAATTGGGGCACCTGGGTGGCGCAGTCGGTTAAGCATCCGACTTCAGCCAGGTCACGATCTCGCGGTCCGTGAGTTCGAGCCCCGCGTCAGGCTCTGGGCTGATGGCTCGGAGCCTGGAGCCTGTTTCCGATTCTGTGTCTCCCTCTCTCTCTGCCCCTCCCCCGTTCATGCTCTGTCTCTCTCTGTCCCAAAAATAAATAAAAAAACGTTGAGAAAAAAAAAGAAACATAATAATCAAATTATTACAAACCAATGATAAGAAGAAACTTTAAAGCAGCCAGAGATGGTAAGAAGACATGTTGTAAAGGAATAAAAATAATGATGATGACACACTTCATATTGAGAATAAATGGCATTAACATAGGTGCAAGTAATTAAAAAGTAGAAATTTGAATCTAAGAATATATAAAGAAGATAATATTCTATGACGGAATGAAATATTTCTAGGAATGCAAGTGTGGTGTAACATTTGAAAATCAATCAGTGTAATTCACAATATTAACAAATAAAAAAGTAAAACCCAAATAATTGTCATCATGGATGCATAAAAAGCATTTGATAAAAATCTAATATCTATTTCTAATAATTTCTCTTGGCAAACTAGGAATATAAGGAAGTTCCTAAAAGTGATAAACAGCTTCTACCAAAGCCCAACACCTAACATCATATTTGCTTAATTCATTTCTCTTAAAATCAAAATCAATGTAAAGATGTTTGTTCTCACCATTTATATTCAGCATTGTGCTACAAGTCTCAGATGATGTATTAATGCCAAGAAAGAAAAGAGAAAATGCATCCAGATTAAAAAGAACAACAACAACAAAAAAAGAAGACTGTTTTTATTATATATAGGTGTTAATCTAGGTAGAAAATTCAATAGAAACTACAAAAATAGCTACAAGAAGTAATCAATGAGTTTATTAAGGCTGTACAACAGAAGATATCTAGATGGCAAAAGAGTACATGAAAATGTAGTCATCATCAATCATTAAGGAAATGCAAATTGAAACCACAATAAGTTGTCAATGCATAGCCACTAACATGGCTAAAATTAAGAAAACTGACAATATCAAATATTGGAAACGATATGGATGAGATAAAACTTCTCATATGCTGGTATTGTCAGTGTAAAAGGGTACAGCCAATTTGGAGATGTTTGACATTTCTTTAAATATTATGTTTATATTTGCTAAATGACTCATGGATCCTACTCCTAAATATTTATCCTAAAGAAATAAAAGTTTCTGTCTATACAGGGGCTCCTGGGTAGCTGAGTTGGTTAAGCTTACCACTCTTGGTTTCAGCTCAGGTTATGATCTCACAGTTTGTGGGTTTGAGCCCCATGTCGGGTCTTCACTGACAGCACAGAGCCTGCTTGGGATTCTCTTTCTCCCTCTCTCTTTCTGCCCATCCTGCACACACTTGCACCACTATCTCTCTCAAAATAAATGAACTTAAAAAAAAATAAAAAAGGAAAAAGAAAAAAGCTTCTGCCTATACAAAGTTTTGTACAGGGATATTCACAGCAACATTATTTGTAATAGCCAAAAACAAAGCAAAAACAAAACAAAACCCAAAAAACAAAACAAAGAAAGAAAAACACTAGAAATCACTCAAATAAACATTAGCAATAAGATGGATGGTCTATTGGTATGCATGGCATGAATGAACCTCAAAATAATTATGCTTCATGAAGTACGTGAGGAAAAAACACATTTTTATGACCCCATTTCTATAAAATTCTATAAAACAAAATAGAGCAGGAAGTGGCTGGGCAGGGAGCTCATGAGAGGACCAGGAAGCAGGATTGTGGAGAGACATAGGAAGCAGGAGTGATGGACATAGGAAGCAGGTTGAGCCTCCGACTCTTGCTTTGAGCTCAAGTCATGATCCCAGGGTCATGGGATCGAGTCCCGTGTCAGGTTCCAAGCTGAGGTTGGCGCCTGCTTGAGATTTTCTCTCTCTCTTCCTCTACCCCTCTTTCCTGCTCATGATCTCCATGTATATAAAATGAAACAAAAAAAAAAAAAAAAAGAGAGAGAGAGTATAATATCACTCAATTAGGTACAGAATAGTCACAAACAATGATAAGATATTAGGACAATATGAAAACATTAAGAATGTCATTAAATTAATAGTACGAATAGTATGAATAAAATCTTTTTTTTTTTTTTTTTCAACGTTTATTTATTTTTGGGACAGAGAGAGACAGAGCATGAACGGGGGAGGGGCAGAGAGAGAGGGAGACACAGAATCGGAAACAGGCTCCAGGCTCTGAGCCATCAGCCCAGAGCCCGACGCGGGGCTCGAACTCACGGACCGCGAGATCGTGACCTGGCTGAAGTCGGACGCTTAACCGACTGCGCCACCCAGGCGCCCCTTTTTTTTTTTTTTTTTTCAACGTTTATTTTTGGGACAGAGAGAGACAGAGCATGAACGGGGGAGGGGCAGAGATAAAATCTTTTTTAAAGTTTATTTATTTTGATAGAGTGAGAGAGGGCATGAGTGGGATAGGAGCAGAGAGAGAGGGGAGAGAGAATCCCAAACAGACTCCGTGCTGTCAGCACAGAGCCCGATGCAGGGCTTGAACCCACGGACCCTGAGATCATGACCTGAGCTGAAATCAAGAGTGAGATACTTAATTGACTGAGCCACCCAGGCATCCCCAAATTTTTTACTACATTTCGATAAACCTAATGATTAATGGCAAAAATGTGAAAAACAAAGATTAACTCATACGAAAATTGGAGGAAAATCTTTATTAAACAACTTGGTGAATGAGGAAGTACAAACTAAAACTGCTTGATTTCAAAGAAAAAATGACAGTGAAATTACCTGTAAGAATTTATAGAAAATAATTATGGTTACTATCAAAGGCAACTGTATTTCTTTAAATACTTATACTGATCAACATTAAATAACACAAGTAAATAAATTGAATCCATACCTCAACAACCTAAGAAATAATAATTTGTATAATAATGATAAAAGCAGAAAATGATAAAGACAAAAATAAAACATATAAGGTCACGCTTGTTTTTCTTTGGAAAATCAATAAGATAGGACATTAAATAACCAAAGCAGTGAGTAAAAAAAGTCCTAAATGCTTTAAAAAGATATTTCAAAGGAAATCTTCACTGGCACAAGGATATTATTTAAAATGTGAAGTCATTTGGAAAAGGTACATGAAATAGAAAAATGTAAAGTAAAATTCAATTTACCAAAAGTGACCCCAGTATAATTAAAACATGTAACAATGTCAATCTCCCTAGATAAAATAGAGAAAGAAAATAGAACTCTCTCACGAAAAAAGCATCAGAATCAGATGAATACCCCAGGGAGTTTTTCCTTCCCTTCAAAGACCAGGAAATCCCAATGGTATTTATGTTGGTGTAGAAAATAAAAATCTCTGAATTTCTGAATTATATTTATAAATCAAGGATAACATTAAAACCTCAACCTGATTTAAAAAAAAAAAAGCTACACAAAATTGAAACCAGACCAAAATATATTAAGAATACCAACATAATGGTCCTAGACATAATACAGTCTAAGATTACAAAATATATTAGAAGAAATAATATACTGTATCTAAGAGAGATTAACTACAAGAATATAAAGGTTTGCTAATCAATTGTTAGAGTTCACAACATAAAGGAAGTACAATGAAAACTTTATATGATCATTTCCTTAGGTATTGAAAAGTTTTACTAGAAAAATCAACAATTATTTCCATTAAAAGCATTCAATAAAGTAGGGACAGATGGGCCATTACTTAACCTATACCTTAACTCCAAATTTAGCAAATATCCTTTAATTAATGAGGAACGACTAGAAATATCCCCACTAATTTCGGGCCAAGGCAAAGCCTACTCACTGCCTTCATTAAGTTTTTCTTTTACCATTTTACCAAAAGTATTAGTTCATGCAATCAGTCTGTTAAGGGAAAAAAAAAAAAAAGTATGTGAGATAATTGGAAGATTTAGAAAAGGTTAGGTCAGAAGAAATCCTGCAGAAATCAATTCTTTTTTAGAAGTGTAAGAAATCTGGGGGCAGAGTTGTTATTTTAGGCCTCTTTTATGCCATGAGTTTTTTTTTTTTTTTAATTTACTTTTTATTTTTTAAGTTTATTTACTTATTGTGAGGGAGACCAAGAGCGCAAGCAGGGGAGGGGGAAAGAGATAGAGAGGGAGAAAGAGAGAACCCCGAGCACTTTCAGTGCAATGCGGGGCCCCACCCTGTGAACCTTGAGATCACCACCTGGGCTGAAGTCAGGTGCTTAACCGACCCGGCCACCCAGGCACCCAGACTTGGTGAGTTTTTAAACATTACGGATCATCTTAATTGATGTAAATAGTTGTGCCTACACAAACACTACGCAGTGCCTGTAACCCTACCCTAAGAGGACAAAGTGATGTTGTGTTAGTTAATGTGAGACAGGCCATCCAGAGGACCAGTGAGCCAGTTGAAGTTGACCAGTGAGCTGGACCTGGGCACTGGAGGCTCCAAGCCCTCCTCTGTCCTTGTAAGTGCCTCCCACTTGCCTCCCCTGCTCCCAGAGGCTGCCTCAAGGACACAGCCCTGAGATACTGACCCGGTGCTGAGACCACCTGGATGCTGCCCATGACTGAGCCTCCTTAAGGCCTCTGTAGAAAGTAAGATTTGGTGAGCAGGGTGGATATGTCTTCATCTTGCTGTGGGGAGGCAGCCTCCTGCGTAAATTCCCTCACTTATTACACCTGCCATTTGCCCTTCTGAGGTGCTGCCTCTGTCTTTGGTCTCTAGGTAGCCTCCCCAGAGCGGGGCAGATTCAGGACAACTGGCTGTGTCAGAACAGGGGACACCTTGGAAACTTGATCTGCTTCAGTGCACTTGCTGGAGGGACTGCCCGAGTGTTCTGCAACCCAGAGAACCCCTGGAGAAACCAGGACAGGCAACAGGAGGGTTTTGTGGTGCCTGGCGCTGAAACAGTGTCCCGAGCTGTGGACCCCAACACAGAGGAAAGGGACAGCACAGCCACAGCATCCCCAAGGAGCAGGGCAGTCCCAGTTCAGAATAGGCTCATGATGAGAGAATGCATTCGCTCTGAGCTTATTGATACGGCTGCCAAATTCCAGAAAAAATGTCAGGAGGGTATCCAGGCATGGTGAGTGTGGCCAGGGGACACAGAGGCAAACCCATTTTTCTGACCAGGCAGTAAGCAGAGCAACATCATCACCCTCCTGCCCTCTGGCAGCAACCGCATGGTTCAAGGAATTCGTTCCCGTATGGATTACATTGTTCTATTTTGCAGGGAGCCTTGGCTCCCCTTTGTTTGGGGTGGGGGGGTCTCGCTGGGCATGCAGAGCCCTGGAGGTACAACATACTCTTGGGAAGTTGGGAATGAGATGGGCCAGCTACACCGCTGTCTTTGAAAATGCAGATTGGGGCATTGCACAGGGATGAATTCTCCAGTTCTTCTCCCAGCACCTTGTATGGGATGCTGATTCCCATGCTGACCCCGGTGTGGGCCAAAACATTCATGATGCTGGGGGCGCCTGGGTGGCTCAGATGGTTGAGCGTCTGAATTCAACTCAGGTCATGACCTCACACAGTTTGTGAGTTTTGAGCCCCATATCTGGCTCTCTGCTCTCAGGGCAGAGCCCGCTTAGATCCTCTGTCCCCACCCCCCTCCTTCTGCCCCTCCCCACTTGTGCTCTCTCTCTCAAAAATAAATAAACATGGGCGGGGGAGTGGTAAGATGATGTTGGGCAATCCATTCCTGAGCTGGAGAAAACTGACAAATCCTGGGAATGAGTTTTGTGGGACATTTCCAAGACATGGAGGAGGCTTGGGAAGCCAAAGGTTATCCCAATCAGCTGTAAAGGGTCTGATAAATACAACCCTTAAGCAAATGTGGTTTGATCTCATTACTCTGGGGACCCCGCCTGAAAAGATAAACCACATCCCACAAACTGTGTTGGTCAGCCTTTGGAAAGCCATGAAACCTGAAAATCAGTTCAGGCCTCAGGGATACAGGCCACACGGTGGGGATGCGATCCAAGCCAAGATGGCTTCCAGGTGAGGGCCCTCAGAGGTGTTTTAGAGGCTCCTGTGAAACTCTCTCCTCACTGATTCTCCAGAAATAAACAAAAGGCTTGTCTGGACAAAATGACTCTTGTGGATACTGGAGCTGATTGTATTCTAACACCTCTCAGACATTTTTTGGCTCTCAGTGAGTTGTTGCCCTTGATGGTTACAGAGATCAAGCAGTTATGGGCAGGAAGGCCCTTTTGACCCCGCAAATTGGGCATTCTCCCTTCTGAGAATGTAAGTGTTTTGTTTCTCCAATACGAGAGAACATGCTAGGCGTGGATATCCTACAAGGTCAAACTCTGGAAACCTCTATCAGTGAGGTCGGCCTCAGGGTTAGAGTAATCAAACCAGTGCTGAGGGAACTGTCAGCTGGGAACCTGCCAGTAAGCTTGCCACACCCATGAAGGGTGGTTAACTGCCAGCCAGTATAGAAATTGCCTGGAGGGCATAAGGAGAAAGCAGAAACTATCCAGGAACTGAACTGAGTGTGTATTTTACACCCTGTCCATTATGCATTCAACATCCCAGTATTGATGAGGAAGCAGAGGGCCAAGCTGAGGGCAAAATACAAGCTAGAACATGCCACTCTCTCACTTCCCCACCCCCACCCTGATGTTCCTCAGGCATGACTGGTTGCCCAAGGACAAAGGAAAATAAATAAAACAAATGGCCAGCTGATAGAGATCACAGTCCTACAGGACGTGGGTGTCTATCAGTTTACAAATATCTTAGTAAATTACAAGAAAAAGGCAACCTTATCCATGGCCTCATCTCCAGAAACCTATAGACTCAGTTTCCTGGAGCCCCAGCATCACCCTCTCCTCCATAGTGATGTGGGGAACAAAGGCAGGAAGGAAATGGTAGGAAAAAATTAAATTTCCTTATAATCTGCAGCCCGTTGACAAATACTGGAGGCCAATAGAGTATAACATTTCTCCAGGAACCCTTTACTGTCTTAACAGCAATGCCTTCCTAGAGGGAAAACAGCCTTAGTTAGACAATAGCAAGGCCTCAAGTATCTCAGGCGTCCTCTTTAGCACATCAAAGTCCCTCTGGAGGCCTCCCTTTTGACTTTACTTCCCCAACTCTGTAGTATAAAACCAGCCACTCTTCAGACCCCCAGTGCAGCCCTCTGCCCATGGGTCCTGTTCCGTGCTTTAATAAAATTACATTTTTGTACCAAAGAAATCTTCAAGAATTCTTCCTAGGCCATTGGCTTCAGACACCCATGAATCCCACCATCCCCTAAAACCTCATCAGTATGGTCAATAAAAATAATAATAATAATAATAATAATAAATAATAATAAAATAAGATAAAATAAAATAAGATAGCAAAATTGTCTCATGGAGGATGACCGTGGACTACTGAGAACTGAACAAGACAGTACCCCCATCCATGCAGCCGTGCCCGACATTGCCACCATCTTAGGTAACTTGGCCAGGTTCCTAGGAGGGTATTATACTGAGCTGGACTTAGCAAATGTCTGGGGCACTGAATCACAGCATCAATTTGCCTTCACGTTGGGGAGGGGCAACAATGGACCTTCCAAGTGCTTCCTCAAGGTCACCTGCCCTCACCCCACCATATGTTAGGATGGCTGCCCAGAACCTGTCCCTGTTCTCCTTTCCCACCATCAGTGAAACAGGTGCACTACATTGATGATATAATGTTATCATGTGAAGACCTGTCTCTGTTGCAAGACACCCGGCAGGGTTTGCTGGAACATCTATAAGAGAGATGATTGGTGTGAAGCCACAGAAAATTTTAGGCCCAGGCACTGCCATGAGGTTTTGGGAATTGTTTGGTCAGGCAGGACATGCATCATTGCAGAAGCTGTGATTTGTAAGGTGCAAACCTATCCAACTCCTAAAAAGGTGAAAAAGGTACAAGCTTTTGTAGGGATTTGGGGGGTTGGAGGACTTTCATTCCCTGCCTGACAAAGTGCCTTCATCCCTTACACCACCTGGTAAATAAAGATTGGGCATGTGTGCGATTGGGGATCAGAGCAGTGCACTCTCTTTAAGAAGGTAGAAACATGGGACACCTGGGTGGCTCAGTCGGTTGAGCATCTGACTTTGGCTCAGGTCATACATGATCTCACAGTTTGTGGGCTCAAGCTCCGTGTCAGGCTCTGGGGTGGCAGCTGAGAGCCCGGAGCCTGATTCAGATTCTGTGTGTGTGTGTGTCTCTCTCTCTGTTCCTCACCCCCCCCTACTCTTTCTTTCCCTCTCTCTCTCTCTTTCTCTCTCTCTCAAAAATAAGTAAACATTAAAGAAGAAGAAGAAGGTAAAAATACCGTGAAGCCAGTTAAAACTCTGGGCATCTCCTATGCAGGAATACCTTTTCAGTTAGGTGTATCTGTGACCCTAGAAGTTACGGGTTGGATACTGTGACAGAGACTGCAGACAGAGAGAGAGCCCCTACGCTTTGGTTCCAGCTCAGGAGACAGAAACCTGATGCACCCTCTTCAGACAACAGCTCCTAGAAGTTTACACAGGGTTTCTCCAGGTGGAGCTTCTCAAGAGGAAATAAACTTCAGTAGCTAGTGGGCTGAACTCAGAGTGGTTTGACTGGTTATCACACATGAGCACTGGCCATTAACCCTTTGAGGTGGCAGTTGTGTTATTCTAAAGGGATGGACCCAATGGCTTCAACAATGGGAGTCGAGGGGTGCACAATCATGAACAAGCCTTTGTGGAGCCAGCATGTATGTGGAAACATATTTGGGGCAACTTGTAAGAGCCCAGGGCCATTCTGTTTCTCATGTCGCAGCTCATAAGGCACTGACACATCCTGACAGTCAGAAAGCTTATGCCCTAGCTCAGGTACAAATCCTAACAGACCCTTCAGGAGCCATAGCTGACTTGGTCCATAGGAAGAGTGGCCACTGTTGCAACCAAATGGGATTGCATATTGGCAAGAATGCTGGATTACCTTTAAAATACAGTGGCATGATTAGTGCAGTAATAGCGTATCCTGTAGGTTCTAAACAATGCCCAAGGCGACTGCCAAAGGCGTCTGGGGCCATCCACCAGAGTTCCCAACAGGTAAATTGGCAATTTGGTTATTTTGGGCCCTTCCTTCTGAATGAGGGTATTAAATATTCCCGGGTTTGTATGGATACTGTATCTGGTCTAACCTAATCTTTCTCCTACAAACCAGGCTGCCACTGTTAGGATTAAAGAGGCTGAATACCATGTATGGATACTTTCATCAACTACAAAATGATCAGGGATCTCAATTCAAAGGTCGTAATACACAAGACTGGGCAAAAGAAAACCATGGCGTTGAATTTCCATTCCATTCCTCTCCATTCCCTTCTATTCCATCTCCTCCATATCTTGTAGGCAGCAGAGTTGTAAAAAGGCAAAAAGGAATATTAAAGCAGCAGATTAAATTTCTAACAAATAAAACCATCTCCGCTTGGGTGAACTAAAGTACTGTCTCAGCTTTAGTATGTTCAAATGATCATTAGGTAGGGCTTGTTTCCCCATAGGCCAGCTGGGGACCCCCATGAAGGCACCTGATACTGCAAAGAAAGTGGTGGGAAACAGCCATTGTCCCAACTCTCACCATGGATCAATGTGCTATACTGTGGAGAACACCAAGTCCCATTGCTCCTGGGAAGTCATCATTTTCTGGAATTTGCAATGGGATATCCCCCTGGGATGGGTGAGTTACTTTGTGCCCCTGGGTGAGGGGGACCTACTCAGTCTGACTGGGGTTCCATTGTCCCTCTGAAATCTTCATCTGTTGAAATGCACCATGTCTGGAATGGAACATGCAACATTGAGAGAAGGGAGAATATGGGGGTCCTGGTCTGGCATATCACGACCTCAGTCTCTCTTCTCATGACTGACAGTGCTGCCTCCCCTGGCTACCAGTATGATATGTAAAACCAACTCAAGTTCTCAAAGCTGCCAACCACCCTCTCCTCAAGGCCAGGCAGGCACACTCTGTGTTCCCAAGATGCAATCATTGGCCACTGTCTTTGTTTCCTATATTGGCCTGAAGGACAATACAGCATGCATACAAGGCCTTACTAAATCGCTCAGCAAACCTTGAATTATATCAACAAGGCCCCTTCTAACTGAGCACTGAAATGTTTCTAATACGAAAAGCTGTCCTCCAAAATAAGTTGGCCTTGGACCATTAGCCATTAGCGAAACAGAATGTTGTGTGTTCATAACTGATGAGTCTGCTAATGTATTATATTTATTAAATTACATGAAGACACAAGTGAATGCCCTGAGTGATCTGAAAGCCTAAGCCTGTAGGACTTAATAAATCAGTTCAGTTCATTAGTTTCTTGGAGGAAATGTTGTCACTGATTTTGAGAAGCATTGTCTATGTTTCCTCTATATTTTCTCTATGCTTTTGCACGTACCTGTATTATTGCTGTGGCATCTGCCTCCAATGTGACCAACTGTCAAAGGCTACTGAAATCCTTTGCTGAATGCCCAGGGACTACTCTGGAAAAGGCAGTTATATAATATTGTAAGAGCAGGTCACAAGTGATGGTATGTTGCAGAAGGTCATGAAGAGAATCCCCGATTGACCCCTGAATTGGATCCCAGCCATTGGAGACTGCTAGCTCCCTCTGCTGACCTTGGAATATCAATCCCACTTGCTTTCTCTGTTCCCACAGGCTGCCCCACAGACATGTAGATAGTGCTAGAGTGCTGAGACCATCTGGATGGTATATGTGACTGAAACCAGTTAAGGCATCTATAGAAAAAATTAAGATTTGGGGGCAGTTATGGAGATCTCCTGACTTTGCAATCACCATATATAAGCCTCATATGCAAGTTCCCTTGCTTATTAAAACTGCCACTTGTCACCTGCCATCTGGGGTTATCTGCCTCTGTCCTCAGTCTCTCTCTGCCCACCACCATGGCAGCTGGTTTCAGATTACACCTGGGAATCTCCTGAACCAATAGCTAAACTGCAATTTAGCAAGTTTGCAAGAAAGAGTAACGGAACATTATAGCTGAGACCATTGAATTTGAAAAGCAATAAATTGTATAAGATTAAACTCAAAGTATTGCAGTTCAATAGGTGTTCACGAATAAGGGACAAAAGCACTCATCTGGACATCTTCACTCCACCCAAACGAGGAGTCCTTTGCACATTGGAACCGATCTACAGCTCATACGTCCCACCCACTGATGCAGGCTACACGGGCTCCAATCATGGTTGAGGATCCTAGGGCAAGGTTGCACAAGAAAGAGTTCCTGGGAATGGAGAATGACTCATGGTCTCTATTTCATGAGAAGAAATACAGTCAAGAAAAACTTATTTGCAGATAAACCTGATGAAGATTATAAAAATTACCCAATTTCTATGAAGAGAAATTTATCAGTAGCTGGTGAAACTGAAGACACAGCCTTCCACAGACTGAGCAACCTCTACAATATGCTTGCCTGTGAGTCTGGACAGTATACACACAGATGAACATTGTAGCATTGTTCCTACAGCCAAAAAGAATGAATGCCATCCATTGCCAACAGGCAAGTCAATATTTGTGAAAATGTTCATGTGATGGAGTACTGTGCATGGTGAAATGAATTAGTAAAGTTATCAGCAGCCACAGAAAGAAAGAATGAAAGAAAGAAAGAACAAAAGAAAGGAAGAATGAGAGAAAGAAGAGAGAAAGAAAGAGAAAAAACAGAGAGAAAGAGAAAGAGAAAAAAGAGAAAGAACAAAAAAAGAAAGATAAAAAGGGAGAAAGAGAGAAAGAAAGATAAAAAGAGAGAGAAAGAAAAAGAAAAAAGAGAAAGAAAGAATGAATGAAAGATAAAAAGAGAGAGAGAAAGAAAAAGAAGGAAAGGAAGGAAGGAAGGGAGAGAGAGAGAGAGAGAGAGAAAGAAAGAAAGAAAGAAAAAGAAAGAAAAGAAACAAAGAAAAGAAAAACCTATGGAATTAAGGGCGCCTGGGTGGCTCAGTCAGTTGACTGTCTGACTCTTGATTTTAGCTCAAGTCATGATCTCAAGGTCTATGGGATCAGGCTCTGGGCTGGGGTCTGCACTGACAGTGGGGAACCTGGTTGGGATTTTTTCCCTCTCTCTCTGCCCCTCCCCAGTTTGTTCTCTTTCTTTCTCTCAAAATAAACATTAAAAAAAAAACCTATGGGATTAAGTGTAGCATTTGCTAAATAAGACATGCAATAAAGTCGCATTGACACAAACTTTAAAAGTACACAAAGTTATGCTATACACAAGTGTGATGTATTCAAAGGAGTAAAAGCATAGATGTGCACACAAAGCTGAAGTATAAACTCCTCGGTGGGGGAGCAGTGACACAGACAGGAGAACTGGAGGGGGAAGTGTCACATACAGAGATCAAATATTTGTGACATTTCTTAAACCGGGGATTCAAAATCATTGCTCTGTTTGCATTATTTCATAATGCTTTCTGTAAAAAGTTTAAAAATACAATCTTATTACAATACTAATAGAAATGATTTCTGGGCGAAAATACTATTGCATTTTAAAGGAAGATTAAAAGGAGATTATTGGAAAACATACCGATCTGAAAATAACAAGACTATTTTAAACATCAGTGCTCTTAATCCCTGACCTGCCTTCTCGCTGGGAATATAAGAGATGTGTACATGAAACCGTGAAATCATTATAATCTGTGCAGGAAAGAGAAAGAGAGCAATGTGATCATATAGGAGGTTTTGTTTTGTTTTGTTTTACTTTCCCTGGGGAAACTGTAGCTAGTTCTTGCATTGTAGGCATTCTGGAAATAGTGGAACGGTACAGCAAACATTGTAAGGTGCTGTTACCCTGGGAATACAAAAGAATGGAGTTTAGCTGCACACACCAGAGACATGAGCAAAAAAGATATGCAAAGAGGTTTCTACTTCATTATTATTCTTTGGCATTCTTTTTCTGAGTTTTTAAAACATAAATAGTCAAGGTATACATCTCGCTTTATACAAACGCTCCTTTGTAAGTGTAAGAGCTTTGGAAAGTGCTGAAAGATGCCTCTGTAAATTACGAAAAAATTGAACATGGAATTAGGCATCCGTTCCTAGAATAAATTGTACTTTCTCATAATTCTGATATACTGCTGAATTTGATTTGCTGGAATTAAATTAAAATGTTGGCAACTATATTCAGCTGTGAGATATATCTGGAGTTTCATTGTTCATCCTGTCAGTTTTTGGTATCAAGGTTATTCTGGTATTCCTTAATGAACTAGGAAGTTTTCCAACTTTTTCAGGGGTACTGAACATTTTGCTTAGAGACTGAGAATTTTATGGCTCCCTAAAGAGTTTTCTCAGAATACTCTGGGCATTGCCCTTTTTGACTTAAAATTTTTGACATTAATGATTTCAGTTTGTTTCAGAGTTTGGTACAGATTTCTACTTTAGGTGGGTTAACTTTATTAATTTTTTTTTCTCATAAAAATATCATCAATTTATTCGACATTTTCAAAATCATCAGTATAGTGCCTACTGACACTCGGGGAGTATACATACCTTAGTTTTAGGAAGTGCATTTTTTTCCTTTTTTAAGCTGCTACTGAATTTTATATCTAAGAAAAAATTGGCTATGCAAAAGCCAAAAAAAAAATTAGCCAACGTTTTCTTGTAGAAATTTTCAACTCATAGAGTTAGGTTTTTGACCCATTTCAAGTCAATTTTGTATGTGGTGAGAGGTAGATAGGTTTATTTTTTCTTATGGATATCCAGTTGTCCCGACACAATTTGTTGAAAAGACTAGACATTCCCCGTTGGATAAATGTGGCAATTTTGGCAAAAACCAATTGGCCATATATATCGATTTATTCTAAGCCCTTGAATCTACTCAACTGGTGTATGCGTTTATTTTTATGTTGTTAACATCCTGTCTTGATTATTGTATCTCTCTAAATACATCAAGTTTTTTCATGCTGTTATAAATGGTAGTTTTTGTAATAAAAAAATTAATACACTTTATTTTTAGAGTGATGTTGGGTTCACAGCAACTTGAGCAAAAGTGCAGAGAGTTACCATATACCCTCTTCCTCCAAATAAATACAACTTCTCCGTTATCATCATCCTCACGCCAAAGTACTACATTTGTTACCATCAGTGAACCCACATTGACATACAATTGTTTCCTGAAGTCCATAGATTACTTTAGGGTTTAGTTGGTGTTGTACATTCTATGAGTTTTGAGGAATGTATAAAGGCATATATCCCTCACTGTAGTAACACAGGGAGGAGTTTCACTGCCCTAAAATCCTGTATCCCATCTATTCGTCCCAAATGGAAACAAAAAAAATTAAATTTATTTATTTATTTTTGAGACACAGCGCAAGCAGGGGAGGAGAAGAGAGAGAAACACGGAATCCCAAGCAGGCTCCAGGCTCTGAGCTGTCAGCACATGTGAGCCTGATGCAAGGCTCAAACTCACAAACTGTGAGATCATGATGAGTTGAAGTCAGACCCTTAACCAATTAAGCTGCCCAGGAGGCCCCCAGATTGGGGGGAAAAATATATATATATATTTTATATATAAATTTATATATATATATTTTATATATATTATATATATATATATATATATATATATATATATATATATATATATATTTCTAATTGCTTGGCGAATCAACTGCTTCCCAGAACTAATTGCTTGGTGAATCAACTGCTTCCCTGAAAAATGTCAACGTTTGTCAAAGATATTGACTATTTACATTGTCCTTATAGTCTTTAGGTCTGAAAAATTTAGCGATTGGTCCCGTAGCTATTTTGAGTGATTCATGAGATTTTCAACGCACAGGATCGTTTTATCTAACAATAAAGACGACTTTACTCTCTCTCAACACTTTCTTTCTGCTTTATTTTGTTTTTAATAAGCAGGTCTAGCATATGTTTTATCTTCTCCCTAAATATTTCATGTTTTGTTGCTTTTGTAAAAGTTACTGTTTTGTCTTAATTTAACTTTCTAAAAGATTTTTGCTAGTACAGTTGCCCCTTGAACAATGCAACTGTTAGGGGCACGGACCCCCTGCACTATTGAAAATCTGTGTGTCATTTTTGATTCCTCCAAAACATAAGTACCAATAACCTACTCTTGCCTTACCAATAACACAAATAGCCAATTCGCATCTATTTTGTATGTCATATTTATCATATACTGTGTTTTTACACCAAGCTAAGAAAGGAAAATGTTACTAAGAAAATCACAAGGAAGAGAAAATACATTTGCCTTACTGTACTATACTCCTTGAAAACAAATCCGTGTGTAAGTGGCCCCGTGCCATCCAAACCCCTGTTGTTCGAAAGTCAGCTATATATGGAAAGCTAATTGTTTCTTGAACGTGCATTCTTTGTTCTTAAAATTAACAATTTTAACACTTTGACAGATTAACTTAAAATTTCTAGTAGCTCCTTTGCAGACATTTAGGAATTTCTATGTATGAAATCATGCCATATGCAAATAGGCCATTTTTACCTCCAGCTGCAGGATGCAGGGTGCTGTTATTTCAAGTGTGTGTGTGTGTGTGTGTGTGTGTGTGTGTGTGTGTGTGCGCGCGCGCGCGCACCTTATCCCGCTATGTGGGATCTCCAGAGCATTGTAATAGAAGTGATGGGAGATGTCCTTGCCTTTTTCACCATCTTACCAAGAAAAAGATCTGGTCTTTTGTCACTGTCTATGATGATACCTGTAGGTTTCTTGTTAATGCTCTTCATCAAGTTGAAGAAACTTCCTCATATACCTGGCATGCTGAGATGTCTGCCCTAAACCGATATTTAATTGTATCAGATCCTTTATCTCAATCTATTATATGATTTGTCTTTTTTTTCAGTTTGATAACTTGGTGAATTTCACTGATGATTTTTAAATGTCAAACCAACCTCATTCTTGGAATAAACCCCACATGGCCATGGCATATAACTGTTTTTTATAGATCCTTTTATTTATTTTGCTAATAAGTTGTTAATGATATTGAATCTCTTGATATATTCCCACAGGCTACTGTGGCTCTGTTTTCCTTATTTTCAGTCTTTTTTTTTCCTTTTATTGTTTTCTTTTGGGTGTTTTCATTATTGTTTCTTCAAGTATTTGCTACAGTTTTTATATATTTCCTCCAAGAAATTATATTTTCCAATCTGCTGCTATTCATATTCAATTTTTTTTCTAGAAATTCTATTTTTACTATTTTTATATCTTCCATTTTTCTCCTTACTTTGTTTATATTGGCTTATAAATCCTGGTGTCTATAATAATAATTTTAAAATGCTTGTCTCATCTTTTTAATTTTTGGATCCGTGTGTATCCATTAATGTTTCTTTTCCTTATGGATCGCATTTTGGAGCTTCTTTATGAGTTTAAAAAAATTCAATTGGACGCCATATTTTTATCCTTGAATCCTCTGAATTTTGTTGTCTTCCTTTAAAAGGTGTTAAGTTTGTTCTAGCAGACAGCTCACTTACTTGCTGATTATCTTGGTCATTTTGTGTTGATGTTTATTCTAAAACTAGCTTTGTCCTGCTATTACGACATGACCTGTGCTGGGTTTCTTCTAAATGCAAGCATCCTACCAGGCAAATTATTTTCTGGTTGGTGGGGTCATGAATGTTTTCCTGTCTCATATCAACTTGGGAACATTTCAGCTTAAAGCTCACAGATCATCTTTCCCAGGCATCGGGGTTTCGCTTTACACATGTGCAGCTTGTATTCAGGCATATATTCAAGATGGCTTCTAGGCAGATATTCAGAAATTATTCTTTGCAAAGCTTCCTCTTCTCTGATGCTATGCCCACAAATTTCAGCATGTTGAGCTCCCATAGATCCCAACTCTGTCCCCTGAAATCCCCACAACCAGTATGGTCTGCTTCAATCCTCTCTTCTTAGTCTTTGAACTTGATGACACAGCATTTTTCTTCTTTGTGCAATGAATTGCTTCAAATATTTTGTCAAGATTTGTAATGTTTTTATGGCCAGAGGGAAATTTCAATCTCTGTTCCTACATCTTGGCTACAGACATAAATTCTAACATGGATTTTCCCCCTCACAGTCTTACTGTTTCTTTTGCTTTGTTTTTTAATTGAATGAAATTGCCACTCTTGAACCTGTATACCCAGTTCAAAAATTTTTTCTCAACCTTTCTTCACATTTCTGATCATCTATAAGGTCTAACTTAGGGGAGAGGGTAAAAAAAAAGTACAAACTTCCAGTTATTAAAAAAAAGGGGGGGCACCTGGGTGGCTCAGTCAGTTAAGCATCCAACTCTTGATTTCAGCTCATGTCATGATGTCATCATTGGTGAGTTTGAGCCCCATATTGGGCTCTGCACTAACAGTATGGAACCTGCTTGGGATTCTTTCTCTCTCTTCCTGTCTCTCTTCCGCTTCCCCGCTTGCACTCTCTTTCTCAAAATAAATACACTTAAAAAAAAAAAACAGAGGACGTGGTAATGTCATGTACAGCATAGTGACTACAGTTAGTAACACTGCATTGTATATTTAAAAGTTGCTAAAACAATAGATCTTAAAAGTTCTTGTCATAAGAAAAAAATCATAATTATGAGTGATGTTTCATGTCAACTAGAATGATCGTGGTGATCATTTCATAACAAATATAAATATGGAAGCATTATGCTGTTCATCTGAAACTAATATAGTTTTATATCTGTCAATTATGTCTCAATTAAAAAAAAGGCATTATAGCGTTGTCATAGATTCTCAGGTAGATCTGAAATTTATCCCGAACCTTGTTTATGTCTTTGATTCCCTATTGCAGCTAATAATAACTATCTGGTACTTATTTGTTCAAGAAAATACAAGAGGATTAGCCTAAGATCTTCCTTCTCCATTCTTTTGCAATACCTCCACCTATAAACAAGATTACACATAAGAAACTGCATGGTTTTATGGTTGACAGCACAAATTCTGAAGCCTTATTACTAGGACTCAAATCATTTAACGACTCTGTAACCTTAGGAAAATTGCTTAATCTCTCGGTGTTTCTTCATCTACCAATTGGATGGCAATGATAATATGGCTATTTCACAGAATGAATGAGTAAATGTTTATAAAACAAATCAGCACATACATGGCAAAAATATTTTAACAAATACAGTTTTACTTTCTATAAATAGTTTCCCATTGTTGATGCCTAAATTCAAACCCAGTATATTGTTATATTGCTTTCATAACTGGTCTCCCTGGCCAGAAATTTTAGAAAAACTTCCCCAGTTTTTCTAAATTTGATTGCACATGGAAATAAAATGATTTTTAATGATATACAATCCCCCTGTTTATTATACTTACTGTTTTTTGTTTGCCGACATCCCTGAACTTCCTAGCATGATGTACTTGCTTTTAATTTGACCTTGACTTATCCTCCAGGATGGATTGGTTACCCATTTTTTTCTTTGTGTATCAAGTTAATTGCAGTTCTTAAACCATAAGCTTCTCTCATGTTTTGGTGTATGTGTACTTGTTTTCTTATCAGCTCCTTCCTCTACCCACTAATTATAATTATTAACTTTTTAACTCTTAGCATGGCCATCATATCTGCTTTGCAGTTTTTCTTAGCTATTTAATTCCCTAATACTTTTCCATTACTTGCAATCTTTACTCAGCATTCATAGCACATTGGCATGTAGCAGTTACTACCACATGTGCTTCCATATAATATGTACTCGAGTGATTTGCTTAGCTTTCATAAGAAATAATGCATTTCTTGAGGGTCTTGAATTTTACAAATTTTCCCAATGTTTGTAAGGCATTCCCTATTAATAGCACAGAGATTTGCCAAACCAAAGGTTAATCAAATGTCTGCTAAATTAATAAATGAAAGAATAAAGGTTGGGATGATAGAGAGTATTCACAAAAATAGCCATCATTTATCATGGGGCTAAGCATCATTGCAGGTAATTCCTTAGAAAGGACTAGACTAGGAGATTCCCGGGGTAAGACTATCCCTTTAATTCTGACCATGAGAATTAAGAAAACACATACACATGCATGCAGACACAAACTTAAACAAGAGAAGAAATTGCTTTGTTGTGTTTTTCCTTTTGATCAGATATGGCACAAAGATAAATATTTATTATTTTGTACATGTTATCCGATATTTTAATCACCTTCAATTACATTACCCTAAGGGTAATTAGAAAGTTAGTGATATGGAACATGAAACTGTTCAATATAGGCTAATTCAGGAGAGTGGGAAGATCTTTAATGGCATTTTCTGAGTAATCACTCCATGCAAGACATGGGGGAAAAGGGATTATATTTGTAACAAGGTGCTGACAAATACATAAACATATTAATTAGATTAATTATATTTCTTTCTGTAAACTAAGAGAACTTCCGTGGTGAAACAAATAGCTGTTTCCCCAATTAAACACAAATATATCAAATCAATCTCTGAAGTGGTGTTTACATGGAATGTTATGCTTCCAGAAAAGTAAACGAAAGTCTCAGCAAATTCTTTCTGTCTTTGCTTTGACTCAGCTATAATTATGACAAAACTAACTCTTGATTGCTTCATCGCTTGGTTCTCTGGAGGAAGCTAAAGACGTTCTTGTTCTTTCCACTTATAGGAGACAAACAGAACAAAACAAAACAAATCCCCTGCCAAAAATGTAGTTCCGGAAGTTTTCTGTAGAAACAGGAAGTAAGCGTCAAGGTATGTGAGTTTGCTCTTTTACCGCCTTTTATGTTAAACATCCCTTATACTAAACAAAATATGTTACACAAAATACATTAAACATTTCTTTTATAGTAATCAAAGCCTAAGGTGCTACAACCGTTACCACAAAATGGGTGGTGTTTCTCCACTAAACTACTTCCTTGGTGACATAAAAATTGTCAGTTACTAACAATTTAACCTGAATATCTCGGGATGATTTTTTTCCATCTGAATTCCACGTTGACACTATTTATAGTTTAATAATATTAAGCAGTTATGAAGTTTCAAAACAAATTTTACTGTCCATAGTGGACCCCCACCCCGTCTACTGACCCACGAACATGATCACAAAATACAGTATATCAAGCTGATGAATAAAATGCGGTTGGGGGTTCATCTCCGGTGGACTGGACATACAAAGAATAAAGAACACTGAAGCACTGCTAAGGCTCTCATTCTCCCATTCGCCTCACACCCCTCCCCCCAAAAGAGCCAACCTCAATCCAAAGAGCCTGTAAACTGTGACCTTTACAATAATGGACAGAGGACCAGGAACAGGAACTCCTCTCCTCACCCCCTCCATGCCCAGGTGAAGGGATAGACTTGAAAACACTGACAGGACGAATCTAGGTTTGAATGGAGTATTGGAAGATGCACAAGTTAGCCAAGTTAGTGGTGGAGGAAAGTGCTCTCCAGGCAGAAAAGTCCATGTGTCATGCTTTCAAGGTATGCGTGTATCAAGGAGTTGGGTAGATAGTCAGCTGAAGCGCACTGAAAGTTACTCAGTCAATGCCAGGCTACACAAGGCCAACTTTGAATTTTGTTGAGTATCATAAGAAATGATAGAAACTGCAATACGGAAAATGCTGAGAGGCAAGTGCATGGTTAGTGATTGGGCCTGCCATTAGCCATCGGGTTATTGTAGTAGTTTAAAAAAGGAATTATGAGACTTCTAATTAAGGCAATTTTATAGTGGGATGCACCAGGACAAGGATGTATATATATATATATATATATATATATATATATATATATATACATACATATATATATGTGTGTGTGTGTGTGTGTGTGTATCTGTATGTGTATATATATATATGTATGTGTGTATATATATATATATATATATATCTGTGTGTGTGTGTATATATATATCTCAGATTGAATTGGACACAATAGAATGAATCACAAAAAAGAAGTAGATTTGTAGGTGAAAGAAAAAGTTCAGATGGGAAATTTCAAGCTTACAGAGCAAATTAATGCAAAATGGGAATAACAATATGAGAGAAATAGGAGACATTTGATACAAATCAAGTTAATTAGAAGGTCATCAACAAAAGGGTAACATTAGGTACCTGGTGCCAGGAAAATATTTTAATAGGATGTTTTATTCATTTTTTTCCCCCTGAAACTAAGGAAGAAAGAAATGAGAATGTGAATAAAACATTGTGGCAATTAACCCACTCACAGATTTACAGCAATTATAATGACAATCAGTGACAATGTTCCAACTATTTAACAGCTAATATAGCCCACACACCTTCCTATCAAAATAGTTGCTGAATAAAACCCCAAAGCATTGCCACCGAAATGTTGACAAATATGTATTTGTAAATATTACTAATTCATTTGTCTGGAAATCATCAAAGTTATCACCATGAAAGGAGCCAGAGTTTTGCTGGACTTTATTATACTTTATATATTTTATGATTAGGACTTTTATTTTGGATAATATATATGCTTTGGGGATAGGAATTGCTCTCCTCAAATATATGATCTTGCACAATCCTCTCCAGGTGTCAAAGTCTCCCTTGAGTTGCTACTGTCATGATGTGTTCTTTGCATGCGTAGGGGAACTCTCTCCATTTACTCAGTGTCCAAAGTTTTGTCAAGACCACTATCATCAAGAACTGTGGCAGCTCCAAGATTTTCCTCTACTGGAAAGCTAACAAGTTAGCCTACAATGGTTTCATAGATGCAGGCAGAAGACCTGAGAATCCCAAGTGAGAGACAAAGGACTTTATTACTCACGGGACAGCAGAGAGTCTGGCATCACCTTCACATTGATTTCTTTGCCAACAGGTCTCTTTGGGGAGATGCAGAGTGGCTCGGGCAGAGATTGTCTACACAGAGGCTTAAACAACCAGAATTTAGAAAACCCCCAACCTTATAAGGTTGTTCTCACAAATATGCCCAAAATTGATTTCAGATGGGGGTATTGTCTTTCTTATCCTGGCCAGGAAAAAAACAAAAACAAAAAACAACAACAACAAAAAAACGCCTTCAGTCTGAGAGGAAGTCTCCATCAAAACGAGACTGTTTGCTGTGTATACATCATTGAAATGAATGTCGGAAGCAAGGAAGTTAACCCCTCTTCACAGGAGGTACAGAAATTCAGAGATTCATGTCAGATTTTCTCCAAAACTTACCTTTCATTCTCCTCTACACATCCTAAGAAAGACTACAATATTTTGCCAAGAGATTAAAATTTTAGGAAAGATAGGAAGACATTTTACAACAAGTATAACTTATAGTTGATCCTTGTGTGGAACTAGAGCCTTTCCTTAGCTGGTGTCCAGCTTAGATCATGGGTAGAGGTTTGCTTTTTCCCACGAACAGGGTATCTCAAAGCATTTTTCTCCTTTTTTTTCTTTTTTCTTTCTTCCTTTTTTTTTTTTTTTGTCTATAAGGAAACATACTCTTTTTTTTTTTTTTTTAAATTTTTTTTTTTTTTCAACGTTTATTTATTTTTGGGACAGAGAGAGACAGAGCATGAACAGGGGAGGGGCAGAGAGAGAGGGAGACACAGAATGGGAAACAGGCTCCAGGCTCTGAGCCATCAGCCCAGAGCCTGACTCGGGGCTCGAACTCACGGACCGCGAGATCGTGACCTGGCTGAAGTCGGACGCTTAACCGACTGCGCCACCCAGGCGCCCCAGGAAACATACTCTTTAATAAAATAAAATGGCTGTTTTCAGAGTCCTCATTTGATTTCTAATTATCAGTCTTCTCTGTCAATTAAGGTGAAGAATGTATATTCCTTTCAGGTGACAATGTCCATCCTCCATAAACATAATCCCATTATCTTCGCCACATGGACAGAGGCAGATGATCACAACAAAGTCCATTACCCCAGTGTCAATACATCCCTCAGAAGTGAGTTATTCAGCTTCGCTACACCAGAAGTAAAACATCAATATGCAATCAGTGTTTGTGTTTTCTGTTGCAGATCTGCTCAGAAAACGCCAAATGTCCCACAGAGAATGTCCTAGTCATTAAAGGTGCCAAGAGAGTACAGGCAGATAACTTAGACCATGGGGGGGGAAGGTTTTCATACCTTATTCTGTCAAATATAGAATCTGCCACTTTGGCTCTCATGGGTTACCATGTTGCTATGGTGCAAATGTATTTCCCAAAATTCATATGTTGAACTCCTAACCCCAAAGTGATGAGATTAGGGGGTGTGGCCTCTGTGAGGGGATTAGGTCATGAGTGCTGAGCATTCTTGGGTGAGGTTAACACTCTTATAAGAAGAGGCCTCAGGAGCATCCTTGACCTTTTCACCAGGGCGAGGACTCAGGGTGAGGACTCAGGGAGAAGACGGCAGTCTGCATCTGGAAGACGGCTTTCCCCAGAACCTCAGCATCCTATCACCCTGATCTGAGACTCTCAGCCTCCCGTACTGTGACAAATAAATTTCTGTGGTCTATAAGCCAACTACGTAAGACAAAGAGGAACCAAGGTGGGTTGTTGACATATGATCAGAATCCCAGCTGTCCCATGAGTCATTGACAACACTTTGTTGTTTATAAGTCTGTTACATTTTGTTATAGCAGCCTGAAAGGACAGACACATGCATAGCTTCCCCATCATTCAGAAGAAGTTTAGGGTTATTTATGTATGTCTTCTTTATTCAGGCAGCCTACGACGTGTGGCAGGGGTTGCAAACATTTCACAAGTATTGTGAAAGGTCTGAATTGAGTTACAATGCAGTAATCCATATGCTATCTTTCTTGTGCCTTCTTTTTTCCACTTCAAATCTGTGTGAACAGAGAATCGATAACCTTCTGATTATTACCCTTTTCCATCCAGCTCCTCCATTCCAAAAAGATTAACATACTTTGCCAGGAAGGAGTGAAAATCTGTGCACAACGCTCCTTTCTCTCATGTCTTGACTTCACTCCTGGTCAGTGTGAGAAGTAAGGGAGATGATTCATTTGCAGAAATACCAGATAAAAGCTGTGCTGTTTAGTTAACTGTAGGTTTACAACCTGTTGGAAAGATATACAACCCCCCACCCCGTCCACAATGGAGTCCCAGACCTTTAAACGCTTCACTTCCTGGTTCTTCCCCTGTACGTTTCATGGGCTTATTTTCACGGGCTTTGCAAGGAGCATGTGCCAGAGAACAAAGGCAGGAGGGACTGAAAGTCTCTGCATCACCTCAGGGAATGTACATTTGTTCCAATCAGACTACTTTCTGCCTTACATGGGCATAGGAGATGTATGGATAAAGGTACAACCTCTGTAGTGCTCAGCCAATGAGGAACCAGGGGAGGGACTTGCACACTAGGAAATAAATTGTCTGCTGTAACTGCCTGTCTGGCAGAAACCCATTCTTGCAAGAATGTTGATTAAAGCCTTGTTTCACTGTGCTCCGACTCTCCATGTTCCTCCTTTGATTGGGTCAGTGGGCTTTCTCACAGTCAGAAACAACAGCTTAAATATCAATACCCTCTCTGCCAGGGTCAACAGCGGTCTGTGATCAGAGTCCAGCCTAAATTTATATTTAGAAAAGAGTTATTTCAAAGAGTTTGGTACTTTCAAAAACAGATAACCTCTACCTGACCAAGTGAAACAATTCAGTTGCGTTGAGCCTCAGAAGAGGTCCCACTGAGCTTTTCAAATGTTCTCATGCCAAAATGGGTCTTGGCTTTGCATTTGAATAACTTCACGGCAAATGTTCATGGGTTTCCCAGAGCAAAGGAACAATGTTTACATGGAACTCAAATCTTCAGTCTCATCCAGAAAAGAAAAATTTACAGAAACCCAGTCAAATATTTCCTGGTTTTTACCACTCTCATGAGATTAAAAAATTTCAGTTCTCAGTTTCAGCTGAATATCTTGTTATACACATTTGGTGACTTAACCATTTTTTTTTCTTTTCTATGCTTTATAAAGGAAATAATTTCTGCTAATCATTAAATGGTCCCAATTAGAAAAGATGATAATAATCCAAGGGGATCCAAATAGATTGTTCTAAAGTAACAGAGATCAAATGAGTGCAATAGTTCACCTATGTCCAGGTTTCATGCACTCAATGAACACTAATTAATCAAAGCATATTGTTATCGAGCATAATGTGATAGACACTGCAATGCAGAGTTCATGGCTAACTTTCCAAAGGTAAAAGTAACTTAACTTTCTCAACCTTCTCTCCATTTTTTCCTACTCAACTTACAAATGTAATTTGCTCTTGAGACAAATAATTCACTGCCTTCAACCAATACATAAAAAGAAATATTTTACTCCTTTACTTTTTACGAGTAAACTTAGTTTTGTTTTCTGCCCCCTCCCCAACCCACCAGGCTGAGGATACATTTAGCTTAAGGTGGGGCCAAAGTCCTGGGATCTTATCTATTAACAGAATGTTGTGAATGAATCATGGGGCAGGTGGGATCCTGATCATGTGTTAGCAACCCACGTTGGTCCCTCTCTGTGTGATTCACAGCTTTCTCTGGCGACTCTGTACTGCTTCTGTAACAAGCTCGGCAAAGAGCCACCACTCAGTGCAATCAGGCCAATTTTGTTGGCTAACTGGCACTTAATCGTTTAGGTTCCTAATCTAGCACAGAGATGGGGTAAGCAAGTGAAGGTGTTAGTCGTACTTGAATTCTATCCTTCCAGAGAGGAATGAAGGCAAGAAATGTGAACCATTTAACTTCCCTGTGAATATGATTTGAACATTCATACAAGCAATTATTTTTTCCTGACAGGTATAATTTTTTTTCCCACCTTTATCACTGGCACTACCAAAAACTGATTATGTCAGCATTACTCACTTCTGTGCCCCAAGCCTTGCTCTATCAAGGTCCCACACCTACGATGAAGTTGCTGTGGCCTTTTGAGGAAGGCTTCCCTTAATTGCCAAGGTCTGGAAACGTCACCCGGAATTTTTTTATGTGAAGTTTTCCAGGTACATAGTATATTTGAGGTCCGAAATTAACCATAATATTTCCCAAACTTGAAATTCTCTTTGTCACAGCTTTGCCCATACTTCACTAAAGTATACTAGCTGGGCTTCTCAGACCACCAATTTAGTCTTTTAGTATTTTATTTGAGGATAAGAATTAACTTATATTCTTTACAAAAAAAAAAAATCACCTAAAGCAAATACAAATTTTGAGCAACCTGAATGATTTAATATGAACATTAGAGACAAAGGTGAAAAAAATGAGCCAATCTTAATTTCTTTCCATAGGAAAAAAAATGAAATTGGTTTTGATTGATCAAACATTTTGTCTGTCAACTGCATTTTGCAACTTTTGAAAAATTTAAAGAACTGTGTACAATGTATGCTGTACATTTAATATCCAGTTTTTAAGATGAAATATTATACAATTTAGTATCAGGGCTTATATAGGAGCATACAAATTAATTCATTGATTAAGAGAGAAATAATTAAGAATTAATTTTTGATTCATTACAAGGAGGAGGATGATTATGTTAGAAAACTATTGGAATAATAAAATTATGAAAAGCCTACACGACACATCATGTCACTCAGAGCCAGAGGAATTTATAAAAATCTCTATGCATGTAATTCATTCCTACATGTATAATTATAATTTAAAAAATCATCTTTATTCATAGACCACATATAAGTGATATGAGTTTGCGACTGTGATATAAATTTTAATATACATTCCTAAGATATCTGAATGCACTTAAAACATCAATATGAAGTGAGAAATCAGCTGGGCTTGCAGGTCTAGCTGTGATACAGAGAATTAAAGGGGCATCACTCCCTCTCTTACATAAAAGGCTGGACAAATGAAAATTTGCAATTTTTTCTTGAACTTTTCAGGTAACTGAGGTCACAAAACAAAAATTCAACTCCACAGCTAGACAGAGACAGAAATCTACAAAGAGAAACAGATCCAGAGCACCTAAGCATGTGCTTGTTTGGAAGGTACATGTGCGTGAGCCCACACACACCCACAGCCCCCACTCACATGCACATGCACACACACACGCACACACACACACACAAAGTATATCAGCACATATATACACATATGTAAGTCAGAACACCAAATCAACTGATAAAATATTTAACTTGTGTTGTAGTCAGAATAATGCATTCTGCAAAGATGTCTATGCTATAATCCCTAAGACCTATGAATATGTTATATTATATTATATTATATTATATTATATTATATTATTAGAGAAAAATTTTCATATATACTCAAAGTTATAGATCCTTAAATAGGGAAAGCATCCTGGATTATCTAGGTAGATTCACCCTCCAAAGCAGAACCTGTTTTCTGGCTGAAGGTAATAGTAATGTGGCAAAAGAAGTTAGAGAGAGTCCAACCATGAGAGTGATCCAATGTGCTACTGCTGGCTCAGAGACATCAAGCCGACAGGGAACTACTGGAGAGAGGCTTCTAGGCACTGAAGGTGTCGTCTCATTAACAGTCTACAAGGACACAAGAACCTCAGGCCTGTGACCACAGGAACTAGGTTCTAACAATGCATGAATGAGCCTGGCAGCTGATTAGCTCCCGGAGCTTTCGGATATGAACTCAAGGGCTGATACTTCAATTTCAGCTTTGTGAGAACACCAGCCGAGAACCATCTGAGCCTCTCCATTCCCCACGTTCTGACCTTGGGGAATTACGAGATAATGCATTTGTGTTGTTTTTAGCTGCTTGCTTCGTATGAAGTTGTTATGACAGTGTTAGGAAACTAATATAACCAGAAACTTGAAATGAACTTGCTAAGGGTAGGATATGGGCTTGTGTGAGGCTTTTGTAGGCTGTAGTCATGGAGATGGGGGTTAGAACTTTTTCTAAAGTTTTACTCTAGGAACCCCATCAGGTGGTCACAGAGAAAATTGGAGAAAATCTTGATAACGTCCCCTCTGTGAGACTGCCTGGGAGGGAGCTGCCACCACTGGTGCAACTCCCATGTAGCCTAAAACCCACTTTCAAAATGGTTAGAGAAGGAGGGAGCCAAAACATAAGAGACTGTTAAAAACTGAGAACAAACTGAGGGTTTATGTGGGGTGGGAGGGCGGGGTGGGTGGGTGATGGGTATTGAGGAGGGCACCTGTTGGGATGAGCACTGGGTGTTGTATGGAAACCAATTTGACAATAAATTTCATAATAAAAAATAAATAAAAATAAAAAAAACACATTTACTATATACATAGAATAAACGATTGGAAAATGAAAAAAAAAAAGACAGAACAAAAGTTTTCACATGTAGAGGAAGACCATTCACACCTAGACTCAAGAGGCTTCAGGAAAAGCCCTGCAGCTGGAGGAGGGGACTGTCAGCTCAGTGCCCGATGCGGGGCTCAAACTCACAAACCATGAGATCATGACCTGAGCTGGAAACCAAGATTGGGACGCTTAACTGACTGAGCTACCCTGGCGCCCCTGTCAATGTCTCTTCTAGGGAGAATATTTACTGTCTGAGGTTTTTGTTTATTTCTCTCTCTCTCTCTCTCTCTCTCTCTCTCAAAAAGAGGGAGAGAGAGATAACTGCTTGTATAAATTTCTATGGCTTCTAATATTATTAATTAAATGATCCTCTCCATAATATTTTTATTCATTTCGATATCACACTTAATTTTTTGGCACAAAGAAATATGAGGCTCATTAAATAATAGCATTATATGCTATACATTTTGATATGTAAGTGTGATGTTTCCCTATGAGATCATGCCCAAAGTACAGCATAAATCTAACTATAGGAGCTAAAACTATAAAACATCTGCAAGAAGGCATAGCAACAACCACCTGCAAATTTAGCTCAAGAATTTCTTACATGATACCAAGAGTATGATCCATTAAAATGTTAACAGCCAGTTGGAATTTTTCAAAGTTGAACACTCTTTTGCTTCAAAGGATATTTCTAAGAAAATTTAAAAGGCAAAACACAGACTGAAAGAAAATATTGTAAATCTCATATTTGATAAAGGACTCCCATGCAGAATATACAAAAATTATCAATACACAGTAAAAAGAAAAAATAAGACTAATAAAAATGGACAAATTGAATAGACACTTGATCAAAGTAAATGTATTTGGAAAATAAGAACATATAAAAGTTGCTCATCATTAGTCATTATGGAAATGCAAATTAAAATTGTGAGTTACCACTCTACATCTATTGGAAAGCTACAATTACAAAGAAAGACCAAACTAAGTATTGGTGAATATGCGGAGTGAGAGTAACGTAAAATGGTACTTTGAAGAATAGTTTGGTGTTACAAAATTAAATGTGCGGGGCACCTGGGTGGCTCAGTCAGTTAAGCCTCCGACTCTTGATTTCAGCTCAGGTCAAGATCTCATGGTTTGGTTCGTGAGTTCGAGCCCCATATCAGGCGTGCTGACAGTGAGGAGATATCTTGGGATTCTCTCTCTTCCTCTCTCTCTGCCCCTTCCCTGTTGGCGCTGTCTCTCTCAAAATAAATAATTTAAAAATGTTAAATGTGTACATACATATACTCCAGACATTCCACTCCAAGATATTTACTCAAGAGAAAAGAAAGTGCATGTCTAAATAATGAGCTGTACAAGATGGCTCATGACAGTTTTATTAATAAATGAAGACTGAATCCAACCCAGACATCCATCACAGGTGATTGAGTGAACAAATGCACAATATTCACAGAACGGATGACTATTCAGCAGTAAAAAAGCCTGGCTCATGAATGCATGCTATAATATGGAGGAATCTCAAAATAAGTATGCTGAGTAGGAACTCTGGAAAGTGCAATTTATTCTACAATGACAGAAGTAAGATTAAGGGTTGCCTGAGAGGAGGAAAAAGAATGAAAGGGTAGAACCAAGTGATCACAAAGCAATTCCAAATTATTAATGTGACCCTTCAATGATTACTTGAGGATTATAAGGAAACTTTTAGAGGTAAGAGATACGTTCATTTTCCTGAATGTTATAATGATTTCACAGTTGTATACATACTTAGTTTCAAACATGTGTAATGAATTTAATCTTTTATGGAATAATTTGCCAATTACTTTATTTTACAAAGTTTTACTTTTACAAAATAACTGATGGTGTTTGAATTCCATTTTCTCAGCTAGGTAAGCATGGTTTTAAAAGACTCTTATTTTTTATGTATGTTGTCCAATTTTCAGAATTATTTTTATAATATATTTATTTCACCATATTTTGGTTACTATGTCTTTTTTTAGTTACAACATTTTTTCATTTAAGAGAAAATTAAGATTCTTTTTTTTATTATTTTAACATTTATTTATTTTTTAAAATCTTTATATATTTTTGAGAGAAAGAACATGAGCAGGGAAGGAGCAGAGAGACAGGAAGGCACAGAATCCCAAGCAGGTGCCAGGCCCGCAGCTGTCAGTGCAGAGCCCGAGGCGGGGCTCAAATCCACAGACCATGAGATCATGACCTAAGTTGAAGTCGGTCCCTTAACCCAGGTGCCCCTAAGTTTACTTATTTATTTTGAAAGAGAAAGAGAGAGCGTGAGCGTGGGAGGGGCAGAGAGAAAGGAAGAGGGAGAATCCCAGGCAGGTTCTGCTCTATGAGCACAGAGCCCGACCCAGGGCTCCATCCCATGAACTATGAGATCATGACCTGAGTCAAAATCAAGAGTCTGATGCCCAAATGAATGAGCCACCCAGGTGCCCCTGATGTTTTCATTTTCATTTCCCCAGTATTTTATTTGTAGCTATTTGGTTTCATTTAATTAATTAATTATTTAGTTAGTTAGCTTATTTTTATTTATTTTGCAAGACAGAGAACAAGCAGGGGAGGGGCAAAGAGAAAGGGAGACAGAATCCCAAGCAGGCTCTGTGCTGTCAGCGCAGAGCCTGATGCAGGGCTTGGACTCATGAACCATGAGATCATGACTTGAACCGAAATTAAGAGTCAGATGCTTAATGGACTGAGCCACCCAGGTGCCCCTGGCTTCATTTTTAGATATGCACTTTCTATACAAAATCTGGGTCGATATTTTTGTTTGACCATATATGAGAATCATGGTTTTTGTTTTTGTTTTTTTTTCCTTTGTAACAGGAGAATTTAATCTTTAAAATTTAACAAATCTCTAGTGACACTGATATATTTTGTTGTTCAGTTCCAGATCACTGCAAGAAAGCGAATATAGTAATAAAGTAAGTCAAGCAAATTCTTTGGTGTCCCGATGCATAGGAAAGTTATGTTTTACACTGTGTTGTAGTCTATTAAAGGTGGGAACATGATGTCTGAACATTATTAAACATTCTGTTTAATAATTATGCCACTACTCCCTTTATCCTACTTCTCTGAATTGGCTAGAGTCACCAGGAAAATGCGACATCATACCATGCTAGACACTCTTAACTTCTAAATCTATAAATTATTTGATATATCTTCTCCTATCGATTCATTTTAGTAGTTGGAATATGAAGACTGCCTCGTCCTTCTTTGGTATATATTGTATATCGTTGTGTGCTTATATGTGTATACTGTTCTTAAATCTCAATCAGCTTACGAACACTTACCTTGTCAGTGTATAAATGAAATACAGAGTTAAATATGTCCTGTGTCGATTTAACTAATACCTGCATAATGTTGATAATTTTAACAGTAATTGTGATGGATACGGTGGTAAGGTATTCCTTACCACATCTTTGTGATTAGGTGCAGTGATGGTTTAGTTTTTATAAAGGAGGAAAGTGAGCCATGGGGACATTGAGAAAGTTGCCTGTGGTCACCAGTAAATGTGAGCTTCATATGAAACCAAATGGTGTCAGCTCAGAACTAATTTCTGTTTACCAATTCATACTCAACTGCCATTTGATAAACTATTCACATAGATCAATTATAGATGAGCTGATGGTAATCTAAGTTCTAATATCCAGTCTTGGGAATAACACATGGGTATTAAAGAATTTGAGTTTTTAGAAAAATTGAAGGTAGAAATCATGATCAGGAACCTACTAAATAAATGGAGTCCTCCCCCGAGTGATGGAAAATAGAATTATAAGGGACAATCTAAGGTGGAGAATGAGGTAGCTTTACTGATGTCACATAGATCTCAATAGAGCTGAATGTGAAGTACAAGGAGTTAGAATGCTCGGTAGTGTATTATTTCTACCACACTAGATCACCTGTGAAAAATAGCTCACGATATGACATTGTAATCAAAGAATTACCAAAAGCTAGACAGAGGTAAATATATATCCCATGAGAATAGCATAGTGATGAAGGAATCTGATACTCTTTCAGGAAAGAGGTTTTGATATTCAAGACTATTTATTCAGGATCCTTTATTTCTGAAAATGTCAGAGCAGAATTGCAGCAGGGATTGAATCTGAATCTGAAAGGCTGTATCTTTGAGGAGTTCTCCTGTAATGGAATAATAGTAGGATTTATTCAGAACACTAGGTAACTGTGCCATTCACTTATCTGTCTGAAAATTTGCGAAATATACCTTCATTAAGTCATTTTTACTTAAAAATTTCTTATTCTAATTGACCATGTTGAGAACAATCAGGCATGCTGTATACATATGGTGTGTGATTTTAAGCATATGGCCCTGTGCCCCTGAGTCAAAGTAGGTATCGGAGTAAGAAGGACCCAGGAGTCATACAGCAAGCCAGACTCTCTGTCCATCATTTAATGAAGCAAAGGACATAGCAATTAGGTGAGGCAACAAACAAATGACTATGGCAGGATACTGAGGTTTAATGCCACAAACTATATTCAATGAATTGTGCCTTTTCGATTCCCACACCGAATTTTGGTATTGTCCTTTGAAATTTATATTTAGAAAAAAAGTGGAAAAGTAACATTTAATGAACACTTCCTGAGTGCAATCCATGATGCAAATTACTATAAATCTCAAAATTACCAGCATATGGAGAGACAAATTAAAAATACCCAGCAAGTTTTGCTAATTGAGTGTTACAGATTATCCTGGTTTGATAAGTTAGATAGTTATATAAAAAGAAAAACAAAACCAAAAGAGAACAACAATATATCTTACTGGAACACTTGTATAAGCTTTTATGAACTCATTTCACAAACTTTACTGAACCACGTTGTTCACATACAATCTCTTCTGTATTGCGGGTAGGCATAATTTTAAAAATATTTTGCACTTTACATTTGGTTTTTGATTACAATAAATCAGTTATATACAGACGGAGACTGGATTCATAGCTGTTGGTTTTTTTTTTCCTGTATCAATCATACTTCAAAAGAGAAACAACTCTTTCAATAGTAGTGTATTTTAGATAATTTTCTTTTATTGAACACCTTCTACCTCTAAAAGGTCAACTCTTAACATTTTAGAAATTATTATTTACTGAAGACATTTGAAACTAATTACTTCAACTTCTCTATCATTTATTTTGGGATTTAGTATTAGCAGCATTGCCTACTTTTGCAGAAATTAGAGCATCAAAGCATTACCTGAAAATTAAGGGGACAGGGGAATTTTCACCAGGAATCTCACTTTTAGCAATTATAAAGTGATTATTTTGAACTTTTCCATGGAAATAAAACTTAAAAATCTCATCTTGTGAAGACAATTAAAATACTCTAGAATATTCACATTTAAGAACTGAAAGACATCATTAGATAATTTCACACCTTGTAAGTCAAACTCTTTTTCATTTGAAATAGGATCTGAATTTAATTAGATACGTATATGCCCCAACTCTCCAGGGCAATAGATATATTTAAAAGAATTTAGGTACCTGAGACTCTAAAGGCATTTGCTAGAAATATGCATTATGTGTCATTTAAAAGTAAGGAATGGAAGGAAGTAGATAAATTATGAAATGAAACCAAGGAAGAGTGACTTTATTTTAGAAAAATCAGTTACAATGATATGTTAATAAGTTTTGTCATAATACAGACTGACATCCTCAACTTCTAATAAAACCCTAAAAGAAATCTGTATTTTATTATTTTTTTTTAATTTTTTTTTCAATGTTTATTTATTTTTTTGGGACGGAGAGAGACAGAGCATGAACGGGGGAGGGGTAGAGAGAGAGAGGGAGACACAGAATCGGAAACAGGCTCCAGGCTCCGAGCCATCAGCCCAGAGCCTGACGCGGGGCTCGAACTCCCGGACCGCGAGATCGTGACCTGGCTGAAGTCGGACGCTTAACCGACTGTGCCACCCAGGCGCCCCAAGAAATCTGTATTTTAAAATAACATCACTAGAAACTAGTCTAATAATTACTTTTGTCTTTATAAAAATGACGTATGGTTTACTTGATGTCATTCGTTCATCCATTCGTTAACTATTTATTGAGTGTCCCTATGTGATAAACAAAGCATAGGATGATGGAGAGATATCAAAAATATAAGGTATAGTCCTTGCCCTCCAAGAAGTTATAGTCCAAAAAAAGAATGCACAGACTCTTTTATTTGTTTTGTTTTGTCTCCTTTTACATTTTCTCCTACCACCAGTATGGTTGATTATTTCTTTCTTATCAAAAGTCTTTCATCACACTCTCCCCCTGGCCGTGCTGGGTATAACTATATATCGTTGCCACTATTACGACTTTCAACGAGAACTCTTTCTCAGTGTTACGGCCCATTCTCCCCGTGAAGATCCATGGCACTGCTCTCATTATTACCTTCCTGGCATCAAAAGGGACATGCCGTCCTAGACCCCCAGTACTAACCACTCACCATTTCTCTAATCTTTGTTGCATTCAGGAAGCTTCGGACAAATAAACGATTGCGATTTATTGCATTGCTCTGTATGATATTACACTGAAGTATTCTCACCGAATTACTCTCGAGCGTAGTCAATCAGTTGTGTCCCACACACCGTCTGCTCCCCCTGCATGTTGTTTCAACTACAAAACATGGATAGCCGCGTACCTATTGCTTGAAATGGGTTAGAGAGTCTCCCATTATGTACTACTTTTCATTCACCACACGTCTCGTATCCATACTTATTTTGAAAGACAGTTATTCTTTCTACTTATAGTTTGGGTTTTTTTTTTTTTTTGTCCATATGGCATGTTTGCTTTAAATTTACATTACTGAATGAAAAATTCATCTTATGCTTACATTTTGGAATACATTCGCTAATTTGTTTTAATTCTAAATGTGAATTTGCTTTTCAGGTTCTGGTTTTTTTTTTTTTTTATGCTTTATTAAGCAAGAAATATATGGTGTCACATCGTGTCTCAAAGCCTGTTCAGAGGTCAGTGCCACACTTGAATGATGTAAATAAAGACAATGTACTATGGACTTCCATAGGTGCAAACAGAACTTTAAACAGTGTAAGTGAAGAAATAGAAGTAAATTCCAAAAGAGCAAAAGAAATTCCTTTTTTTAAAATTTCAACTATGACGCAACTGAACATAAGAAAGCAAAACAAATCATAGAGAGTTTTAAAGAGGATTTAATTACCAAGAATTCAAAACCATATGAAGTTGTTGATAGCAGAAAACAAGGGGAATTTGGTCACATATATATAAAGAAAACTTTCGTAATGAGGCAAATCAAAACCACTTGAGAATTATAAATATGTTGTAAAGCTATTGGCATAGTATAAATAGTTAAAAATAAAAAATGGCAACTGACAAATGTAAACATACCTGAAATTGAATGCAAATGAAATAATTATTAAAACTATAAATTTAAATACATTATATATATATGTCAAAAGTACAAAAGATATAATGCACACATTTAAAATTAGTAGAAATTAAAAATATATACTTGGAAAAATATTTTAATAATGAACAAAACAAAAAATATAAAAACAAAACATTCGGGCACCTGGGTGACTCAGTTGGACATCCGACTTTGGCTCAGGTCATGATCTCACGGTTCGTGAGTTCAAGCCGTGCATCAGCTCTGTGCTGATGGCTCAAAGCCTAGAGCCTGCTTCGGATTCTGTGTCTCCCTCTCTCTCTCTCTGCCCCTCCCCATCTTGCACTCTGTTTTGCCCTCTCTCAAAAGTAAATAAACATTAAAAAAATTTAAAAAAAAACACATTGAACCATATATAGAATACAGGCATACCTCATTTTATTCCACTTTGTTTTATTGCATCTCACAGGTGTTGTGTTTCTCTTTTTACACATTAAAGTTTTGTGGTAACCCTGTGTCGAGCAAGTCTGTCCACGCCGTTTTACCAACAGCATTTGCTCACTTTGAGTCTCTGTGTCACATTTTGGTAATTCTAACAATATTTCAACCTTTTCTAGTTTTATTATATTTGCTATGCTGATCTGTGATCAGTGACTATGATTCACCGAAAGCTCAGATGATGGTTAGCATTTTTAGCAATAAAGTATGTTTTAATTAAGATATGTGCATTGATATTTGTAGACATTATGCTCCCACCCTTAATAGACTACAAAATAGTGTAAAACATAACTTTTATATGCACTGAGAAACAGAGAAATTATTTGACTCACTTTATTGCAATATTCACTTTATTGCAGTAGTCTGGAACTGAACCACAAAATATATCAGCTTAAGTAGAGATTTGTTAAACTTTAGAGATTAACTTCCCTGATTACAAAGAAAAAATACAATATGATTCCCATATTTGGTCAAACAAAAATATCTACCCTAACTCTGTGTAAAAAAGTACATATCTAAAAACAAAGCCATATAACTACAAAGACAATATGGGGCAAATGAAAATAAAAACTTGAAGAGCGCTTGGGTGGCTCAGTTGATTGAGTATCCGAGTCTTGATTTTGGCTCAGGTCATGATCTCTTGGTTTGTGAGATCAAGCCTTGATTCCGGCCTGCACTGACAGCATGGAGTCTGCTTGGGACTCTCTCTCCGTCTCTCTCTGTCCCTCCCCTGCTCACACTCTCTCCTGTCTCAAAATAAATAAACTTAAATATATCTATTTTTTCACAAGCACGACTTTCCATGATTGTATCATATTTTATCATACGCCCGTCAAAGACAGCAGCAGACAGTAGTTCAACCAGTACAAACAGATTTTATTAAGTAATTATTCGTAGGGGAAAGAGCTGAGCCCCATCCTGATTTGTGGTTTAAAGGGAGAGTGACAGAGGAGAAATGGTGTGGATTTGGGCAGAGTCAGGGAAGCAGAGACATTACAGAAAGTGGGGGAGTGCTGGTTGGCCCATGTGACACCCAGGTGGGTTTGCTGACCGACCCTCTTAAAGTTAGGCTCCTACCCACCCACAGGGCACATGTCTGCTCACTCGGATAAACAGTGACCGCTTCTGGAAGCCTTGAGTTTTCTCCGGCAGGCACTTTGAGGGGAGCCAGGGTCACTGTAGACAGGTGCCCTTGAACGGTTGGAAATTGTTAGCACTCTAGTGTCTACAGGCCACGGCTGAGGCCTAACCGACAAGAGGGCTCAGAGGAGACTGACTTGACTTTGCTCAAGGAGATCTTTATTATGACTGCCCACTATTTTATGTTAAACAATATCTAAGATTTAAGTTAGTGCCATTATTTTATGATCACTGATAGTGATGTAATTACATATATTCTGACTTAATTATTTATTAAATTTTATTTGTTTATTTTTAATTAAATTATTTATTAAATTCATTAAATTAAATTAAAGTTGAATTTAATTATACATTAATTAATATACTATATAATTTTATAATATATTAAAATTTTTTTAGCATTTATTTATTTTTGAGACCGAGAGAGATAGAGCATGAATGGGGGAGAGTCAGAGAGAGAGGGAGACACAGAATCTGAAACAGGCTCCAGGCTCTGAGCTGTCAGCACAAAGCCCGATGTGGGGTTCGGACTCACGGACTGTGAGATCATGACCTGAGCCGAAGTCGGACACTCAACCAACTAAGCCACCCAGGCACCCCTATAATATATTTTTTATATATTTTATATATATTTATATATAAATATTTATATATTTATTTATATAATATATATAATATATATAATATATAATATATTATATATATTATATAAATATATAAATATATATAAATTATATAAATATATATTATATGTATATTATATTATATATAATACCTAGATTTCTTATGTATTGCAAATTTCCTTGCAGATTAATTATAGAATTGTGAACTCCAAAAGCAGTTCATGAACATTTTTATTTCCCTCTTTACCTTTTCCTTACTAATTAGCTCATATATAATGGAAGGGTTTTTTTTATTTGTTTTTCTACATTATTGCTAGGAATTATTTTGTCTATGATTCCTCATTTGTCTTATTATTTATTATACCACTTTTTCATAACGTTGGTGCTATGGACTGAATTGTGCCCCCCTCCCCCAATTCATATAAAGTTCTAATCCCTAATATAACTGTATTTGGAGATGGGGCCTATAAGAAGGTAATTAAGGTTAAGTGAGGTTATAAGGGGGAGGGGAGGCAACTCTGTTATTAGAGGATTAGTGTGCTTATGAGAAGAGCACCTAAGAAGTTGCTCTCTCTTCTCTTCCGTCTCCATCATGTGAGGACACAGCGAGAAGGTGATGTCTGCAATCCAGGAAGAGAACTCTCACCAGACGCTGAAGTCCCATAGTATCTTCAGCTTGGACTTTCCAGTCTCTAAAACCATGAGAAAATAAATTTCTGTTTTTCAGCCATGCAGACTATGGTATCTTGCTATGGCAGGCCAAGGAGATTAAAACAGTTGGTAATTTTCGTGTGCCTTAATGTATCAATATATTACTTTCTAATATTATGATTCTTGCAGGTATACAGCAAAAGATTTAAAAAAAAGATGGAATTAGTGTTTTACTAAATGGTTAATAAATTTCCTCAGCATTTTTTATTGCTACTCAAGTATGGTAAAATTGATGATACTAGCCTGTTACATTAAAATAGAATTTTCTCATATGTATGCTAGAGAGAGTTTGCTCCTGGGTTCCTGTTCTATTAAACTGACCTAACTATTCTGCTATTTCCACATAATTTCATGTTGTTACTTTAACATCTGTTTTAATATATGAAGGTTCAAGTCCATTTCTATTATCTGGGGTCAATTTAGCCCAGTGCTGTCCCATATATATATAATCTGAGCTGCATATGCAATTTTAAACTTGGTACTTCCTAGTCACATTTTAGGTGTGTGTGTGTGTGTGTGTGTGTGTGTGTGTGTGTGTCTGAATATTCAGATTTACCATATTTTAACTACTTAATAGCCATAGAGGCTACCAGTTACAATATTAGAAAGTGCAACTCAAGCTGAGGCACTTTATTTTAAAGATAAACATTACAATTATTTAGCCCAGTCCCAGAAATATTGTGAAATGAAATCATGCAGTGTTGTAGGTGAATTTTAAAAAGATGTTGAAGCTTACATAGTTTGTTAGCATGAAATTACTTGATTAATTACAGACATGGGTTAGATACCTCAACGTACAAACAAGGCTTACTTTGTGATAGTGATGATAGGCTTAATGTTCTATCCCTTTTTTATCACTGACAGATTTTTCTGTACAGACAGGTTAATACAATGCATAGCTAAATAGGACTTTTTTACACAGAAGACTGTTCTCCTAAGGACTGGTTTCCCACCAAAGAATTTGGGTAGCGATTGAAATAGTAAAATTTTCTTGGATAAACTTCTATCAACTACTGCAAAATTAAAACAAATAGTGTGAAGGGCACCTGGGTGGCTCATCTGGGCTCAGGTCATGATTTGAGCCCCGCGTGGGTGCTGTGGGGACAGCGCAGGGCTTGCTTGGGATTTTCTCTTTCTCCCTCTATCTCTGCCCCTTCCCTCCTCGTGCTCAGTCTCTCTCTCTTTTTCAAAATAAATAAATAAACTTTAAAAAATAGGATAATAAAACACCTGCAGCCAGCAAAGTACCATGGAAGAGGCTATTCAGTAGATTCATGCTGAATCACTTCATTTGCATCCAATTCTACTAGCATTTTGAATAACTGATGCTCTCAGTAACCTGAATATAGACATTTAACCCTGTAAAGAATTTGAGTTGCTATATTGAACTAGTATTATTAAATGCTGTGCCATCAAAGTAATGTAACGGAAAGAAAACTTCAACTTAACCAAGAATGTCCATTTATGTTGAAAAGGTCACTACTGTTCGTTGTCTGGAATGTTTAAGGATGTGACAGAAGGAAAACATTCAGAATCAGAGCCACGGCACTTGTCTTAGTGATGATGTGGGCTATGCCGCTGTGAGCTTCGGGCTGTTCAGAGTCAAGGTGTCAGCAAATAATATTGATTTACCAAACACTGATTTAAATAGAAATTTCAAAATGCTAGGTTAGTGCTCTTATAAAGAACATAGTCTCTTTTCACATAAAAATACTGAATTGGAAAATGAAGGCCAAATGTATGACACGTTGGCCGCACATAGCTCATGATTAAATTATTTTCATTTTTTCTGTTTGATCTGTAGAAACTGTCCATTTTACATTTTCATTTTGCTTCGGTCGACTAAGACTTAGGTCACTGCTGCTTACAGGACCATTTTTCCCTCAATCAGAGCTTTCATCTGTCTTAACAATTGATTTTTGTGAAGTCAATTGGATAGATCAAACAGTTAATAACATTTTTTTTTCCTGGGCAATAGACAAAACAGTTACAATAATAGTCTATCATCCTATATTATAATTTTATTGGAGATAGAAATATAGCTGATCTGCACACTTACAACCCACTTATTCTCTTAAAAATACGACACGATGAGTGATATTTACCTTTCATCTTCTAAAAACTTTCAATCTGTACTCATATTGGCACAGTTCTAAGCTGAGCTCTATTTACATTTCAACTATTTTTAGAACTACTTTCTTGCTCATTATTCAAAGTTTGTTTATCTTTGGTTATCTTAAAATACCATTTGTTCTATGTCCTTACTATCTAGGACAAAGCAATGCATATACGTTGCTAAACACATATTTTGAAGTGAGTGAACGAATGAATCATCAACCAATCAATTCAAGGAGTCTGGTAAAAAATGACACAATATTTCAAGTAAGAATAAGTATATGGTCTATGGTAAGCCAATTTTAGATCTACTATAATTGAAAGGATGAGATTTCTGCCACCTAATCTTTTCAAGCTGCTTTTGTGCTAGATCTGTTCTTGTTGTTCATATTCCTTAATATGCAGCCAGAAAACCTTGCTAACTCACTGCCTTATTGTCCTTACCATCAGATAATACCTTTTCCATATGTCTTGTACACCGCAGGTAAATTAACTTTCATACAAAGATATCAGACCTTTCAAATCTTAACTACTTTCTCTACTTATATGATAAACTACCATGGCAGATAACACATTTCACAGAAGACTCCACCAACCTCTCTGGGCTCAACTATAATTACTCCAAAACAGAAGAAGCTCTACTAAGGCACAGTAATTGATAAAATCCCAGGGAAATGAAAACTAAATTTAACTCTTTTTTTTTTCCAGAAAACAACAAGTCCCATGCCAAAAGAAAACACACACACACACACACACACACACACACACACACAGACAAAACAAAACAAAACAAAAACCACAACTATATAATCACTCATTCAACCCATAGTCATTGGGTGCCCATTGTGTGCCAGGAAAGCTAAGAGAAAACCAGTGGAAAAGATAAGTTTCCTACTTTGATGGGACTTGCTTTTCCAGTGAACATAAGGATGGGGAGGAGTGGGAAATAAAAACCAACAGGCCAACCAATAAATGAACAACGTAATTTCAGATGTCATATATTTGTGGACACCTGACCAGTCTATTATGGGGAAATCTGAGAATGAGTGTGAAAACCGAATGCAAAGGCGGGGGGGGGGGGGGAAGCCCACCATTGGTGAGATCAAACATGGACTACTTGTGAAATTAAAAGACCAGAGCTGATAAGACTGACAGGATTGAGACACTTACTTGCTTTGGAACAAATAAAGGGACTTAAAACAACAACAACAACAACAACAACAACTAACCTCAGTAATCCAGCTAAATATTGTTATGGGACATTTTAAAACATAAAGACAAGGAGCACCTGGTTGGCTCAGTCGGTTAAATACTGGACTTCTTCCCAGGTCATAATCTCATGGTTTGTGAACTCTAGCCCCTCTTCGGGTGAGCTCAATCCTCACTCCCAGTGAGCCCTGCTTCCCTCTCTCTCTCTCTTGTTCTCTCTCTTGCTCTCTCTCTTGCTCTCTCTCCCTCTCTGCCTTCACTGGACTCTCTCTCCTTCTCTCTGCCCCTTGCTCACTTGCACCCTCTATGTCTCAAAAAAACCCATAAAGATGAAATTCTTGTCTAACACCCATGATAAACAGAATACAAAAATATTGTAAAGACAGGCTGTTATTTGTCTTATGAGCCGGTGTCACTGCACAAAGGGAACAGTGCCCTCCTATCAGACATTGTTCCCTGTTCTCTACCACATGGTTTTATGAGGGCTGATGAGGGCATGACAATCAATCGGGGAAGGCAAGGATTCAAATATTATGCTACTTTTTATTTCTAGAGATTCAATTAAGTTTCCCGTTTGGCTCAAGACTCAGGCAGATGTTTTGAGAAGCAAGACGCGTTTGCTTTAGCCTCTGGTCCCACCAGGGCTCAGCAGCTCACTGGGGCATCAGATGTGATGTGGAGGGTGAGAAGGAAGGTGGAGAGACAGGTGCTCTGCCAACCAGTCACTGTTATGATTTTAGGGACATTTTACTCGGCAAATCTTCCCCGTAGATTTAAAGGGTAAAGATGAACCGAGTTTTGTGTGGGAGTGATGTTAATCAGTTGACCTTCAGGATTATCCTGCTCGTTTCTTTCATTTTGTTTTACATCTTAAGACAGTAGCAACCGCTTGTCTGTCACTTTAGAATGTAACACGTTTTATTATTAGATCTGGTATTATCTTTGACTTGAATTCCAGTGTATATGCTGTTGTGTCCAATAGGCTGAAGCATAACAGATCTTTCCAACAGATATTGTATCCAGTGACAACATTCTGTTATCAAGATCATTGCATTAGCTTAATATTATATCCTCAGAGGACTTTCCTTGTTAAAATATTTTATATATTTATACCTCAGCTTTTTAGAACAAAATGTGTTACTAACACTGAATAAATAAAACACCCACCGTATTGCCTAAGTTTATAAAGACAAAACGTGGGATCCTTTGGCACTGAGTTTGACCACTCTTTCAAAGTCTTTCTCAATCCAGGATGATCTTGCTTTTATTCAACAATACAACTGAAGTGACCTCATTATAGAGATGCTCTGAATCACAAACAGCAGATCAAGGAATTACACTCTTGAATGCAGTCCCTTAATTGGCTAAGAACACCGAGAACAGAAACGGAGATTTAAATATACTCTTCATTCTATAAAACATGATGCTGGATATCTCCATTTTGATTTCATTTGATAAACTGTCACCTCTGAAAATTAAACTGTAACCTTATTCACCTCCATCATAGGGAAAGCAGATGTTTAAACCTTCCCATCCTGACATAAGTATATGGAGAGTCACACAATTCGAAATCTAATTAGTGTTTAATAAGCCATTTGAAATGATGTCATTCAACTCTTACAAATTAATCCTGCTCTTTCAACACCTGCTGGTATTTTGCAACAGTAATTATTTCATGACAAAAAGAGGCCTGAACCAGTCCACATTAACACAAGCATCTCTCCTGACTACTCAACGCGTTTCTCTCCGAAAGATGTTAATAACCTCCTCCTGGCTTAAGTGGAGAGAAACCGCAATAGACATAATGAGACTTGCTCTGAATGGAAGACCGTTTACTATTCTAAAATACAATTTCAAAAGGTCAAAGAGAAAAAAGGACCTTCCCCAACCTATTGAGAATCTTTCAGAGATTCCTTAACGAAGCACTTGTGTATTCATTTTTCAAAGAAATCAGACTTGCAGTGATGGCATAAGAGACAAGGCAATTTACTAGAAAAGTACTCTCACTAAAAATGGGAGTCTTAAAATGAAGTAGTGTATCTTTATTTTTAAATACATGAAGTAGCGATATAACTAAAACTGTCACATTTTTGTCAAATCTTTCTGAAACCCGTGTTTAATATCTCCAAATCACTGACTGCTTTGGTTTGACTGAAATTCAACTTAGAGGTTACCATTTCATTATTAGCAGTTTTAGTTATGAAATTACCAGGAGCAAGAAAAGAGAATAATACTTATTTCACAACGTCTCTGGGATTATTAGTTACAATATGAATGTGAGAATGTCTCTCACAGGTCTGCTACTGATTTAGAAGTCCCAGGAAACTCTAGAATGAAGACGAACATTTAGGGCAACTCAAAATCCCCAAACTTGCCTCAACACAACAACTACATCTTTATAGAAAATAAAATTCTTAGCATAGATTATTAATGGTGATTTAATATTACATTTTTCATTTCAGTCATTCTAATTCATATTCCTAAACGCAAAGAAGAACGTGTGGTCACATCACTCAACTCATTATATTTGACCATGTTTTCTTGCTCTAAGCCTTGTAATCAACTGTCTTCATTCAAAAGAAATTATTTTGGGGCTCCTGGGTGGCTCAGTGGGTTAAGCATCCGACTTAAGCTCGTCACGATCTCGTGGTCTGTGAGTTCGAGCCCCGCGTCGGGCTCTGGGTTGACAGCTCAGAGCCTGGAACCTGCTTCGGATTCTATGTCTCCCTCTCTCTCTGCCCCTCTGCTGCCCATTCTCTCTCTCTCTCTCTCTCTCTCTCTCTCTCTCTCAAAGATAAATAAACATTAAGAGAATGATTCCTCCTTCAAATGAAATTGACTCTCCTTGACATGTTATGTCAATAGTATCTATTCCTATTTTTTTATTTATTTATAGGGAGGCCTATGTTATATTTTACAATCTTCATAATGAATAAATAAAAAGAAAAAAAAGGTAATCCTTTTCAAAAGAAGTTTTCGCCTTGAAGATAAAGCCTTGGCAGAATGTGGTTCTGTCTCTAATGGTAAGTTGAAAATATCCATATAAGCAGTCGAATGGTAGGTGACTCACTTGTGTAAATATAATGAGGACATTGACCATTTGTGTGTGTGTCTGTGCGTGTGCGTGTCATCTAAACTTTTGAGTAAATATAATAGAAACTGTTATTTGCCAAACCAATATCAAATTCTCCGCATGCTTTATTCCCAGGACCTTGATTCTGTTAAATGAATATCACACCTGACCTCCTGTGAACCCAAGGGCGGCGAGTAAGTAACAATTCATGGAATGAATTGAAAAGGTAATATTCCTCTTCACTGTCTTTACTCCTTTGTAAATGTGTGCAGTGTAGCAGGAGGGTGGTCTCTTGCAACCATGAGACAACAAGTCAATGAGAAAATCTAGATCCTAAGGTTGACTGCAAAATAGGAGATGTGCTTCCTGGCACTTCTGTGGCGTTGCCTTCTCCGCTGGACACAGCTTTCCCCTCTCTCCTCTCCCTCCCATCTGACTTGTTGTCATGGGAGAAAAACAAAATCTTGTTTTTTTGTTATGCCACTGCAGGTAGCATTCCTAATGCGTACAGCTGTATTCAGTCCATCTGACAGAAGGAGCTAGAGAAATAATATCCATTATCCCTACAACAAGTTATTAAAAGGAATTTTCTTCTGTCTAGGAATATTTGCTGAAGCTCAGAGGTGTATGAACAAAGCCTAGCCCAGTCCATCTGCAAGAAAAAGACTAAATAAAGAGCAGAGAGAGAAGGATTTCTTTTCAGAGGACTGTTGCATTCCAGAAAAAGCTCCCATTTCCAAGCCATGTGAAGGAGGTTTAAGGAAAATTGGAAAAAGTGGGGTTTTCCATCTATAAAAAAAATTGTATTGTCTATAAAAACAGACATTAGCTGTCTCTCCTAAGACAAATTACTTTATGTTTCTGTGTCTGTGCTATCGTTTTTCATTCTACCAGATATCGTCTTATTCTCATGACCACATGCAGGTCAAATCACTTAAACAGCAGAACATTGTCTTGTTATTTAGAAAAGTAATGTCTCCCCTATTCTTGACACATCTGAGTCTCTTCCTCTTTCACACATAAAATTCTACAGCTGAATATCTATATTCTTCAAGAAGTTATAGAGCATTTTGGGAAGACCGACCATTTTCAATGTATACAATGCATCTTCTCAAGGCAAAAGAGTGGTTTACGACTAAATTGAAGATACGTATTTTATGCTTTTAGCTATTAATTTTTAAATCTTATCAATGTTATGATTCATATTATGAACTTCTGTCCTCATCCCATTTCAGATTAGTGCCTAATTGTTCCCTGGATGGTCAGGAAGTAAAAATTTCTGATTTTCTATTATACTTGTGGTTTTATATTTGTTACTCGGTGCGTCTTTTTGTTACACATAATCCTTCTTTTAATCTACACACAGCCTACACTGAAGTGGGGAGTTACACTTCACCTTCTAGAGGTTGGAGTACCAGCAAAATTTATTGGGAATTCTTTTGCCTAAGAGATTTGTCTACTCTCCCATATTTATTTATTTCTAAATGTATTTATTTAATTCTATCCATACGGACTCATAGATATATATTTCATATTTCGTATTATAATCAAATACTATGTATTTATTTTGTTGATCAAATGGTCCATCTTTGGGGGACCCGGCTGGCTCGGTTGGGTAAGGTTTGGGCTCCTGATTTCGGCTCAGGTCATGATCTCGTGGTTTGTCGGGCTCCGGCTCTGCATCGGGCTCTGTGCTGATGGCACGAAGTCGGCTTAGGATCTTCTCTCTCCTTCTCTTTGCCCCTCCCCCACTCACGCTGTCTCTGTCTCTCTCTCAAAAAATTTAATGGCCCATCTTTGACCATTAGGAATTTATTCACTTGGTCCCCACATCCCTTTGGTTCATCCCAATCACTTGTTGTTATCGTTGTCCATTTGTTTCGTTAGCACTTTTTCACTTACTGGCCCTGGAAGGTACAGCAGCCATACGTACCACGTGCACCTCTCGCTGTGGTCCTAGGTTCAGTCCTTTCACCATGGAATCCTGTTGCTTTTATTTCCAGGACACTACGTTGTTGTATATTAACCCACGTATTTCCACAGATTTGTAAATATTTCTATATGTAACCATCTATGTGTATACTGTGCTAAATATGCGCTCCAACTCTAAACCAGTAGCATGATGATCATTCCAGTGTCTTCCCTTTGCTTATTTGTAATTTTCAATTAAAGCAAGGGAAAACCCAGTTTGCAGTTTCCACCAAACATTTACTTAATGGTTTAAAACTAGTGTAGTTATGGGGCACGTGGGTGGCTCAGTCGGTTAAGCATCACACTCTCGATATCCATTAAGTCATGATCTCACAGTTCATGGGTTGGAGCCCCCCATCAGGCTCCATGCTGACAGTACAGAGCCTGCTTGGGAGTCTCTCTCTCCCTCTCTCTCTTCCTCTCCTTTTCTCATGTGTGCTCGCTCTCTCTCTTTAAATAAATGAATAAGCGTTAAAAAAAAATGTGTGCTTGTGTGGTGGCTTCACAAGTTTTAATCCATAACTCTGTAGGAAATATTTTTATCTACTAAAGTACAGTGTTTATGTGCACAGTTCTGTTGTATCTAGTCCTACCGACTCCATTAATTTCAAAGTTACTTAGCTCACCATCATTTTCCCCCATCCCCTTCAGTGAGGTTCCCTCCTATTTTTCTAATACAGTTAGATTTTTATGCCATAGTCTGCATTTCAGCCTTTCATGCCTGCACCTTCTAAATTATTCTAATTTGCATACATCAAGGTCCATTCTTTGTTCCATAAAATTCTATGGATTTCCATAAGCACACGGGCCACTCATGTGTTTCTTTTCTTTCTTTGTCTGCTTCTGCTTTTAACTGATTATTTTTATATAGTTATACTTTTGCACTTCTTCTTTTAGCATCTTCATTACACTTCTTTTTAATTTTTTCTTAACATTTGTTTATTTTTTAAAGATAGAGATGGAGCATGAGTGGGGGAGGGGCAGGGAGAGGGAGACACAGAATCTGAAGCGGGCTCCAGGCTCTGAGCTGTCAGCACAGATCCTGACACGGGGCTCAAACCCATGAATTGTGATATCATGACCTGGGACGAGGTCAGGCACTTGACTGACTGAGCCACCCAGGCGCCCCTCCATTACACTTCTTTTTGATTTTTTTTTTTAGTCATTGCTATAGTTTGAAATATGCATTTCTAAATATGAGAAAAATCTGTGTTTTTCCTTTATATTTGAAGGATAATTCCACTGGATACAAAATTCCTTAGCAGGTTATGTCCCTCTCATCACTTTAAGTACGTCACTGTACCCTCTTTTGGTTTGCATGGTTTCTGGTGAGAAAGTACTATAACTCATAAATCTTATCCCTGTTAATTTATAGGCCAACTGTTTGTTTTCCCCTACATTTTTGCAGTGTTTCTCTTTGTCTTTGGTTTTCAGAAGTCTGAATACAGTATGTTTAGGTGGAGTTAATATTTATCCCGCTGGGTGTTCTCTGATCTTCATAGATCAAAACAATTCTCTGTGTTCTTTTTTTTTAAAAAGTGTTATTTATTTTTGAGAGAGAGAGAGATAGAGAGAGAGAGAGAGAGAGAGAGAGAGAGAGAGAAAATGAGTGGAGGAGGGGCAGAGAAAGAGGGAGATAGAGGATTCCAAGCAGGCTCTGCCCTGAGAGCTGGGAGCCCAATCCGAGTTTCAAACTCACCAACCACAAGATCGTGACCTAAGCCAAAGTCGGAAGCTTAACAGACTGAACCACCCAAGTGCCCCTATGTGTTCTTTTACTTATTTAAGCTTCAAAACATGTGCACGTGTTTACAAGATTATTTAATTTTGATTAAAATATATGTCTTTAGCAATGAACATTGTTCATTTGACTGTATGTTAATGTTATAAAAAGTTAAATATCTAAGCAATATTAGATGCAGTTATACATATTTTTCATTTATTGATGGAAATGTAACCCAAATTAAAAAAACAAATTGTGATACCAGCTTCATAGTCATTCATATTGTCGGGAAAGTCATGCAAAGTACAGCAATATCTTACTGTAGCTGAAGAAATTTTATGCCAATCTCTCATATTTTTAGCAGCAGATTTCTTCAGTAATATCAACCATTAAGACAAAATAGTCTTATTTTGTAAGTGTAACTCAGAAGATGGAGTTAAAAACAAATGAGTATTTTCTCATTTTAGGGTTTAATAAAAACCCAATAAACTCACATTTGTACAGACACACACACGCACATACAATTCAACACTTACACATTCACTGATGGCGGACACATTATCAATTATCAGTGGTCTGTTTTACCAAAAAAATACACACAATCAATCACACAATAAAGTCATAAAACTATCTTTTACTCTCACAATTACATTACAGGCTTGCTTTCCAATGTTTCAAAGTTTTCTCTCAAAGCATATCTTCAGCATATGGAGATGTGCAACAAAATATTTGAAAAAAGAAAATGTCATCTATGCATCTATTATCAGCTAAACATGTAACTTTCTAAAGCCTTAACATCCAGTCAAGTGGACAGCTGTCATTATTAAAGATATATATTTTTATCAAAATTAAAGAAACTTGTAGACATGTATACTTTGTAAGCCTAAATAGATAAAATAGCACATAGAATTATGTTTTGCACATAGTACAAACACATGATTTTTTCAATTTTCTTTTAAAATATCAAAATTTTGGATCCTTTCAACTCTTTGATTTGACTTGTCAAAGTTGTTTTTTTTTTTTCTTTAAGTTAGAAAACACATTAAAATCTATTAAAAGTCTTGGGATGCCTGGATGGTTAAGCATTGGACTCTTGATTTCATCTCAGGTCATGATCTCACTCACGGTGGTGAGATTGAGCCCACGTGGGGCACCGCGCTAAGTATGAAGGCTGCTTAAGATTCTCTCTCTCCCTCTCCCTCTGCCCCTCCCCCACCCCTCTCTCTGTCTGTCAGAAAAAATCTATTAAAAGTCTTTATTGAATGGGAGATACTATCCAATAAATTAGAAAGCCTAATGCTCTTTAACCAAATTAAAATAATATATTAATTTTATAAAATAAGCTTATGATCTATCTCCCCACTAACTCTCTTCCTCCCCTCCCCCTCTTTGCTCTTTGCTTTAGGTTATCTTACTAGTGATTTAATAGAGTTGACAAGGATTGATGAGGAAAGATTATAGAGCTACATTCACTTCCAGCAAGTTTTAAATTTCAATGCCAGTGTTTTGGAGATTCAGATACATAGATATATATGTATATCAATATAAAGATATATATGTATCACATTTTATATATTAAACATAAATAAATTTATAAAAATTATATTTTCCCCAAATGTCCAGCATTCATATCTTCCAGCTACCAGGCTTAATTAGTTTCTTTTTTGTTTCTTTTTTTTTTTTTATAATTTTTTTTTTTCAACGTTTATTTATTTTTGGGACAGAGAGAGACAGAGCATGAACGGGGGAGGGGCAGAGAGAGAGGGAGACACAGAATTGGAAACAGGCTCCAGGCTCTGAGCCATCAGCCCAGAGCCTGACGCAGGGCTCGAACTCCCGGACCGTGAGATCGTGACCTGGCTGAAGTTGGACGCTTAACCGACTGCGCCACCTAGACGCCCCATAGTTTCTAAATGTATTTGCACAAATTGGTCCTATCTGCTTATTTCCTCTTTGAACCCACCCATTGTTTTTTTGAAAAATTCATATAAATCTATTGTATAGATGTATCATCAGGGAGTGAAAAGTGTTTCATTCATTAAGAGTTTATCCATTATTGACCTTACAATTAGTACCACACATAATAATTTTACCACACATAATAAACGTTTTATTTCACATGCATGAAACTATATCGGTAGATTGAATTCCACTGTAGTGAAGTTGCACTAGAATTTCAAAAAAAATATTTCTTTTTTCTTTCAGTTTGGTGAGGTCTAATTGACAAAAAAAAAAAGGAATATATTTAAAGAGTACAATGTGATGATTTGAAATATGTATGCATTGTGAATGTATTCCCATAATCAAGTTCATTAACACATTAATGACCTCCAATACTTACATCTTTTTTTTTTGTATGAGCATATTTAAGTTCTACACTCAGAACATTTGAATTATACAATCCACCATGCTATATATCACATGCTTAGATCTTATTTGTCTTATAACTGAAAGTTTGTACACTTTTACCAATCTCTCCCCATTTTCTGCTCCTCTAACCCTTGGAAATCATCATTCTACTCTCAGTATATATGAGTTCAGAACATTTTCCCCTCTGGCGTATTACACTTAGCATAATGCCCCCCCACCCAGTTTTGTCCATGGTATTGCAAATGACAGAATTTCTTTTTATCCATGCATGTTTTTAGGTCTTACATTCAAGTTTTTATTCAATTTTGAGTTGATTTTTGCATATGATATAACATAGGGTTTGTTTTCCTCTTTTCATTTACGTATCCAGTTGCCTCAACACTATTTCCTAACGGGACTATCTCTTCTCCATTGCATATTTGTATTGCTGTTGTTGACAATTAATTGACCATATATGCATGGTTTATTTATAGACTCTCTATTCTGTTCCACTGATATACGTGTCTGTTTTTATTCTAATACCATAATGTTTTCCTTATTGTAGCCTGTAATATAGTTTGAAATCAAGAAACATGATGTCTACTGATTTGTTATTCCTTCTCAAATTTTGCTTTGGCCATTTGGAGTGTTTTGTAGTTCCATACAAATTTTAGATTATTTTTTTTCAATTTCTGCAAAAAAAAATGCCACTGAGATTTTATAGAGAGTGTACTGAATATGTAGGTTGCTTAGGGTAGCATAGGCATTTTAGAAATAGTAATTCTTCCAGTCCACAGACATGGATTGTCTTTACATTTATTTGTGTCTTCTTTCCTTCTTTTACCAATGTCTTACAGTTTTCAGCGTACAGGTTTTCCACCTCCTTGGTTACATTTATTTTTAAGTATTTTGTTATTTTTGATGCTATTGTAAATGGGTTCTTTTTGTCATTTCTCTTTTTAATAATCCACTATTAGCATAAAGAAATGAAGTTGATTTTGTATGTTGTGTATCTGCAACTTTACATAGTTCATTTATTAGCTTTAACAATTTTTTGATGAATTCTTTAGTACCAAGTCACTGCAAACAGAGATAATCATAATTTTTCTTTTTCTAATTTGGATGTCTTTTGTTTCTTTTTCTTTCCGAATTGCTCTGGCTGGGACTTGCAATAATAATTTGTATAAAAGTTGCAAGAGTCACACCTTGTCATGTTTCATCTTAGGAGAACATCTTTCTGTTTTTCACAATCCTGTATGATGTTATCTGCAGGCTTTTCAGATAGGGCCTTTATTATGTTGTGGTACATTCAGCCTATACCAATATTATTGACGGTTTTGATCGTGAAAAGATTTTGCTGCCAAATGATTCTTCTGCATCCATGGAGATGATCCTATGATTTTTGTCCTCCTTTCTATTAATGTGGTGTATCACATTCATTAACTTGCATATGTTGAACCTTCATTGCATCTTAGGAATAAATTCTGCTCAATCCTGGTATGTATCCCCTAAATGTGCTGTTCAACTCAGTTGACTAATATGTTGCTGAAGATTTGTGCATCTATGTTCACCAGGGACATTGGCCTGTAGTTTTCTTTTCTTGGACTAGTTCTGTCATTTTTTTTTGGGGGGGGGGGTATCAGGGTAATTCTGACTTTATAAAATTAGTTTGAAAGTGTTCCCTTCTGGATACAGGAGTGCTGATGCATAGGGGCACTTGTACACCAATGTTTATAGCAGCACTCTCAACAATAGCCAAATTGTGGAAAGAGCCTAAATGTCCATCAACTGATGAATGGATAAAAAAAATGTGATTTATATACACAATGGAATATTACTTGGCAATGAGAAAGAATGAAACCTGGCTTTTGTAGCCATGTGGATGGAACTGCAGTGTTATGCTAAGTGAAATAAGTCATACAGAAAAAGACAGATACCATAAGTTTTCACTCTTATGTGGATCCTGAGAAACGTAACAGAAGACCAAGGGGGAGGGGAAGAAAAAAAAAAGTTAGAGAGGGAGGGAGGGAGCCAAACCAGAAGAGACTGAAATACTGACAATAAACTGAGGGTTGATGGGGGGTAGGAGGGAGGGGAAAGTGGGTGATGGGCATTGAGGGGGGCACCTGTTGGGATGAGCACTGGGTGTTGTATGGAAACTAATTTGACAATAAATTTCATATTAAAAAAAATTAAAGTGTTCCCTTCTATTTGTTGGAAGAATTTGAGAAAGATTGGTGTTATTTCTTCTTTAAATATTTAGTACAATTCAGTGTGAAGCCATCTGGTCCTGGGCTTTTCTTAGTTTGGAGGAATTGGTTACTAATTTAATCTCTTTATGAGTAATTGATCAGTTCAGATATTCTACTTTACCATAAGTTGACTGTGTCCAGGAATTTATCTATTTTTTTTTTTTTTGGTTATCCAATTTGTTGCCCTCTTATGATGCTTATTAGTAACCTCTTATGATCCTTATTATTTTGTATTATCATTTCTAATGTCTCCTATTTAATTTATGATTTGATTTATTTGAATCTTCTCCCTTTTTTGTTCTTATTCCAACTGACGTTTGTCAGTTTTGTTTATTTTTTCAAAAAAAACAGATGTTAGTTTCACTGATCTTTTCTATTGTCTTTCTAGTCTTTATTTATTCTTTTCTGCTCTGATCTTTGTTATCTCCTTTCTTCTGCTAACTTTGGTTGGTTCTATGAGATCTAAGTCTTTTTTTTTTTTGTATTTCTCATTGCTTCGGTATTTTTAATATTTTCTATCTTTGTTAAAATAGCATTTAGTTCATCCCTAGTGAGCAATTTTAGGATCATTATTTTGAACTATCAGGTAAATCACTTATCCCCATTTCATTAAGGTCAGCTTCTAGAGATTTATCTTCTTCTTTTGTTTAGGACGTAGTTCCTGTTTCTTCATTTTTCTTCATTCTTTGTGTTGCTTTGTGGACTTTAGATAAAACAGCCACCTCTCCTAGCCTTGACAGACTGATCTCATATAGGAGATAAACTCTTCTATCATCCTGGCTTGAGCTCCCGTTTGCCATTCAAACCTTTGTGAGTTTCCAAGTTTCCATCTTTGTTTTCAGTGGCTCCCAGTAAATGAAGGTGTGCCAGTATGTCAGTGTCTCAAAGGCATCTTCGCCTGTTCATGCTTCCAAAAGACTACTCATTTCCTTTCCCTTCAGCTCCCTGAGGCAGGCTGATAAGAAGCCCAGCCTTCAGGCAGCAGCTGGGAAAGTCAGGATGTTAGATATGAAATATAGTCCTTCCCTCTTAGGGAGAATGTAGGAAGGAGGTGTTTTTACCTACTTGCCTTTGCAGACACAGCAAGAGAGCTCTCTGGGAGTGTTTGTGCAGCCAAATTGCCACCTTGTTGGGATGGCTGGGTGGCTCAGGCAGTTGGGTGTCCGGCTTCAGCTCAGGTTGTGATCTCAAGGTTGGAGGGTTTGGGCGCCACTTGGTGTTCTGTGCTGATGGCTCAGAGCCTGGAGCTTGCTTGGGATTCTGTGTGTCTTTCTCTGTCCCTCACCCATTTGTGTTCTTTGTCTCTTCCTCAAAAATAAAGAACTAAACATTAAAAAAAAGTGATACAGGGGCGCCTGGGTGGCGCAGTCGGTTAAGCGTCCGACTTCAGCCAGGTCACGATCTCGCGGTGAGTTCGAGCCCCGCGTCAGGCTCTGGGCTGATGGCTCGGAGCCTGGAGCCTGTTTCCGATTCTGTGTCTCCCTCTCTCTCTGCCCCTCCCCCGTTCATGCTCTGTCTCTCTCTGTCCCAAAAATAAATAAAAACGTTGAAAAAAAATTTTAAAAAAATAAAAAAAAAAAAGTGATACAAATTGCCACATTTGTTGTTTTGTATGGTCCCATGGGATTCATGAATGTTGGGTTCCCTCACTGTTCAAAGCTGAGAGATTTGGGAACCAGTTTCTCTACTGGCAACCATAACAGTTGAGGTGGTAAATGTTTGGACAAGCTCCTTTCAGGGAGAAGCTGGAGATCTGATTTTCCTTTTGAAGTGAGCCATGGGAGACAGGAAGGGATTTGCCAACCAGCTCTTTAGACTCCCTGGAAGACCCTCTTGAGGGTCACTCTCTTGAGCCCAGAGGGCATACCTACAGGAAATACTTGCACACAGGCTTAAAAACTGCTTTTTTTTACTGTTTCATACGGACTTGTGGAAGTCATAAATGACAAGCCCCGTTGACTGTTAGAGCTAAATGATTTGAAGACCCATCCCTCGGAGGACAGCTGCAAAAGTTAGGGTGCTAGATGTGTGGACAAGTCCCTTTGAGGGAACAGCTGGAGATTAATTTTATTGTTGGAGAAAGCCACAAGGTAAATTTGGGGAAGTGCCCAAAAGTTCTCTTGGGCTCCCCGGAAAATCACATCAGAACCTGAATGCAGACTGCTTAGAAGCCAGGCTCCCAGGCAGCAGCTAGTAAAGAATAGTCAAACTCCTCCAGGGATAATCTGGGAAATGGGCCTTTTTGCCTGTTTCTTTTACCCTTAGATGTAGGGAGTACTTAGCTCTGTGGGACTCATATAAACAAGTTTTATTGGTTCTCAGAGCTAGGAGACTTGGGGGCCCATGTCTCAGGTGGCAGCTCTTGAGGTGTTACATGGGTGGACAGACCCCTTCCAGAGAGGAACCAGGGATTTGGTTTCATTGTTGAAGCAAGCCAGAGGGAGAACAAAATCATCCTTCTTAGAGTAGGTATGAATTTATCTTCTTAACTATACGTAAGTAAGCCAATCTGTCCAGCCTCGTCAAGAAAAAGTACACTCACAAACTTAACTCTCGTTATTCTGAGGGTGCAAGACAGGTGCTAGATGGATGTGAGTGAGGCTCCCTCTGTGATCTGTCCTGGGCAATATCTGTGTCATCTATTCCCTTCCCTTCTCCAGCTCTCAGACCCCAAGTAAAGTACTTCCTCTCCACGGAGACACGCAGCCTTGTGACTGGCAATTAATTTTGTGAGAACCTGAATGCCTTGGCCTTCTTTACTTCTCTTTCAATTCCAAAGCAATGCCTGTATTTAAGCTATCTTGAGGAATACAGGTTCTACGGACATCCACTATGCTTTTTGTTTGCTGGCAAGCAAGGTTCTTTGGTGATACTTCCAACACATTCGAAATACAAATCAAACACTCCCCTTTACTTTGGCTCAAGCCCCCATTCTTTTCTGCGCAGAAGCCACTAGTGGCTGGTCTTTCTACTTCTAGCTTTGGTCCTTTTCAAGTGCACTCATGTGTGCATGGAATCTCGCCATCGCCTGAAGGCATGAATACTGGCGTCCCAATGAGCTGGCGGGGACTTCAACGCGAAAACATGAATAATTATATATACATATTTCATTCTGCAAGTGGGAACATTTTTGTTGAAATGTTTTTCACATTTTCGTTGAAACTTTCATTTCACGTTTTCATTGAAATTTTCATTTTTTTGCCAACTTACAGGAGATAAGCAATCCGTGGTTTTCTCCCAAATATTTGACACATGGGAGATACTAATAGATAATATAATTAGAGACTGATAAATAAATGGAATAATCTGTTTTTTTTTCCAGTACTTTCTCCCATGCCTTCTTCCTCAAATCAAAAACAAATAGCATAGAAAACAGTATGCTAATTAATGCTCAATTTTTTGTACAATTTAGTGGGATGGGAATGACTAATAAATTAGTCTTCTTTTTTTAAGAAAATCAGTTTGTCAATTACTTTGTGATTGCTTTAACATAGCAATAACTTTTTACCTTCTGTTGTCCTTATATAGCATTTTAATCTTTTTATCTCATTTGCATTTCTGACTTTGTGAGGAAAATTACCCAACTTAAATGTACCTGTAGGCTAAGTAGCATGGTCTTTATGAAGAAGAGATTGTACCCAACTCAGCAGGAATGATCTATGGGCTCAAGCACCAGACTTTGTTCCTAGATTATCATTCTTATTTTTCGAATGGGCCAAGACATCTTGTTGTTGTCAATGAAAAAATAAAAAGAGTATCAGTTAGTAAGGAGAGAAATACTTTCAATTCCTGCCTTTTGGTAAAAGGGAAAGGAGTTGTGTGTATGTGTGTGTGTGTGTGTGTGTGTGCGTGTGTGTGTCTAAGTGTCTCTGTGTCTGTGGTGGTGATTGTAGAGACTGGTAATTGCTTCCAGGTTCAAGTTTTAAATTGTTAATTTGAACAGGCCCTTTTCAGCCTGTAACACAGTTTTTCCTTAATACCACTGCTTTTTACAAAGCTCTTAAATATGTACATTTGTTTTAAAAATATGACAATGCCTCTGGAATTTTGGAGAATACAGACTTCTTCATTCTAGTCCCAAATCAGATCCATCTACAACTTCCACAAGGATTATATATATATACATACTTGTATGTATATATATATAATATATATGTATATATATGTATGTGTATATATATATATATTATATATATATATATAATGAGATTACTACCTTTACTTAAGACTCATCTAAAGTTATCTATGTGGAGAATCAATATATCATTTTCAATCAAAAGTTTAGTTATTATATCAGATTTTTCACTTAGTTATTTATTATATCCAGCAGAAACTCTGAAAAGTTGCTCCAAATGTTGGCTAGAATGGCATCAACATACTGAAATTCACGGCATGTAAACTGTGTGGGAGGGGCATGCACCGTCCTAACTAGCTGCTGGCTTTAGAAGCAGAATATATTTTTAAAAATTGGACCTATTTGTCAGAGGCAAGACTTCTCCCCTCTACCTTTTAGAAGCTCTACTACCCAGCTTGGATAATGGCTATGAAATGAAAATTGAGTGCAATACATTTTATTCCATTTCATCATATAAATTCCCATTTCCCAAAACAATCTCCTTTGGGCATCGTAATGAGCAGTACCACTTGAAATCACTTAGAGAAGCTGACAGAAAAGAGCTTACAGCCATTTCAAAAAGCTCTTTTTTTCTTGATCAATTTTCAAAATATCTAGTAGTTTAGACACACAGTAGATATTATTCCCCTAACAAATATATCTGTAATTTTACATAATTTGTGACTGGCTGCCTCTCTTTGTTCATGTCTGTTTTTTTTTTTTTTCCTCCTTAACTTGTAACAGCCAATGACAAAGTTTATGTAAGCCTTTAACTATAACTTGACTTTAAAAGTGAATTAAACTACAGAAAGATAATTCAAACCTGTGAGAAATAACTAGTAATTGTGTTTAAGCTACATATGGTCATCTATCGAAATTCTGGCAAGAATCAGGGTCTCACACTCACTGATTTGATGAAGCCTTTGCAAAGCATTTATTCTACCTCATGAGTCTGAAGATAAAAGCTCGCTTTGCCTGATTCCATTGTGGTCAGGGTTCTCAGTTCTAGATACCAACAATCAAGAATCATGGAGACAGGGGCTGGCTGGATGGCAAAGTTGGTTAAATGTCCAACTCTTGACTTTGGCTCAGGTCATGATCTTGTGGTTCTTGGGATGGAGCCCCACGTCGGGTTTTGTGCTGATAATGCAAAACCTGCTTGGGATTCTCTCTCTCCCTCTCCTTCTCTCTCTGCCACTCCATTGCTCTCTCTCTCTCTCTCTCTGTCTTAAAAATCAATAAATAAACTTTAAAAAAAAGAATGATGGGGGCAGAAGTGAATCAGCAAACATATGGCTGAGTTTATAACTATGCTCAGTGGCACAACCATTCAGTTCTTGAGCACTGAGGTGAAGTATCAGTAATACTGATGTGTTTTCAAGAACGGCACCATGACATGCCTTGGTCAATGGTAGATCATGAAATAACTGATATATTGTATGAATTTCTAGATGCTTAAGTCATGTTGTATATGTACAACAAAATACACTATGTAAGTAGGGATAAAAATAGACCATTATTTCTTTATGCCTAATGAAAAAGTTGACCACTTAACATTAACCTGAATCAAAATATGTCTCTGGGAGTGGGTGTTAGTGTTTAACAAAAAGGAACAAGTTTCTTTGCCTAATAGACCTGAACTTTAAAGTTTCTGAACACCCACAATTACTTCTTACAAGGACTATATATGGCTCTTCCCACAATGAAGTTTTAAAAGGTCAGTATTTTAGTGGGGGCTGGGTGGTTCAGTCCATTAAGCAGCTGACTCCTGATCTCAGCTCAGGTCTTGATCTCAGGGTCACGAGTTCAAGTCCCACCCAGGGCCCCAAGCCAGAAAAATAAATAAAAGGCCAGTATTTCATACCAAGTAGTCACCATAACATCCAGGGGGCCAGAATAAACAGGGAAGCAGAGAAGAAGATTGGAGGAGGAGAATGGATCCTTCCATCCCCAAGTAAGACATATATATATATATATATATGTATATATATATACGTATATATATATATATATGTATATATATATATACATGTATATATGTATGTATATATGTGTATATATATGTGTATATATATGTATATATATACATGTATATATGTATGTATATATATGTATATATATGTGTGTGTATATATATATATGTGTATATATATATATATATATATATGAATTGGAAGGCAGATAAGTGAGAAAAATAGTGATTTCTGTCATTCTCTGGGAATGTTCCATACATACACCTGTCCAGACATTATAAGGAAAGTGAAGGGATGTTTAGTTACAGGACACCTAATCTAATCATGCCCAAATATAAGCAAAATATACACGAATCAAAATTAATTTAAAAATCGTTCAAAAGCCATCACTCTGAAAGCAATGTTTATGAGCTGGAGTGTTAGTAGAATGTGCTGTTAGGGGGCGTAGGATTTCAAACAGCCTATTATACAGAATAGGCATTAAAATAATTCAGGATATTATAAAGGAAAGGGGCATAAAAAATTAATGTTTATAACAAGAGGGTGAAGCACACTGAGGAGACATATAAGAAATAAGATATCTGCATATAATCAACTTGATAGAAAATCATCAGTTTTTGTCTCCTTGGCACTTGAAAAGGAAAAGGCCTTTGATCCTCACATCAGAACTGAAGAAGGAGTGTTTCTTTCAGGCTGTCTGAATAGAGCCTAACTTGAGTGGGTCTTCTGGATGGTTAATCAAATTCAAACACTAAAGTGGGACTTGAGAAACTCATAATGAACGTTAAATAATACTAATATTTAACATTTCTTCACACAAAATGGAACAAAACCAAGACAAGGAGGAACATTTATAAAAAAAAATAAAGCCTGGCCGTTAGCTAAGAAAAATAAACATACAAATGTAATTTTGCATTCATACATACTGGACTATACAAAAAACAAACGGAAGACATGGAAAAAGGGGGAAATTATTTTGTGTAGGCTTAGTTTTGTTTCCTTTTTTTTTTCTAATCCCTGACCGGTTCCACTAATCTTTAATTCTTGGACAATCCATCCACTAAAAGAACTGACCATATTTACAAAAATATATTATGTTATTTTGAGTTTCTACAATAAGATTTTTGTTTACCAAATAAAATAGTATTAGAACTTGCTGGGTCTTTAAATATTGTTTGTATATTAAAGATAAAAGTAACATTTCAGGTTTTATAGCTAATTGCATCCTGTCCAATATGAGGAATCAAACACCTAATAAAGTTGCATAACATTTTCTAAAAATTTTTTTATTGTTTTTTCATTTTTTGAGAGAGAGAGAGAGAGAGAGAGAGAGATTGAGCACGAGCAGGGGAAGGGCAGAGAGAGAGGGAATTGGAAGCAGACTCCAGGCTCTGAGCTGTCAACACAGAGCCTAACGACAAGGGGGGGGGGGTTGGGGAGGGCTCGAATTCACAAACCTCAAGGTCATGACCTGAGCCTGTCTTCAGACACTTAACGGACTGAGCCACCCAGGCACACTGAATTGCATAACGTTAACCACATGCCACAAAACTGGATACAAGTTCTGGTTTACCATCTGAGTATCCTGGTCTGTGTTATGTAATGTACATGTTTGCTACTTAAATATTTCCAGTCTTTCTAATTTTTCTGTACACCCCAAATTAGTTAAATACATACACACATACATACATAAAGGCAGCTTTCTGATTCATTTCCAAATGGGCTCTCTCTCCTGTTCTGCCTCAATCTGTTGGTCTCTCTTGCTCCCCAGAAATGTAGTTCTCCATCCTATGATGGAGCCTCGGCATCTGCTTTCTGGGCAATCTAGTCTATCCCTGGGGATACGCTAGGGATACCTAGTGTCGTCTTCCCAAAGCCAAATGGCTGAAGTAACCAAACGTGAAGTCATTAGATGTATTATATAAAAGCCCAGATGTTGATTAAGATATGAGAAACTGTGTTTCCTAGCTTCAAAATTAAGGAAAATTCAGGTGTTTTCAGTGTTCACATTTCTTACATGTAACAAATGATTTCATTAAGTAAATAAATAAGCACAGCTAAATAAAAGTTTCTTCCACTAAAATAGTGCTCATGAAATACCTTCTTCCACCTGAAAGCCTGTTTTGACTGGCAGAGTCCTTGCATCCCCTGTAGATGTGATCTTAGTAAGCCCAGGACATGGTCACCCCCAGATGGGCACATAATGTCCCAAATGGATCCAAAAATAAGACCCGTCTTATTTTTGAAAATAGAAACCTCTCAGCCTCAGCCTTCATTCCAAGTTGAAAACCCATTGTTTTACTAACCTTAAAATGTGTGCAGGTTTCATTCTTGACAAATTGCACATATGGGTTTTGAGGTCACCATTATTCAAATAGAGCAGTAAGATCTGGATGTGGCTAGTCCTTTATAGACCACAGTTATACCTCCTGTTTTTGTGTGTGTGTGTGGAAATCTAGAAGATCAAAATGAATATTCATCATTCAAACTTTAACTCTGTGGACACAAATCAATATGAGGGAAGTTGTCATAAACCTACATGATCCCTAAATTATTATTCTGTAGGTATATTATGGCTTGTGTCTTAATAAAAAAAGGTCAGAATTAATAGTCTCAAAATATACCAGTTCATATTTTTAGCATAAAGCATTGTATCCTAATTTACAATTTCTATACATTTTAATGGATCAAAACTACTTTAATTATTTAAACAGTTTTGAATGAACTTAAACTACCCCTTTGTGTATTGTATTGTGTGAGCTTTCTTCAAGGCTACGTATGAGGTTTTCTTTTCATACTGTAAAAGTGGACTCAACAGACAATTAGCTCTCCGACCTCATCAATTTCAGAAAGAGTGTCACAATGTCAAATATATTTAAACCATAATACTTATTTTGGCAGATGTCATCCAATATTTAATTGGCTTTTTTCCAACCAGTGCATAAAATATATAAAATCTATAAGTTATCTGAGAGTAAATGTATCAAATAATTCATCTTGGGGTTCACCAGGGAGTGATATTACTTAACAACACCTGGAGGCTTAATTCAGTTTCCTTGTATGTGGGTTTGACTGCAATGGGCAATTTCAATCAAAAATTATCAATTGCAGTATTAAAAATTCAATAATATGGGGCGCCTGGGCCGCTCAGTAGGTTATGCATCCGACTGCGGCTCAGGTCATGATCTCACAGTTCCTGGGTTTGAGCCCTGCGTCAGGCTCTGTGCTGATAGCTCAGAGCCTGCTTCGAATTCTCTCTCTCTCTCTCTCTCTCTCTCTGCCTCTTTCCCACTTACACTCTCTCTGTCCCTCAAAAATAAATAAACAGTAAAAAAAAGAAAAATCAATAATGCAAAATTTCAGTGTTTCAATCACCATTTGCAAATTGTTAGAAGCAATCTTGTACTGTGTCCTTAGAATGAACTCGTTTTCTTTCTCTTAGATTCTTACTCCATTCTTTCTGTTTAGGAATATGCCCTTCTGTGTAGCTTGATTTTCAAAAGAATGATAGAACTTCCTACTGCAATTGATCGAAAATCTACATTGATCTATCTGAAGCAAGATCTTTAGGTAAAATGTAACATTAATGATCTACCTGTTCCTCAATCTTTACTAATAATAATTTTGGAGAAATTGTACTTATAGACGATTTTCTGACATGGTGTATAGTGAAATATTTACTCAAGTATTTTAAGTTTATTATTAGATTAAACCTACATCATTAAAGAGTTGCTCCTACAGACAATTATTTAGTCCTCAAAGAATGTATGCTATTGAAATTTGATTTGGTATTATTTTATTGAACCAAACTTTAAAAACATCATAATAAATAGCTCAATGATCTCTGTTACATAAATTTTAGCAATTACGTCAGAAACATTTTCAGTATCATTACTCTTCATAGTGTGGTGTGCACATGGATATAGATCCACAAATTTTTGTCACTAGTCTGTTATTAAAGAAGGAAAGGAGGGGCACCTGGGTGGCTGCATCAGTTAAGTGTCCCACTTCTGCCCAGGTCATGATCTCATGGCTCGTGGGTTTGAGCCCCACGTCAGGGTCTATGCTGACAGCTCAGAGCCTGGAGCCTGTTTTGGATTCCTGTCACCCTGTCTCTCTCTCTCTCCCCCTCCCCCACTCATGCTCTGCCTCTCTTTCAAAAATAAGTAAACATTAAATTTCTTTTTAAAAAAAGAAGGAAAGGAATTGAGAGTATTTACAATTTATTATAAAAATTAAAAATTTAGAAGCTATTTAGACATTACTATCATATTATTTAGAATTATACAATTTAAAATTATACAGAATTATTATAAAGTAATTTTATGTTTATTGTATGTAATACAAAACAAGATTTTCATATGTCTGATAACTTTCATTTCATTGTGTTTTGCAAAAAATATTATCTGCAATGATTGGAATTATATAGAAAGAAAGTAATTTACTCTAGATAGCTGTATTTCCTCACTAAAACTCATAGGATCTTCTCAGGAAATTATTCCCCGAAATAAAATGCTCAAATTGCTGTTTGTTTCTTGCTGTCTGTTGCTTATTTGGTTCTATATTACTAGAGACGGAAGGCCTTGTAACTTTTTTTCCCTTTGCCTTCTCCACTAGGATTGCAATAATACTTACTTCCTAGAGCGTTCATGAGTGCCAATGGAATTATGAATAGAAATGGCCTTGCTTAGCGTTCTAGCACAGAAGCTGTACCCAGCTCATCAAGATTATCACTACCTTTTGTGTCGTTAGCTTCCGGAGGGCTTAACAATATTCAGATCCTCATTCAATCACCAACACTGATCCAAACACTGAAGCTCCTAGGAGAGGTAGTGATTCCTGACACGTCATCCTGGTTTACCATTGTTTGGTATAAAGGAAAGCTACAAAGTCAAGGTGGTGTCTGCTCATGGTTGTATAAATTCTAGTGAGCATATTAACGGAGACCATGGACCTGCGCAGTAGCGGTGGGGACAAGAAGCAGAGAAGAGCATGTCTTTGTGTCTTCATCCTCTAACATTTCTTGCTCTTATTCCGACCGTGTTACATGCATACTTTATCTTGAGTTCAGCTTTCAGTGCACAGCCCTGAAGAGAACAAGAGAGAAAGTTGCTAATTTTAAATCACTGAAATTATTCCAGCTAAAAAAATATGTTGTTTCAGGAAAAGAAATTTGCTCAAGCTTCCCCCCTTCCCCCGGCCTTTTTCTCTTGAATGCATTTATGTTCCAACTAGTGTTTTTCCATTTAATTCTTCTGGATGAACCTCAAGTAAGTACATTGTTCCTATGTTCTTTTTGGTATTAAAAATCTGTATAAATCATTTTACGTTCATATCTGGTGTGAGAGCTGATAGAAAAACATGAGGCAAAGAAGATGAATAGTCAGGAAAATATCAGGTATTCTGAGAACTCGCTTTCCTGTGGTTCTCAAACCTATTCCTTGAGTTCTCTCCTATATAGGGAGAAACAGGGTTCTCTCCTATTTCTTGAGTTATGGAATTTATATTGAAAAGGGGGTTCAGGTCATGAGAAAAACTTGTGCACATGCAAATTGCTCTGATATTAAGCATCTCCGAAACTGTATTTAATTGTGGTAAGGGAAAGCCTCATGATAATATAGAATCCTAAAATTCAGATCCAGAGGCTGTGCTAAGAATATGAAGGCAAAAGTAAAATGAATCCTGTTCAAGTTTCTTGGGTACACTTAATATCAGTTAGAGCAATCCCTTTGTGGTATTCGTTTGTTTGTTTTGTTTTGTTTTGTGTTAGCTAAAACTCACTTTAGGATGTCTTGAATATTTTCCTTTCTGTTTTAAGTATTTTTTCAGAGTCGCAAATGATAAATTATCATTTCTGATCATCTGAGGGTGGATTGATTTCAGCCTAAGATTTTTGGGGGTGAATATTTCTGTTTGACATTGCATTCTGCTCTTTTCATTTACTGTATAGTTTATGCCTTTACTATGTGGGGCAGAATCACCCTAAGTGATTCCCAATGACAATCACAATGACCCACACAATTGTGTAATCTCCTCCAATTTAATATGGGCAGCCCTGTGACTTATTTTTAATTAATACTATATAGCAATGGTGATTGAATTTTTCAATTTAAATTATGTCTTAGCTAAAAACAAGACACTCTGTGGCTGGCTTTGAAGAAGCATACAGCCAGTCATGAGATTTTCCTATGGAGTGGGCCCCATGGCAGGGAACTGTGGGCAGCCTCCGGCCAATAGCCACTACTCTCCTGGGCCCTCAGTCCTGCAGCCACAGAAAAATAAATTTGAGAGAGGTGACTGAGCCCCAGAAAGTAACTTAACCCTAGTCATCATCTTAATTCCAGCCTGGGAGACCCTGAGTAGAGAATCCAGCTGACCTATAGACAGACTTATGACCCAGTAGGATTGTGAGGTAAATGAATATCATGTTAAGACATTAACTGTGGTCTTTTGTCATGCAGCGACAGAAAAGTAGTAAGCCATATAATTAAAGAAAATCTCCTTTATTTTCCTGAGATTTTAATATCTACTAATTTGCATAATATTGTTTTCCATGTTGGGCATTAGTTTGGTTTCTAATATTTTCCATAATGAATATTACTCTTTTATGTATTACAGATTATAGTTACAGGATAGAATCTCAGAAGTATAGTTATTTAGTTGTACCGCATTAACAATAATTTAGTGACATGTATTAATGATTGCTTTCCCGCAAAGTTTTTCCAACTAAGAGTTTCAAGATGTAAAAAAGCCCTAACATATGTTAAGGCATATACATATATGTATAGATGCACATGTATCTTATAATTTTGATTATTGTGTTCATGTATGTGGAATAACTATTTCTATCAATTACTTTATTTTAGTAGAATTTATTTAGTAGACTTTTGTAATATTTTGGTTTGAATTTTTGTTGTTTTGTTGTCTACACAACAAATACATTATATATATATATATATATATATATATATATATACATTGTTATTTCTGAATGGAATTCTTTTCAAATATTTTAACAGTCTCCTGAAAAAAAACTTGTAAAATTAATAACTAATTTTTAAAATTCATTTTTTAAGTTTATTTATTTATTTTCAGAGAGAGATAGAAATGGGGAGGGACAGCGAGGAATGGGGAGAGAGAGAATCCCGAACAGGCTCCATGCTTTGGAGAGTGCAGAGTGCAGAGCCTGATGTGGAGCTCAGTCTCATGAACCATGAGATCATGACCTGAGCTGAGATTCAGAGTCAGACGCTTCACTGACTGAGACTCCAGAGCACCTCTAAAAGCCGTTTTGATGTAACATTTTTTCTGGAAGAAAGGGGGAAGAAGGGAACATTCTTTCTCCTCTATTTTCCTCATCCTTTTCCCTCTACTTTACTGTAGACCTATTTCATTCTTTAATATGTGTATGTAATACCTATTCTATACAATATATTAAAATAAACTGGGGCACCTGGGTGGCCCAGTCAGTTAAGCGTCTGACTCTTGATTTAGGCTCAGGTCATGATTTTATAGTTTGTGAGTTCGAGCCCCACTTCGGGCTCTGTGCTGACAGTGAGGGTCCTGCTTCTGATCCTCTCTCTCCCTCCCTGCCTCCTTCCTGGTCTTGCATGTGTGTACTTTCTCAAAAAAAAAAAAATTAAATTAAAAATTTAAAAAAATAAAATAAAATAAATTGAATTTACTTAGTAAACATGTGTAACTGTTTCTACAAAAGTCATCTTAGGACTTCTTTATTGATAAGTTCCAAATTCCCATTTATCTTTTGCATAGATTTAACAAATATCTACCTGGGAATCAGGGGCCTAATTATGCCTTCCATCCATTTGTCTTTGGCATTTTGAATCCTGCTGGTTTATGCTCAAAGCCCGTGAGCTTTCTTAATTATTTACAATCCCACAGCCACAATGTGTTGTTTCTATTTTCAGCAATAATCCTCATGAGGTCCTTGGGAAGGATCCACAACAATAACGATGATGTCAGTAAGATAGTACATTGTTTCCAACTATTTTTTTATTGTGGTAAAACATGCATAACTTAACATGTATAATTGTAACCATTTTTTTTAAATGTACAGTTCAGTGGTATTAAGTACATTCATATTGTTGTGCAACCATCACCACCATCCACCCTCTGAAACTCTTCATCTTCCCAAATCGAAAGCCTATCCATTAAACAATACTTTCCATTGCTCCCTCCCCCAGGCCCTGGCACCCACCATCCTACTGGATCTATTCAATCTATTTCTGTCTCTATGGATATGATCACACTAGGTGCCTCAAATAAGTAGAACTATACAGAATTTGTGTTTTGGAAACTGACTTATTTCACTTAGCATAATGTTCTCCAGGTTGGTCTGTGCTGTGGCATGTGAAAGGATCTTTTCTCCTTCTTTTTCTTCTTCTTCTTCTTCTTCTTCTTCTTCTGTTTATTTGGTTTTGAGTGACAGAGACAGAACATGAGAAGGGGAGGGGTGGAGACAGAGGGAGACCCAGAATCCTAAGCAGGCTCCAGGCTCCGAGCTGTCAGCACAGAGCCTGACGCCGGGCTCGAACTCACAAACTGCAAGATCATGACCTGAGCTGAAGTGGGACCTTTACTTGACTTAGCCACCCAGGCTCCCAGGATCTTCTCTCTTCTTAATGTTGAATAATATTCCATTGTAGGTATATACCACATTTTGGTTATCCATTCATCTGTCATTGGACACTTGGGCTGTTTCCAACTTTTAGTTAGTGTGAATAACACTGCTATGAACATGGGTGTGCAGATACCACTCTGAGACCCTTTTTTTAATCTCTTTTGGGTACATACTCAGAAGTGGAATTATTGGATCACATGGTAATTCTACTTTTAATATTTTGGGGAACTGTCCAACTGTTTTCCATGACAGTTGTGCCATTTTCCATTCCCATCAACAATGCATAAGTTCTCCAGCTTTTGCCAACTTTTTTTCTTTTTTTTAGTAGGCCTCCTAATGGATGTGAGACATCGAGCAAATAATTTCAAAAAGTGATATTGACAAATATTTTCTCATTTGCTCATTTTAAAATACCTACACTGTTCGGTCTGTGTTCTTCTTATTCCCCATCTAAAAAGTGGTAGAATTCATCTCTCTTAACTAGAAGCTCATGGATCCAGTTCTGCTCCCCAAGCTTTCTAACCTGAAATCATATATTCTCTCCACGATGATATTTTGCTATGCCTCCAACTTCTACGTGTCACATAAAGGTCTACAGGGCGTCAACTATTTACTTAAGTGGCAGTGTTTTCACTGTAATTCTAACTAATAACAAAGGCTTCAGCTTCCACAAAGGCAGAGAAATTCCTGATTGAATAGCATACACCACTCTTTATGTTTTTCTCCACATTTTGAATGCGGCTCCCCGGTTCTTTTCAACGGCTTTTCAGAGAAACATAGCAGGAAGCAAAAACCACATCTTCAGTGCTCTGAGTAATAGCTTGACACACTGCTCAAAAAGAACCCCAGCTGTGCTGTTTCATAAGTCATATGTTTGAAAGCTTCTGCTGATTTTTCTACATGTGGGGAACGGTTTTGCCTTATTTGCCTCTCCAGCTTGCATGATTTCAAACATTCTGCTCAAAGAAAATTTCAAGCACGAAGCCCTTTTCAGAAATCCAGGCACTGCAGCTCCGGAGAGAAAGGAATGACATTTGCACCAAGCATTTTCCTTGGATGAGTTTGCCTTTCATGACAGAATGTGTACAACCCTTTTGTTCTTTGCTGGTTCTAGCGACTTCCGATCATTCAGCTCTGTGGGCTCTCAGGCATAGCCCAGGGAATGATTGGAACTACTATCACAAGCATGAGTGTGTGGCACGGCACACTCACGTGGCTGCTTCGGAAGCCAAGGGACAGTGGTATATGGCGGAGGTTAACCCTCAGTGATCCATGGGAGACAAAGACCTACGATTTCAAAAGGAAGCTTTGTCTTCTGACATTTACACATTCTGCGGTTGCGTAAACCTTCAACGGTCCGTCCACTGATTTGTACAAATCAAACTACAGAACGGGCATTGTCTTATTAGGAAAAAAAGAAAAGCTTTTAGCTTTTGTAGTTTTCCATTTTATTCAATCGAATGGGATATTAGCAGATACACTGTGCAGTACAACAGGACTGTGTCTGCCATGTTTTCTTGCTTTCTGTCTTTGCTTTAAGCTCACCATGTGCCTTACTTCTTACCAGATTGAGCAGTGGAATTCATTTCATATTAAGTCTATTTTTCCAAGGAAATATCAGAGTTTATTTATGGTTTCATAATAGAATATTTAATCAATATAAGAGAAAATGTACAGTTTGAAGTAGAAAGTTAGTGTTGAAGGAAGCCAAATGTGATGGTACACATTTAAACCCACTTAGACCCTTAGATTGTTCATCAGTAAAAATGACTGTCTTTTAAAAATTCTGAAAAACATATGATAGTGTACTTACCAAAAATTATTCTTTGGGCACCTGGGTGGCTCAGCTGGTTGGACATCCAACTCTCGGTTTCAGCTCAGGTCATGACCTCACAGTTTCGTGAGTTCCAGCCCCGTGTTGGGCTCTGTGCTGACAGCCTAGAGCCTACTTGGGATTCTCTCTCCCCCCCACCCCCTCTCTTTCTGCCCTTCCCCCACTCACACTGTCTGTCTCTCTCAAAATAAATGAATAAACTTAAAAAAATTATTCTTGAAATATATTCATTTCAATAAATATAGTAAGGTATGTAATATCTTAAAAGTATATTTTAAAAGACAAAATATATACAAATATATTCAATTATGTTTTTGAAGGCTAATATAGGAAGATAAGAAACAAGTATAGAATCCAGAAGGCAGCTTCTTATTCCTCTCTTTAGTGTCATGTGCCCTTACCCTCATGGACTTTTGTTTTGCCATAAGATGAAGTCGAACTATGGATCTCACCTTGTGTCCACTAATGTAGATTTTTCATCTTTTTCCAATGCCAACATTATATTGAAGAAATATTTACAGTCTGCCCCAATGTTTTCCCTCTCCCTGAGACACTGCCCTTTGCCATGGCTTGCTGGATGTGTCTGATGTCTCAGTCATGCCACGTGCAAAGAAGAACTCTGGTCTGAATATGACACTCCCTTCCCCAGCAGCCACTTTCCCAATGCTGTGCCCAATTCTTTGTGTTCTTAATCACAACCAGGAAGTCATTCTTGACTCGTCACATTCTTTCACCCTGTAAATCTCTAACTGGTAGGAAATGTGGTCATTTCTTTCCTCAAACTACATCCAGCTACTCTACCTGGTCTGTGACCCTGGTCCCTTCTGTGATCAGGGCCATCACTATGTCACCTGGAGTTCTGCCTTACCCTCTTAACGGGTCTCCACTCTCCATACCACACACAGAGCATTCTCAGCACAGCCACAAGTGTGATCCTGTTAAAACCTAAATATTCACCATGCCATTCATTTTTTTGAGACACTGTAATGGCATAACATTTAACTCAGAATAGATGCCAAATCCTTACAATGGCTTAAGAAACCCCATGACACCTGGATATGTATCACCTTCTGTTATCCTGTGCTGTTCTTCTGATACCTCAGGTCTCCTGGGCCACAGTTCCTTCCTTGCTGTCCCTGGAAAGTGCCAGTCATGCCTCTGGGGTCACTCCACTGGAAAAACCCTGTCCCCAGATGTCATTACAACCTGCTCCTTCATCTTCCCCAAGTTTTTGATCTGATGTCATCTTCTCTATAAAGCCTACTGTAACCACTTCATTTAAAATTTCAGTAGTACTTCTCCTGCCTCTTTCCTGCCCTATACTTCTATTTTCCAATTCCACGGCATTTGTGTCCTTTAAATATACCATCAAGTTTAATGTATCTATGTATTTATGTACATTCTGTACACCATATTCTGTATCTGTGTATTTATTTATTCTGTACATATTCTGTATTCTGTACATATTCTTCTGCTGCTAGAATGTAAACCGCAAAAGCAGATGTCATCTTGTGCTATAGCCCCTAGAAGGACATGTACAAAGTAGGACCTCTATCAACAATTCTTTAACGAACATAGCCTTTTCCACAGTAGTGCTAAGCAACGAGGATAAAAACATAAATGCGGCAAACTTACTGATAACTGTTCACTGTTTTGAATAGTATTTTGGGGGGAAAACTCATTTTCCAGACCATTCATATTATGGGTAACCTCTTAACTATCTCTCAAGAGCAAAAGATTAGGTAAAAAAAAATCTGTGACCCATTGTTTGTAAATGTTAGAGCAATTCACATTTATAAAATGAAGCTCCTCTGAAGAAAGAGTGAACTGATATAAAATACATGGTGCTTGGAAAAACTCTCCATAACAACAGTAATTTCCATCCATCCACAGACACAAGTACCTACGTGGGAGATTTGGGATCCAAGTGGGAGATCATGAAATCCTTGTACATTCCAATACCAAGGAGAGACATCTTGAAAAGGAAGGCTCACACACGGGTGGCAGACTCACAAACCATGGTCTTGGCTGTAGACCTAGAAACAGCTCCATACCCTTGAAGAATTGGCTACAGCCTACAGCACAGTATACAGCACAGTATACAGCACAGTATAACAAGAAACCCAAGAGGAGTCATGCCCACCTGTACAGGAGGTAACGATATATAGACCTCTTCAGCTGTGGACTCTAATGTGACCCATGAACTGCCCTACCTACCCGCAGCCATGGTCCAGGGGCCTGGAGGTTAACTTTTCCAGACTCAGTCAGACTCTAGATGCTGAAAGGGATCTGTGACTGAACTCTAGCCCCTCCCAGGCAGTCTGCAAACAGTACTGCCAGAACAGGAAACCAGTGGGAGAAACTCACACCTGCAAACCCAGAAACCCTGAAAGGGTCCCACATGTGGCTCCAGTGCCTACCAGTCATTGTCCATAAGCTGCCTTGCTGGACCAGCAACCAGGCAGGAGAAACTTTAACCTGTGTCCCCAGAGATAGTGAAAAGTCTCTATTTATGGCTTTAACTCCCTCACAGCTAGTCTACCCTCAGTTCTTAGGGTCTAGGGTCCCAGTGGGAGACACTCCCATCTGTAACCCTGGAGGTTCTGAAAGGGTATTATAGTCCCTCCCAACTGCAGTATGCTTAACACTCCTGCTAGGACAAAGTTTCAGCAGGAGACACTTCTTGTTGCACCCTTGGGGATCCTGAACATTCCTGTACTTGGGCACAACCTCATCACAGCTGCAGTTGGACATAAGACTTGCCAGCCCAAGAATCCAGTAAGATACCTTCCAATATATCCTCCCAGAGACCTTGAAAAGGCCCTAGTCTCACCTCCAGCCCCTCTCACTCACTGTCCATGAGCAATACTGCTGGCCCAGGGGACCTGTCAGAAATATTGATATCTGTGCCCCTGGAGACCCTGAAAGGATATAGATAGCCCTCACACCTCCAATGGCTAACAAGATCAGTCTAGCTGGCTCAGGAACCTGATTGGAGACACCCCCATCCATGCCTTCAGAGCCAAGTTTACAGACCTCAGTATTGGCTGTGCCATCTGAAACAATGCTGGGGCACAGTTGCATTCTCTCTTAGCCACAGTTAAGGCTCAGTCTTATTGATTCAGAAAATCCACCCAATGACCAGGCAGCAGCCCACCTAGGGACCTGGTGGGAGCCACACCTTCTATGAACCAGGTAATAGACCCACTGCCTGATGACCCAAATGTGACCTTGAAGTAAACTCTTGTCCCAGCTCCACCCTACTGAACAAGATGCTGGAGGCAGTCCTATCCAACCAGCGACCAGAAAGGACCCATGCCCACTTGAGCTGATGATAGTAAGTCAATCAATCATGGACCCTACTGCAGACCTACTGACCGCTTTGTAATAGGCTCCAAACCAGCATGAGTGCAACTCAAGAAGTAATCTGATCAGACTGTGGAACAAATAGGAAAGTCTTTACCTTCTGACAGTGGTCTGTAAAGACCAGAAGAGGTGTTTGTCCTTTGAAATGCACAGACTGCAGTATTACATAAATCATGAAAAATGAGACAAATATGATGCCATAAGAAGAAGTTAATAAGGTCCAGTAACAGACCACAAAAGATTGGATATCTGCAATTTCCCTGACCCACCCCCTTAGAAAAAATCAAAATAAATAGCTTACAGAAAGCCAATGAAACATAAGAGGACACAAATAGACAACTACATGAAATAAGATTTTAAAAATGCAGGAACAAAATGAGAAGTTCAAAAAATAAATAGAAAATATGAAAAAAATTCCCAGAAACCATGGATGTGAATAGTATAATCACAGAATCAAAAAATTCAATACATAGCTTTAATAACAGTCTTTATCATGCAGAAGAAAGTCATTGAACTCACAATATTATATTGTATTATTTTAAATTAGCATGTTAGAGAAACAAAAATTAAAAAAAAATAATGAAAAGGAGTGAAGACAGCTTGTACAAATTATGGGAGACAAAGAAAACAAACATTCACATTATATGATTGATTCCCAGGGGAAGAGAGAGAAAAAAGGGCAGAAAGCTTATTTAAATAAATAATAGCTTACTTCCTGATACAGAAAGCTTGAAGAACCCCAAGTGAGATCAACCCAAGAAGATTATTCTGAGACATATTAGAATCAAAATTTTAAATGCCAAAGACAAGAAGAGAATTTTGAAAGCAGCAAGAGAAAATGACTCATCACACAAAAGGGAATCTCCATGAGGTGATTTGTGAATTTTTCAACACATATCTTGCAGGCTTGGAAAGAGTGAATGGTATATTCAAGTCCTGAAAGAAAAAAAAAAAAAAAACAAAAACAGCCAACCAAAAACTCTATACCTGGCAAACTGTCCATCAGAAATGAAGGGGAAATAAGGACATTCTCAGACACACAGAAGCTAAGAGAGTTCATCACTAGACCTTCTTTATAATAAATGCTAAAGAGAGTTCTTCAAGTTGCAAGAAAAGGATACTAAGTAACAAAAAAAAAGTATAAAACTCACTTGTAAGGGTAAATATATAGTCAAATTCAGAATATTCTAATATTGTAATATTGGTGTACAGATCACATTTAATTCTAGTATATAAAAGTAAAAAAAACAGTAATAATAATTAATATCAGCAGTCCTAAAAGAAGAAATAGATGATACAGTAATATAGAGGACTTTAATTCCCTGCTCTTGACATTGGATGGAATATCCACACAGAAAATTATAGTGAACAATGCTATAGACCAAATGGACCTAACACACATATACAGAACATTCCATCCAACAGCACCAAAATATGCATTTCTCTGACATCCATAAGGATGTTGTCCAGGTTAGATTATCTGATGGGCCACAAAGCAATTTTGAACATATTTAAGAAATAATATCTGTAGCTTTTTCTACCAAGTGGTATGAAACTGGAAATCGTTAACAGAAATAAAACTGAAAAATGTCCAAATAGTTGAAAATTGAACAACAGGCTCCTGAACAACCAATGAGTCAATGAGTCAAAGATGAAATCAAAACAGATATCAGAAAGTATATTGAGACAAACAAAAGTGAAAACACAGGTATGTAAACTTGTGAGGTGCAGCAAACACCAATTCTAAGAGGCAAGTTTACAACAATAGATGCCTCCAGTAAGAAAAAACAAAAGGGTATCAGCAAAACAACTTAACTTCACACCTCTAGGAATTAGAAAAGGAAGAACAAACAGCTCACAGTTGAAGACAAAAAGGAAGAATAAAGATTAAAGCAGAAATAAAGACTCGAAAGACAATTGAACACATCAATGAATCTAAGTTGTTTTTTTTTGAAAAGAGAGAAAGAGAGAGGACTCAATTAAACAAAATTATAAGTGAGAGGAGCCGTATACTGAGAGCACTAAAATACAAAGGATGGTAAGAGACCGCTATAAACAATTATGCACTCAGAAAACAAATTGGCTAACCTGGGAGATATGAGTAAATTCCTACAAACATCTAACCAACATTGAATGACTGAATAGATGGGTGACAATAAAGAGATTGAGATAGTAATAAAAACTCTCAGCAAGAGAAGCCGAGGCCTAGATGGTTTCTACCAGAATTTTACAAAGTAGTTAAAGAGTTAGCACCAGTCCTTCTCAAACTCTTTTAAAAAATGGAAGAGGAGGGGCGCCTGGGTGGCGCAGTCGGTTAAGTGTCCGACTTAAGCCAGGCCACGATCTCACAGTCCGTGAGTTCAAGCCCTGCATCAGGCTTTGGGCTGATGGCTCAGAGCCTGGAGCCTGTTTTGGATTCTGTGTCTCCCTCTCTTTCTGCCCCTCCCCCGTTCATGCTCTGTCTCTCTCTGTCCCAAAAATAAATAAACGTTGAAAAAAAAAAAGGAAGAGGAAAGACTTTCAAAATATTTTTTGAAGTCACTATTACTCTGATACCAAAGCCAGATAAGAACACTAAAGGAAAAGAAAATCACAGGCAAATATCTTTGCTAAATGTATTAAAATTTTTTTTCAACAAAATTCTAGCAACTCAAATTCATAAGTACATTTAGGGGGTTTTACACCATGATCATGTGGAATTTTACCAGGGTTGCAAGGATGGTTCAATATATGCAAATAAATGTGATATACCACATTAAGATAATAAATAAAAATTATATAACCCTTTCAAAACATGCAAAAAAATAATTTGACAAAATTCAATGCCATTTCATGATAAAAACTCTTGACACATTGGTTATAGAAGGGGCATACTTTAATATAATAAAGGTAGTATATGACAAATTTACAGCTGACATCACTCTCAACTGTGAAAAGCTGAAATTCTTTTCTCTAAATAATAGTATATATAATATTAATAATAATAATATCTCTCATGTTATTTATATTAATGATAATATATTAATAATATTAATAATATCGCTCATGATGTTTAGATACATAGATATAAAAATTCATATATATATATACTTCATAAATATATAATTCAACTTTGAGTAGAAGAAGAGGCATAATGTTTCATATTATTTACATACATAGATATAAAAATTCATATATTTGTATATATATATACTTCACAAATATATAATTCAACTTTGAGAAGAAGAAGAGGCAAATCTTATCATCTGTGACAACATGGAGAATCCTTGAAGGCATTACGCTAAGTGAAATAACACACAGAGAAAGACAAACGCTGTATGATTTTACTTATGTATAGAATCTAACAATATATAAACTTAAAGTCATAGAATCATAGAGTAGAATTGTGGTTGGCAAGGGCAAGGGTGGGGTGAGAAAGGGGAGATGTTATTCAAATGGTAGAAACTGCTGATTGTAAGATGAATAAGTCCTGGGGAACTAGCACTCAGCACAGTGATTATAGTTAACAACACTATTACATACCTGAAAGTTGCTGAGAGAGTACATCTTAAATGCTTTTAGCACACATACAAAAAATGTCAAATGATGAATGAGTTAACTAAGTTTATTGGGGAATCATTTAGCAATATATATATGCATTGGGGTGCCCGGGTGGTTCAGTTTGTTGAGCGTCTGACTCTTGATTTCGGTTCAGGTCATGATCTCATAGTCATGAGATCAAGTCCCACATCACACTCTGTGCCGAGCATGGAGCCTGCTTGAGATTCTCTCTCTCCCGCTCCCTCAGCCTCAAATATAAGCCCAAATATAAACATGATTTATATTTCAATTATATCTCAATAAATCTGGGGGAAAAAAGAATTCTTCATGAGAGATATATTTGTCCTGGACTTTAAAATACCCCTGTAGCATATAAAGTTCATTCACATTTTTTTTTTGAGCAGTCATAATTAAAGATGTTGCATTTGGCAGGGACAAGAAAATAACAAACAAGAAAGGAAAGGTCTGTTTCTCATGACTATTATATCCCAACATCAGTAACAAACATAAAGTACGAATTCCCAAATGAATTTGAAGATAATATCTGTGGCTAGTGTTACAACAAATGTTGTTAGAAAAGACAGTGAAGTTTTCTCCCATGCCTGGTCTAAAGGGTATAGGAAAGGGTCTTAAAAGAAACCATTGAAATGAGACTTAAAGAATGAGTAGGTTTTCACTGTTCAAAATAATGCTGGCGGAGGGCTTATTTCAGACAAAGAAACAGTATCTTACTCTCAGCAGTTACCAGAGTGTTTTATGGAAATAGGATGATAGATTCTTCCCCCAATGCTTCTACCATCACAGATTTATGCTTTCTTTATTTAAATGAGGAAAAAAAATAAGAAATAAATAACACACAAGATGCTTAAAAAACAAACAAACGAACAAACTTCTTTTGTGAGTAAGGGAAGGCCTTACTGTATGATGTCTGTATTGTTTTTGTTTAGTTAACTGTCTTATTTTTTTTCTTCTACTTGGGATTTCAAGCAAGTAGTTTGGCATGCTTGCTTGCTTTTCTCTCATGCTTCAAAGGTGAATTGACCGATACATATCTGAAAGCAAGATTTGGAATATATGAGGAGACAAATACAAAGACAGATTTAAGCAAGTATGCCACCATAAGTTACTAAAGCAAAGAGAGTAAAAAATACAATTGAAACTATAGACTGACATCTCTTATGAACATAGGTGCAAAAGTCCTCAACAAAATATTAGCAAATCAAATCTAACAATGTATAAAAGTAATTATAAACCACAACCATGTAAGATTTATCCCAGGTGTGCAAGGCTGGTTGACCATTTGAAATCCACTGAATGTAATTTATCATATTAATAGGCTAAAAAAAGAAAAAAAATCACATTATCATGCCAATAGATGCAAAAATAATAATTCTACAAGATCCAACAACCATTCATGTTAAAAACTCTCAGTAGGGGCGCCTGGGTGGCGCAGTCGGTTGAGCGTCCGACTTCAGCCAGGTCACGATCTCGTGGTCCGTGAGTTCGAGCCCCGCGTCAGGCTCTGGGCTGATGGCTCAGAGCCTAGAGCCTGTTTCCGATTCTGTGTCTCCCTCTCTCTCTGCCCCTCCCCCGTTCATGCTCTGTCTCTCTCTGTCCCAAAAATAAATAAATGTTGAAAAAAAAAATTAAAAAAAAAAAACTCTCAGTAAAGTAGGAAACAAATGGGGCTTTCTCAGTCTGATAAAGAACATATAAAAAAAATCTACAACTAATATTGTACTTCATGATCTTCCAAGTAAGATCAGATACAAGGCAAGAACATCCCCTCTCACCACCCATTTTTAACATCATACTACTAATATTTGCTAATGAAGTTAGGCCAGAAAAGGAAAAAAAAATAAAATAAAAACTATACAGATTGGGAAGAAAGACATAAAACTGTCTATGTTTTCAAATGACATGAATGGCTATACAGGAACTCCAAAAGAATATACAAAACATATCTTGGAACTAATAAGCAATTTAGCAGAATTGCGGGATACAATATTAATCTAAAAAAGTCAACTGCTTTCCTATACACTAATAATAAACAACTGGAATTTGAAATGAAAAACATAATATCATTTACATTAACATACAAATTAATGAAATACTTAGTTATAAATCTAACAAAATGTGTTTAAGATCTACATCAAGAAATCTATGAAACTCAAACAAAATCAGAGAAGAGCTAAATAAATGGAGAAACATCCCAAGTTCATAGATAAGAAGAACTTAATATTAGTTACCAAGATGTAAGTTTTTCCCAGCGTGCAGTCCAATCCCAATCAAAATGCTAGCCACTTATTATGTAGGCATTGTCAAAATGATTGTAAAGTTTATATGGAAAAGGAAAGATCCAGAATATCCAGAATAATATTGAGGGGGAAGAAGTTGGAAAGGTGATGCAACTCAACTTTTAATAATTACCATAGGCTACAGTAGTCAGAAGAGTGTGGTCTTGTCAAAAGAAGAGACAAGAGATCAATAGCATGATATAGAGAGCATAGAAATAGACTCACATAAATATAGCCACTTAATTTTTGACAAAGAAGCAAAGGAAATGTAATGAATCAAAGATACATTTACAACAAATGATGTTAGAATAACTAGGCATCCAGAAGCAAAAAAAAAAAAAAAAAAAATAGAATCTATTCACAGGGCTTATGCTCACAGAAACTAACTCAAAATCAGTCATAGACCAAAACGTAAAATGCAGAACTATAAAACCGCCAGAAGTTCAGATAGCATAAAACCTAGGTTGACCTAGCCTGATGCAGGTCTCAAGCTCATGAACCATGAGATCACGACCTGTGTTGAAGTCGGACACTTAACCGACTGAACCACCCAGGCTCCCCTTAAATGTGTATTATTAAGTGAATGAAGCCAATCTGAAAAGAATACACACCAAATGATTTCAGTATTTGATATTCTGGGCAAAGGAAAACTACAGGGACAATAAAAAAGATCAGTGGCCACCAGAGGGTTTGTGGGGGAGATAAATAGGCAGAGCACAGATTTTTAGGGCAGGGAAAATACTTGGTAGGATATTAGAATGATGAATATATGTCATTAAATATTTGTTTAAATCCAAAGGATATACAACACCAAAGTGAACTCTAAAAGCAACTGCAGACTTTGAATATTATGATCTGTCAATGCAGTCTTATCCTTGGTAAACATTGTACCATTCTGGAAGGTGACACTGATAATGGATGTGACTGTGCATATGTGGGGGCAAGATGTATATAGAAAATTTCTGTACCTCCTTCTCAATTTTGTTGTAAATCTATAACAGCTCTGGAGTGCCTGAGTGGCTCAGTTGGTTAAGTGTCCAACTTCAACCTAGGTCATTATCTCATGGCTCATGAGTTCAAGCCCCACCTCAGACTCTGTGCTGACAGCTTGGAACTTGGAGCTTTGTTTGAATTCTGTGTCTCTCTTTCTTCTCCCTCATTTGCACTCTGTCCCTCTCTTTCTCTCTCAAAAATAAACATTAAAAAATAAAACAGCTCTAAAGATATCTTAAAAATAAAATAAAATTGAAAGAATTTAAAGAAAAAAGGCAAATTTAAGAAATGTTTTGTATCTTGTGTATCAGCTTCCCATCGATGGGTTTTTTGTTTTGTTTTGTTTTGTTTCTTACAACGTTGCTCCAGACAGACTTCAAGAACACCTCCAGTCACTGTCCTAATCATGTACAGGATGCAAATATTTCACTATTCTCTTTATATCAAGAATGTAGCTGTTAGACAGCCTTTGGGGGATGGAGGAAGAATATCTAGCTCTCTGTGCATTTCTCAATCATTTCCGATCCTATATAACCAGTTCACTGACCAGTGATATACTTCATCAGAATTAGAAATTAAACAGCTTGGCAGATGTAGATTTTTTCAGCACGTAGGTCGGAAAGAATCCACCAACAAGACAGTCAATGAGGGGACCAGAGTTTAACCATAGACTATGGCCCAACTGCTAGAGGAACTTGTGGAAAAGTGAAATTCCAGGTGAACGTCACCAACTCTTGAAAGTGAGCAAAACATGAACAACCCTGAAGGTCACCCAGGCCTCAGTTAGAACGTTGTGAAATGCAGACAAAAAAAAAAAGATTATCATAAATTTACGTTTATGCATTACTATTGTGGGCTACTCTTTGCAAACATTGCATGAAACAAATATTTTCAGAGAGCGTGGGTGAACAAATCAAATCATTTTTCCTTATCATCTCCCTTTAAAATCACGAAATGATAATGCACTTTCAATGCAGTACAGAAATATCCACAAATGCACATGATAAATAATCTACTTGATAAACTTTACACTGAAATAAGGGAGGATGTTAGCAGTCAATATCGATCTACCCATATATTTAATGTTTGAAAGTTTCTTTCAAAGTTGGTTATGTAATATGAATCACCCAAATTTGGATATGGCTCATAAAGCAAGATGGAATAAAGGAATTTGGGATGTCACCATGGATCCAGATGCACACCACAGAATGTCAGTGATCTGGATGATCGGAGCTTTGCATTCAACTCTTGAGACAATTTAACTTTTTCTCCCCCCTAAAATTTGAATTTGCTCATTTTTCTGCCACAACAGAATCATCTTGAAGGTAAAAAGGAAGCAGGAGAGAACAGAGTCAGGAATTAACTATGCTAACCCTGACCAGACTCAGTTGAACATGCACACAAAAGAACTTCCAAATGCGGAACAGGAAGGATTGACATCCAAGATTTGGTATTAGCCACACAAGTCTTTCAGCCCAAAGAAGTTGTGTGTAAGCATCAGAAGATAGCAAAAATGAAGGAGAATACAGTGGCATGGGGAAAAAAAGGAAACAAATTAGGGAAATTTTGATGGAAGGAATTTTTTGAAATATTGAAATTCCTTTTTGGTCCAGTTTATTTTCTCAAAGTCTTTCCAAAATGCTTATTGTATAGAACAGATAGAACTGATTATTATAAATATGAGTTTAAAAAAATCCTTAGAACATAATTGCAGGGTTTTTTTTGATGTTTATAGCAGCACTATTGATATTAGCTAAAGTATGGAATATTCATCGAATGATGAATGGATAAGATGGTATTTACACACACACACACACACACACACACATATATATATATATACACATACATACAATGGAATACTAATTAGTTATATAAAAAAAGGAATCTTGTCACCTGAATGGAAGGAGAGGGTATTATGCTAAGTAAAATAGGTCAATCAGAGAAAGAAAAATACAGGATTTCACTCATATGTGAAATTTAAGAAACACACAGATGAATATAGGGGAAGGGAAGCAAAAATAAGATAAAAACAGAGAGGGAGGCAAACCATAAGAGACTCTTAAATTCAGAGAACAAACTGAGGGTTGCTGGTGGGTTGCTGAGTGGGGAGGATGGGCTAAATGGTGATGGGCATTAAGGAGGGCACTTGGTGGGATGAGCACTGAGTGTTATATGTAAGGGATGAATCACTAAATTCTATTCCTGAAATCATTTTAAGTTGCATTGTAAGCTAACCAATTCAAAATTGAGCTGCATAAAAGTGATGTGAGTAATGTAACAAAGATTTTAAAGGAAATTTATGAAAACATGAAAAAGAAAATTTGAGATTCATATATATATGAATCTCCAATTTACATATATAAATTTATATGTGTATATAAATTTACATATATATGTATTTTATACATGCTTGTATATTACGAAGAAGAAATTAAAAGTGAAACAGAATTACCTGTAGCACGTAAGACATAAAATATAGACCTAGTCCATTCAAAATGGGGAAGTTATCTGAAATTTGTAGATATCTTTTATAGGATTGTTATGTATCATCTACTAAAATGATTAATCATAATCCAAGTTTGTTCATTTTAACAGATATAAAACAAATTATATTATGGCTGCACATATTTAAAGGGAATATAATAAAGATAGGGGGCAGGAAAGAAGGCCCCTAAAATCATATGATTGGTGTCCATGAAGCAGAAGTCATGACAAATGTGACAGAAATAAATAAATGTACACAAACAAAATAACACTATCATTAATGAAAACCTCACCCTGAATATTGAAAACTTATAAATTTCAAAATAAATATAGGAACCAATACATATTTATTTATTGCAAATAAACAAACCCACTAAACAAACCCACTAAAATTTAGCAAATTTAGCAAACCCACTAAAATTTAGCAAATTTAGCAAAACAACCCCACTAAAATTTAAAAACAAATATATATGGAAATAAGGTGATTAAGAAAAAATAGAAGCTAAGGAACAAAATTAGACTTTTCCCCCACAGTGTTCAAGGCCATTCTGTGTCCTCACTCACATAATAAGGAAACTCTCTGGTGTTCTCAAATATTCAAAGATGAGGGGTTAATTTTCCTGAACCTCTTTTTTCGAATTGACTACTTGATGAGGAATTTCTGACAACAAAGGCAGTGAGGAAGATTTGGAAGAAGAGGAGAGGAAGTTAATTTCTTCAACTTTGTTTTTTTTTTTTAATGTTTTATTTGTTTTTGAGACAGAGAGAGACAGAGCATGAGCAGGGGAGGGGCAGAGAGAGAGGGAGACACAGAATCCGAAGCAGGCTCCGGACTCCGAGCTGTCAGCACAGAGCCCAATGTGGGGCTCGAACTCATGAGCTGTGAGATCATGACCTGAGCCAAAGTCGGTGCTCAACCGACAGCCACCCAGGGGCCCCAATTGCTTCATCTTTGAAAGAGGACACCAAAAGGTAGTGATTTATTTCCGAAGTTATGAATAAAGAAAAAGGAACTTAGGGGTACAACTATTGATGTGGAGAACAAAGGCAAAAGAAAAAAAAATCAAATTTCCTTACAAGTTACAACCCATTGAAAAGTCCTTGAGACAGACAGGGTGACCTTCCTCTGGGAGCTCTGCTGCCTTGATGTTAACACTTTGCTAAGGGCAAAAGATGACTTTAGCTTAACATTAGCCCAACCTCCAGGATCCTGTGAGTCTTCTTTAACATGTAAAAATTCCTTTGGAAACTTCTTTTATGTCTACCCGCCCTTCCCCCCCTCTTAGGTACATGAACATGGCCCACTGATGATATACATCTGCAGGGTCTCATGACTGAGGTTTTACTAGACAGTAGTAAACGATCTTTTCCTAACAATAACTAGCCCCCTCAAGGTCCTGGAAGCCTTGCTTCCAAATTCCTTAGAGACTTAGGATATCCCTAACCACCCCCCAACTCGAAAGTATATAATCAATTTCTCCTCACAACCCCAGTGAGGCAATTTCTGCACATGGTTCTGTCCCTGTGCTTTAGTAAAACCACCTTTTTTTGCACCAAAGACACCTCATGGATTCTTTCTGGACCATTCTCTCCTGAACCCCAGCATTTTCACGTCAACTACTACCAACACTGGAAAGTCTTTCATAACCAATGGGCACAAGTGAGGACATTTAAAAAAATGTTATGTTTATTTATTTTTGAGAGAGAGAGAGAGAGAGAGAGTGACAAATTGTGAGTGGGGGAGGGAGCAGAGAGAGAGGGAGACACAAAATCCAAAGTAGGCTCCAGGCTCTGAGCGGTCAGCACAGAGCCCAAGGAGGGGCTCGAATCCACAGACTGTGAGACCTGACCTGAGCCTCAGTCAGACTCTTAACCCACGGGGCCACCCAGGCTCCCCAAGGACATTTTTAAATGAAAAAGAAAGAGTGAAAGAGGAAGAAAGAAAGAAAGAAAGAAAGAAAGAAAGAAGAGAAAGAAAGAAAGAGAGAAAGAAAGAAAGAAAGAAAGAAAGAAAGAAAACCCAAACCATGCTAACAAAGGATAAAAAAAAACAAGAATATATTTAGAAAAAAATACAAAGTGTAAATAAGATGAAAAAAAATAAGATCAAGCCTAACTGTTACTGGATCCCCAAAGCCAGGTTCTTGAGTCTCAATGTCACAGAAGTGAACACAGCTTGAAAGAAAGTAAGCAGGCAGAGTTTATTAGACATAGCTTGTTATACAAGAGAGCCAGCAAGAAAGGGGAATGTTGCTCTCAAAGGGGTAGTGTGTAAGGCTTGTATAGGCACTTTTCCAAAGGCTGAGGGGCGGGGGTGGGGAAGCATCTTTCAGTCCTATGGTCATTATCTAGTGGTCGTTACTTTTCAGTGGACACGAGACAATCACATGATGCCTTTCTTCATGGTTGACATTCTTTTAGGGATCCTGGGAAATGGAAACACTTGTGCAAGCAGGCCTTAAATTGTTAATTCTAATTTTTCCCAGAAAACCATTATTCCTGATGGCTGTTATCTCTCACTTGTTCACTTTCCCAGAAGGAGGTATTTGTCTCTAAAAGTATTTGGAAACTTTTAACCCTTGCCTCTGACCAGTGGCTTTACAGGATTTAAGTCCCTCTTGCTTTTCCAATATTGTCTCATAACTACTACAATGGATAAAGAAGATGTGGTATATGGAATAGTACTTGGCAATGAAAAAGAATGGAATCTTGCCATGTGCAACAATGTGGATGGAACTAGAATGTATTATGCTAGACAAAATAAGTCAGAGAAAAGCAAATATTACACAATTTCATTCGTATGTGGAATTTTGAGAAACAAAACAGATGAACACAGAGGAAGAAAAGGAAAAAGAAGATAAAAACAGAGAGGGAGGCAAACTATAAGAGACTCTTAAATACAGGGAACAAACTGAGGGTTACTGGAGGGAAAGTGGAAGGAGGGGGTGGACCAAATGGGTGATGGGTATTACGAAGGACACTTGTTGGGATGAGCACTTAGTGTTGTATGTGATGAATCACTAAATTCTACTCCTGAAATCATCATTACACTATTTGTTGACAGTGCATGAATGGGAGAGGGGCAGAGAGAGAGAGAGAGAGAGAGAGAGAGAGAGAGTGAGACACAGAGTCCAAAGTAGGCTCTAGGCTCTGAGCTGTCAGCACAGAGCCTGACACGGGCTTTGAACTCACAAACTGTTGACATCATGACCTGAGCAGAAGTTGGGCACTTAACTGACTGAGCCACCCAGGCATCCCAAAGAAAAATTTAAAAAAAAGACAAAAATAAAAGGTTTAAAATCCCTACTCATGTGCTTTGTATGAGAACTGAATATAATTTTTAAGCAGAAATATTGAAAATTCCTGGGGCATAGATATACAGAAAAAAACCCTGCCATAATTTGAAAAATAAATTTTAAAACATCATGTGAGTCCATAGTGTATCAAATAAACAAAGAAGTCAGGATATAGAAAATCTAAATAATTATATAATCATTTAAAAATAATACATCTGCAAGGGCTCCTGGGTGGCTCAGTTGGTTGAGTGTCGGACTCTTGATTTCCACTCAGGTGATGATCCCAGGGTTGTTGGTTGGAGCCATGAATCAGGCTTCATCCTGAGTGTGGAGCCTGCTTGGGATTCTCTCTCTCTCTCTCTCTCTCTCTCTCTCTCTCCCTCCCTTCTTCCCTCTCTCCCTCCACCCCTCTCCCCTGTTCACCTTCTCTCTCTGTAAAATAATATATATATATATATATATATATTAAAAATGGTACAGATGCATGCTTAGTGTTGATAATTTGTTCCTTAAATAATCAGATATTCTGCATACAATTGCTCTCCAGAACCTATTTCCAACAGTTTTAAATAGGAGAAATTAGAAACACACCCGTTAACTGTGGCATAGCAAAATAGCAAGCTTTGTCATGCTAGGCTGTAAGACGCTTAATCAATGCGTTCCTATCACCATATATATTATAGAGCTATTAGCAGGTGCTTGTTTGCAATGACCTCTGCAACTGGAAACTCTTCCCTAAATCAATGTCCTTCAGCAGCTTTCTTTCTTTCTTTTTTTTTCTGTTCATCACATTAATTTTTTTATTTATTTTTATTTTTTCAATATATATATGAAGTTTATTGTCAAATTGGTTTCCATACAACACCCAGTGCTCATCCCAAAAGGTGCCCTCCTCAATACCCATCACCCACCCTCTCCTCCCTCCCACCCCATCAACCCTCAGTTTGTTCTCAGTTTTTAAGAGTCTCTTATGCTTTGGCTCTCTCCCCCTCTAACCTCTTTTTTTTTTTCCTTCCCCTCCCCCATGGGTTTCTGTTAAGTTTCTCAGGATCCACATAAGAGTGAAAACATAGGGTATCTGTCTTTCTCTGTATGGCTTATTTCACTTAGCATCACACTCTCCAGTTCCATCCATGTTGCTACAAAGGGCCATATTTCATTCTTTCTCATTGCCACGTAGTACTCCATTGTGTATATAAACCACAATTTCTTTATCCATTCATCAGTTGATGGGCATTTAGGCTCTTTCCATAATTTGGCTATTGTTGAGAGTGCTGCTATAAACATTGGGGTATAAGTGTCCCTCTGCATCAGTACTCCTGTATCCCTTGGGTAAATTCCTAGCAGTGCTCTTGCTGGGTCATAGGGTAGGTCTATTTTTAATTTTCTGAGGAACCTCCACACTGTTTTCCAGAGTGGCTGCACCAATTTGCATTCCCACCAACAGTGCAAGAGGGTTCCCGTTTCTCCACATCCTCGCCAGCATCTATAGTCTCCTGATTTGTTCATTTTGGCCACTCTGACTGGCGTGACGTGATAGCTGAGTGTGGTTTTGATTTGTATTTCCCTGATGAGGAGCGACGTTGAGCATCTTTTCATGTGCCTGTTGGCCATCCGGATGTCTTCTTTAGAGAAGTGTCTATTCATGTTTTCTGCCCATTTCTTCACTGGGTTATTTGTTTTCCGGGTGTGGAGTTTGGTGAGCTCTTTATAGATTTTGGATACTAGCCCTTTGTCCGATATGTCATTTGCAAATATCTTTTCCCATTCCGTTGGTTTCCTTTTAGTTTTGTTGGTTGTTTCCTTTGCTGTGCAGAAGCTTTTTATCTTCATAAGGTCCCAGTAGTTCATTTTTGCTTTTAATTCCCTTGCCTTTGGGGATGTGTACAGCAAGAAATTGCTACAGCTGAGGTCAGAGAGGTCTTTTCCTGCTTTCTCCTCTAAGGTTTTGATGGTTTCCTGTCTCACATTTAGGTCCTTTATCCATTTTGAGTTCATTTTTGTGAATGGTGTGAGAAAGTGGTCTAGTTTCAATCTTCTGCATGTTGCTGTCCAGTTATCCCAGCACCATTTGTTGAAGAGACTGTCTTTTTTCCATTGGATGTTGTTTCCTGCTTTGTCAAAGATGAGTTGGCCATACGTTTGTGGGTCTAGTTCTGGGGTTTCTATTCTATTCCATTGGTCTATGTGTCTGTTTTTGTGCCAATACCATGCTGTCTTGATGATGACAGCTTTGTAGTAGAGGCTAAAGTCTGGGATTGTGATGCCTCCTGCTTTGGTCTTCTTCTTCAAAATTCCTTTGGCTATTCGGGCCTTTTGTAGTTCCATATGAATTTTAGGATTGCTTGTTCTAGTTTCGAGAAGAATGCTGGTGCAATTTTGATTGGGATTGCATTGAATGTGTAGATAGCTTTGGGTAGTATTGACATTTTGACAATATGTATTCTTCCAATCTATGAGCACGGAATGTTTTTCCATTTCTTTATATCTTCTTCAATTTCCTTCATAAGCTTTCTATAGTTTTCAGCATACAGATCTTTTACATCTTTGGTTAGATTTATTCCTAGGTATTTTATGCTTCTTGGTGCGATTGCGAATGGGATCAGTTTCTTTATTTGTCTTTCTGTTGCTTCTCAGCAACTTTCTTTAGAACTTGCTCCTCCTTTCTGTGACTCACTTGACAACACTGGGGAACCACAAGGGCTCTTTATGAGAGGCATTGTGGCCATGGTTTCATCACCAGTCACCCAATGACTGAAAATGTTCTCACTGAGCAGGTGCCCTGAGAAGGCTTCTCCTGGTGCCAGAAACTGCTTAGAGGCATTTCCTTTTTCCCCAGTTTTTTTGATATGTGATGGATATACATCACTGTATAACATTAGGCATACAGCATAATGGTTTGGCTTACAAATATTTTGAAATGATTACCTGAATAGGTTTAGTTTACATCTATAATCTAATATAGATACAAGAAAAGAAAAAGAAAAAGGAAAGAAATTAAAAACAAAATTTCTTTGTGATGAGAACTTTTGGATTTATTCTCTTAACAACTTTTCTATGTACCATACTAGAATAATGCCCTGGAGGTCCATCCATGTTGACACAAATGGCAGGATTTTCTGTTTTTATGGCTGAATAATATCCCTTTGTATATATGTTACCAAAAGTTCTTTATCCACTCATCTGTCAATGGACACACTTGTTGTTTCCATGCCACTTTCTTTTTGCTTGAACTTTGTTCACATTTCTCAATGCCTACGTATATTCTGACATTTGATGACTACCATTCAGATTGTGAATGAAACACATTTCCTTTTTTAAATTGTGATTAAACACATAGCATAAAACTCACTATCTAAACTATGTTTAAATGTATAGTTCAGCAACACCAAGCACACCCGCCATATTGTGTAGCCATGATCACATTCCATTTCCAGAACCTTTTTGTCAACCCAAATGGAGTAATAGAATAACTCACATCTCTCCCTCCTCTAGCCCCAGGCAACCTCCATTCTACTTTCTGTCTCCATGATTCCACCTGCTCTGATACCCTATGAGAAATAAGCCTTTTGGCACAAAAGGACAAATATGTGTGGTTTGTTTGCATGGCAATTTTAAGTTCAGCTTTTCGAGGAAACACCAAACTATTTTCCACAGCAGCTACACCATTTTACATTGCCACCAGCAAAGCACCGGGTTTCAATCTCTCCACATAACCAATACCTGCTATTTCTTCCCTCCCTCCCTTCCTTCCTTCTTTCCTTCCTTCCTTCCTTCCTTCCTTCTTTTCTTTCTTTCTTTCTTTCTTTCTTTCTTTCTTTCTTTCATCCTAATGGGTGGTTTTAGTTTGCATTTCTTTAATGCCTAGTGATGTTGAGCATTTTTTAAGTGGTTACTGGCCATTGGTATATTTTCTTTGGGAAAAAGGTTATTCAGTCTTTTAAACATTTTTAAATTGGATTTTTACTGTTGTTGCCCTTGAATTCTAATAATTCTTTATGTATTCTGGACATTCATCCCCTGTTAGATATATTATATATAAATATTTTCTCCATTCTATGGGATATCTTTCAGTCTTTTGATAGTGTTCTTTGACACACACACACACACACACACACACACACACACAAATTTAGTTATTTTTCTCCTCTTCATTTTGATGAAGTCCAATTTGTCTATTATCCTTCTTTTTTTGTCCATATTTTAGGCATCATACTGAAGGAAACACCACCAAATCCAATCTCATGAAAAATTCCCTCGATGTTTTCTTTGGCGAGTTTTATAGTCTTAACTCTTACATCCATTTGAAATGAATTCTTTTATGTGGTGTAAAGGCTCCAACTTCCTTCTTGTGCATGTCTCCCTATATCAACACTAGCAGAAAGACATCCTGAGAATTTTTAATATTCTAGTGTAGTTAGATGAAGAATACAAGAGGCCATATGCTGAGAAAACAGTACCTTGGGAGGTTTTCCTTGCAGAAAATGAAGGCTATAACTTTATGTAAATCAAGGCTACAACTTTATGAGAAAATGAAGGCTACAACTTTATGAGAGAAATATATTTTTCTCCATGAGCACTTGAATGTTTCTTTCCTTTTTTTTTTCTTTTGCAAAGACCATATTAGATTACTGGGAAAGCTTAAGTACATTTCACCAAGTATTTATGATGTAGATGTCCTTTGATTTTCATCAAGTGTAATAACATGTAAACAGGACAAAAATAGAAACTAAAATAAAAGTCCGTGGCAAGTCACAGTCACTGTATTTTTTTTTTATTTCAAAGAGAAAAATCAATACTCAAATTGCAGAATACCTGGAAAAAATTATAAAGACAAAAGTAAATATCAGTTTTTATACCTATCAGTTTAGCCTGGGTCAGAGGAAATTCTTCTGGATGAATAGCATGAGAGCCTACAACCAGTTCTCCGTAATAGGAGCCAACACGTCTGGAGCCAGTATATCAGTGGGAGAGGCAGAGAAGCCTGGCTCAGGGAGTCAGACCACACTGGCCACACTTCACAGAGGCCCAGAAAGCAGATCACACCAGGACCTCTGACAAGAGTCCAAGAACTGGACAAAAACATGTGCATACCTATCTGATGCCAGCTCTTCTCCACCTCCGTGTAATAGCCACCCAGGCACACGCAATAGAGGAGAAATAGCAAAATGCAGATTATTTCTAAGAAGAAACATTAGTTGATGTAGGCTGACGGAATGAGACTGAGATGCCATCCGTGTATCTGCTGACCTTATCTCTCAGCTCCAAAGTCCGATATTTTTTGCAGTTCGTTGTTTCTCAAAGTGTGATCTGAGTCACTTGCGTTGGGGTGACCTGGCAGGCTTGTAGAAATGCAGTACCCGGGTCCGTCCCAGGCCCACGAAGTCAAAATCATTGTGGGTGGAGCTTGAGAGTTTGCATTATAACCAGCCACCCTGACTCTCTTATCTGGAAACTGTAGTCCGAGAATTGCAGCTCTCTATGTCTGTATGTGCTTTGCAAGCCTGAGATGTCAAAGGCCACACTCACCTATTAATATCTCTTTATGCTTTAACTCATTTCTAGTTATTCAATGAGTAGTCATGCTTTTATGTTGCTTTTATGTTCACAGCTATTTTCCGTATTTTCTGCAGGTTTGGATGGTGGCTATGGATGGGCTTTGGCTTCCAGTCAACTCAGGGGTACGTGGTGTGGATGGTGGCTCCAGCCACCCACCCCTGGTGATAGAGACCATCAGATGGGAGATCTTGAGACTGAGCGGCAGGGAAACCTTGTCTCCTGATCTGCTGCACAACAGATGCAGCTCCTGGAAAACATCACTCCTGTTGTCGTGGACAGAAGTTCTCCAATGTTATGGTAGATGGGAAACCAGTGAAGTTGAGCTTTAGGGGTGCAGGTGGACAAGATTATCCTACCTGTGGACACATGTACTCTTAACTGTGTGTTCTGCATCATTCTGAAATGTGCATGCCGAGTGGTGCACTGAAGTGTGACATCTTCTCCCCAACTTTCCTATCATCCCAGGGAGAGCTAAACTTGAAGTAAAGCAAAGTCATGATTGAGAAAACAAAGGGGAAGAAGTCAGCTCCAATTACCTTTCCACAAAGTTGAACCCTGGCTAAGGATCTAAGGATCAGTGTTAAGTATCTGAATACTTGGCTCCCACCCAGTGATAGCTCAAGTGTTTATGAAATTCTTACAGTAGGTCTATGCCCACCCCTGGAAAGAAGAAGAAGAGACCATCTTTTCTGCTGTAAAAGCCAGACACTTTGACCTTTATTGCCCTATCATGCCCACAAAGCCCTTATAGATTTGCTTAAAAAGTGGTAAAGCCTATGCCTAACTGACGTTTTATCACAGATTGTGTTTTTTCCCATGAAAGTATTTTGAACCCAAGAGTAATTTCAAGGCTTTCTTGGAATAAAATATAAGGGTTTATACTTTTACATTTTATTAAAATTCAATTCTAAAGTGACAAACTTCATAAAGCTTTATTTTTCAGAAGACTTGTCCTTAATTAGATTAGGTATTACCCAAATGTTTTCTGAAATGAGTTACATTGTTGTGCTGTGAACACTAAGCCTTCAACTTTTTAAAGGCTTTTGTCTTTAAGAAGACGCATCTTCTGGGGCGCCTGGGTGGCGCAGTCGGTTAAGCGTCCGACTTCAGCCAGGTCACGATCTCGCGGTCCGTGAGTTCGAGCCCCGCGTCGGGCTCTGGGCTGATGGCTCGGAGCCTGGAGCCTGTTTCCGATTCTGTGTCTCCCTCTCTCTCTGCCCCTCCCCCATTCATGCTCTGTCTCTCTCTGTCCCAAAAATAAATAAACGTTGAAAAAAAATTAAAAAAAAAAAAAAAAAAAAAAAGAAGACGCATCTTCTGATTTAGAAAATATAGATGCTCTTTGGGCAATTTTCACATTTATAAAAAGTGCATTCCTCTGTCTACAGATGACCTCAAAATGCCATAACCAAAAGACCACAAGTCTACTTCTAGGTACTATATGGGCTTTCCTCCCTGTCCATTCAACCCAGGGTGGAGCACATTGACATTTCCATAGGGTCAAGGGAGCTGTTTGCATGAGGTGTGGACAGAACTGGGACCCGTGGGCTGTTGGGTCCTGACACCTGTGTGACAAGCCCATGATAGAGAAGGTACATTGGCTATGCCACTGCATGGTGTCCAAAAATGTAAATTGTAAACTCATCCTCTGGCTGAAGAAATACTCTATACTATAATCCTCTATCTTCTATACTATGAAGGTATATTTGTACTATATGTTGCAGATAATTCTGTTCAATTTTTAAATTTCCCCTTTTTCAATATATCAGTAATATATAACAATAATAAGAAAACATTATTCCTAGGAATGTTGTTAAAATTAAAGTTGTTATTATTTATGTAATATACCATATAATATGCATTACATTAGTATCTATAATAGCATAAATGTTATTATATAAGTAATGTTATATTGTTAATATTAATAAATATAAATGCTTAGAAAAATATCTCAAATGATAGCATATGTTAGTGTAAAATATTATACAGAAATGTTGCACTCAGTTGAAAGTGGTAAAATTCAGAAATCCAGAAAGAACATGGAGGTAGAATAGAATGCATACAGAAAAGGGGGGAAGAAAAGAATTGTGGAAATAAAAAGCATGTTTTCAGAAACAATACTGAAAAATAATTATTTTATTTTTGGAGATACACGATTAAAAATAGATAACTTTTGGCCTCAAATATAAAAAAGGCGATCATGAAGATGGATAGCTTTATTCAGACTAGAGCTCCAAGTAATAACAGTGCCACTGGGTGAGTTGTCCCACTAAGACTATTTTTCTACAATTTAAGTCCATGAATGGAAGTGGATCTCCCATAGGTCCCATATTGTCCTGGTGGAAGGAGTCCAAACGTCATACATGAAAGTTGATCTTGAGTGTTGCTTCAAATCTTGAATATTGTTTTTATTCTAGGGAAACATGAGATAATTGTTCTACTTTAAATAAGTTAGTGTCTTTGGGTCAGGATAAATCACTGTCCTCTCACATGAAGGGCCCTTGCAGATACACTAGGGTGGGATTGTGAGGAATTAGAGAGCACATGTGATGTGTTAGAATGCCAGAGAATGATGTAATTAAAAGAAAAAAGTTCAGGAAATATACACAAATATGTAGATTCATTAGCTTTTTTTTTTATTAAGTTTATTCTTGAGAGATAGAGAGAGACAGAGTGCAAGCAAGGGAGGGGGAGAGACAGGGGGAGACACAGAATCCGAAGCAGGCTCCAGGCTCTGAGCTGTCAGCATAGAGTCCCATGCAGGGCTCGAATCCACGAACCGCGAGATCATGACCTGAGCCAAAGCCAGACGTTTAACCGACTGAGCCACCCAGACGCCCCTAGATTCATTACCTTTAAGTAATTCTTAGATAAATGTCCTAAAGCAATCATAAATATTTTGAGTACTTCTAAAGGAAATTCTCGATATGGAAAAAAGTTAAGCTGTATAAATAAAATCCATATATTAGACTAATTTTCTTTTATCAAATCCTCCTTATTAGGGAATTCTGAGCCATGATGTGTGTGAGTATGTATAGTGGGTACATGTGTATGCCTGTGGGCCTGTACCTAATAACTAACTGCTCTTGGGGTGCCTGGGTGGCTCAGTCAGTTAAATGTCTGACTCTTGATTTCCGCTCAGGTCATGATCTCATGGTTCGTGGGTTCGAGCCCTGCCTTGGGCTCTGTGCCTTCTTGGGATTCTGTCTCCATCTCTTTCTGCCCCTCCACTGCTCTCTCTCTCTCTCTCTCTCTCAAAAATAAATAAATAAGCATTAAACAATTAAAACAATAAAATAAAAAATACTGACTGCTCTTAATAATTCAATTGAATCACAAACTCATATTTCCCCCAAAGAAAGCAATTCCAACCCCAAAATGGTAAGACAAAATGGTAAGAATTGTTGGAAAAATGCTCTCATGCCATTTCCAGAACCACAGAGTCCTTTAATGGAGAATTGATGATGTAAAAGCTAGACTCTTAAAGTTTCTAAGAAGCTATTGAAATACTTGAAGAGTTAGCAGGAAATCTTACACACAAAAAAGTTGACTCACTGTCAGTTATCTTAGTGGGAAAGTTGACTGTTCTAAAATCCATTAGATTTTTCTGAGAAAGGCGAGAATCTCATGATGGCCTTAGAATTAATTTTAATGAGCAATAATAAGATATATTCTCACACTCTTAGTGAAAGGTAAGATTTTTAAACTCTTCGAGGAAACACCTTACAGAGGAAACTCTGTAACTTGGATGAAATGCTGATCTTTTATCACTTATTTTCTAATTTGGAACACAATAATATTAGAAATCTAGGATAGTTAAAGGAAAGACTAAGTAAAATAAAGTTTATAAGGCACATGACAGAAAGAATAAGAGTACTGTGTGAATTATTCTTCTCTTTTCACGTTCAGATTGTATCAGACATTCCATTGAGAATGAAGTGAGAATTTTCATTATTATGATTTTGTCCATGGAGAACAACCAAGCTTTGCTTTGCATTATGAATTTTAACAAAAATGCAAGTCTAAGAGCCTATTTCAAATATTCAAGAAATGTATCTTATAAATGTTAAAATTAAAAAAAAAAAACAAAAAAAGAAAATTGACTTACACTTCTATGAGCAGATTTGCATACTTTCTGCATTAAATGTTAAATAGATGGATGTCTGGTTTCCTGTCATGCCAAGAGGAAATAGTTTTCAATATGGATAACTTATTTTAATATGATGAATTAAAGATAGAATTAAGAAGCCTCTACATTTGCTATTTCATTATCATTAGAAGGGAAAACTAAATTTTACTATACCAAAATCAAATTACTATTAAATTGAAAGATATATCCTTTATTGACATATACAAGACTAAATAACTCCATTCAGCAAGTTACTTCAATATCATATTTGGAATTATGTTTCATTTATGGAACATTTTTATAGGCCCCAAGAGTAGTGCCAATTAAAACCAGATGTTTGCTTGGTATAGAAAGGCTACGAGTAGTATTTGTCCTAAAAATGATCCAGGACCAAACTATGCCCAATTTCATTGTGTTTAGATTCTCTGGGACTAGACGTGAACTGTCTGGAAAGTTGAATGTACACAAATGAGTGTTTAGGGGGAAAAAAAAGAAAGGAAAAGATAATATTTTTGTTTATAGTAGTGTATAAAGCAGACTTCTCTGTTGTATGATCATTTGATTGAGGAGCAATATAAAAATTCCTGTTTTGAGTTCATTGCCCACTTTGCCCCAAAGGTTATGGTAAATCATTTGCATTGAATCTGGTGGTGATGCCTTCTTGAGGGGCTTGGCTGTCTACCAAATAAAGGAAAATATATTCTAGAAGACTCTAATTTTAATAACCATAGTCTATTAAAAATGAAGTCTTATAAGGAGGAAAAAAATAAGGACCTACAAGGAATATTTAATCCATGTAAATGACTTAACATAATAAGAAATGAAAATAAGAAAATTTCACATAACTAGTTTTCCTTAAATTAGAACATATGACAAAAACAAAACAAAGATGAGTTGCAGGATCTGAAAAGAATAACTTTTTTAGTGGCAATTTTTAAAAGATGTATTTGTTGAGGCACCTGGGGGACTCAGTCATTTGAGCATCTGACTCTTGATTTCACCTCAGGTCATGATCCCAAGGTTGTGGGATTGAACCTAGTGTCAGGCTCCACGGTCAGAGTGGAGCCTACTTGATATTCTCTTTCTCTCCTTCTGTCCCTCTCTCCTGTTCACATACTCTCTCTAAAATAAAAAAAAAATTAAATTAAATTAATAAAAGATGTATTTATAAATTTTATATAACTTTTACATATATAGTGAAATTTTAATCTAATGTATATGTGTATATATATATATATATATATATATATACAGTGAAAACTTAAAATGTAAATTGAGTATTTAAAAACATACTTGTATTTACCAGGATTAAATGACTTCAACAAGCTACATAAGTATTAAAGAATATAATGAAGACAATAGAAGGAAAATTATAAATAACAGTAGAAATTAATACCACCGAAAAGAAATCTACAAAAGAAAGAATCAAAATAAAGAGTTTTGAATAACTCTAGTTTTAAATTTTTTTTTTAACATTTATTTATTTTTGAGACAGAGAGAGACACAGCATGAACGGGGGAGGGGCAGAGAGAGAGGGAGACACAGAATCCAAAGCAGGCTCCAGGCTCTGAGCCATCAGCCCAGAGCCCGACGTGGGGCTCGAACTCGCGGACCGCGAGATTGTGACCTGAGCTGAAGTCGGAGGCTTAACCGACTGAGCCACCCAGGCGCCCCTGAATAACTCTAGTTTTAAAATACACATATAATAAACAAATAAATGACTAAATAAAAGCAAAGGGATTAAAAAAGACAAATCTCTGTAAAAATTTAAACAGAAAAAGAAATTTATAAAGGAAAGGAGATGCAATTAAACACAATTAAGAAAATAAGAAGAGTTAAGGATGTAACAGAGATTATAAAGTTAAGAAAATTCCAATTATACCGTTAAATTGAAAAATTTGAAAACCTACATGAAACCAAACATCTAAAACAATGTAACATACTCCATTTGATTCAAAAATATCTGATTAATCTCTCATTTTAAAATTTTGGATCATAATTTAAATATTTTCTTACCAGCAATACCAAATTTTAAAAAAGGAAAATAATTTATATTCCAATTCCTTCTATAAAACTATCAGTATAAATGAAAAAATCCTAAACACAATATCATCAACCAAGTACATTGACACATAAAGCATATTATTTGTATATATTAACCTTTATGCTATGAACAAATACTTAAAAATGTAAGAGATTTTAATAAAATTTATGTAATTTATCATTTTTTGAGTACAATCATTTCAATATATGTGATTAACTCTTAAATGAAATTCAACACCCCTTTATGGTATTTTTCTTCTTTTTTAATTTAAATGGTTTGAAGGGGGCACCTGGGTGGTTCAGTGGGTTGAGCGTCCAACTTCGGCTCAGGTCATGATCTCACAGTTCATGGGTTTGAGCCCCGTGTTGGGCTCTGTGCTGACAGCTCAGAGGCTGGAGCCTGCTTTGGATTCTGTGTCTCCCTCTCTCTCTGCCCTAACCCACTCACATTCTGTCTCCGTCTCTCTCAAAAATAAATAAAAATTAAATGGTTTGAAGGGAAGTTCTTACTTGAACACATGTCCTATGTATCTGAACATCGACCCAGTCCATAGAACACATATCCTCATGCATGAAATGTGAGAAGCATTCTGTAGCAAATCAGGGAAAAAATAAAGATGCCAATAATTATAGCTTTTTAAAATATGTTACAGAAGTTCCTAGCCAATGCAGTAAAAGTGACTATATTTAAAAAATAAATGTGTATGATCAAAAGTTGTAAGCTAATTAGTTTTAACAGCATTCTGTAAATCTATGGATAGTAGTTTTGGTGGTAACATTTTGTGCAGGGAAGGCAAATCTCTATCTAGAGTAGATATGTATTGTGGTAAGAATAAATTGCTGCTGCTTCCATGATGAAAGTGGTCCAATGTAGTCAACTTGCCCCAGGTAGCTGGATGATCACCATGGAGAATGGTGCCATCCTGGGACTCAACGTTGGTTTCAGTTGCTGGCAGATCGAGCAGTCAGCAGTGGCCTTAGCCAAGTCAGCTTTGGTGAATGGAAGTCTATTAGGTTAAACCATGCATAACCTCCATTCCCACCACATGGCCATTCTGATCATGAGCCCACTGAGTGATGACTAGGGTGGCTGGAAAAGAGGCTTACTGGTATCTACAGAATGGGTCACCCTATCTACTTGATTATTAAAGTCCTCCTTTGCCAAGGTCGTCCTTTGGTGAGCATTCACATGGAACACAAATATCTTTCCATTTTTTGGCTATTCAGAGTGGTCCCCCAAAGTACACCTTCCCAAATTTCTTTCTCACCAGTGTTCTAATTCCATTTCTTCCAAGTCCCTGACCATTCGGCCAAATCATTGGCCGTAGCTCATGGTTTCATACAGAATCACGCATCTGGTTATTTCTCCCTCCAAATAAAGAGCACAACCAGGTGCACTGCTTGAATTTCTGCCCACTTACAGATTTTCTTTTTACCACCACCCTTCAGAGATACCCCAGAGAAAAGATACAGGGCTAGAGCTGCCCCCTTTCAGGTGGTGTCTGAATCCCATGCAGAAGCATCTATAAACCAGACTTGCCTTCCTTTTCAAATAGTCTTAGAGGAACTCCCCATGAGGCCATAGGTGCAGGCTGAAGGAGAAAAAGCAATGGTGATCACAGACATTTGGACCTCTTCTTAATGTAAGTTACCTGGGCCTCAGGGTCTGTGTTTGTCCCAATCTCCCATGTACACCATCCATTTGATGGTAGAGTGTTGTTGCATACACCTAACTTTTTGACTTGTTGGGTCAGGTAATAGCCAGTTTATGATGGGCAGCCCAGACCATATGGCAACTCCGTGGCTCATGGCTAAGTGTTCAGTTTCTACTAAGGCCCAGTGGTAGGCCAAGAGCTATTTCTCAAAAGAAGAGTAATCGTCGCTGGAGAATGGCAGAGCTTCAGTCTCAAATCCTATGGGTCCATGCTGCAGTTCACATATGGGGCCTGCCCAAGGCTCCAGACAGCATCCTTGTTTGCCTCTGCCACTTCAAGAGTCATTGGATCTGGTGGATCATGTGGCCCAAGTGGGAGAGCAGCTTGTACAATAGCCTGTACCTGTTGCAGAACCTTCTTTTTCTTTCTGGGCCTAAATACTGCCACCTTGTCATGTCAGTTGGTAAATGGGCCAGAACAACACGTCTAAATGAGAAATATATTGTCTCTAAAAATCCAAAGAGGCCCACTAGGCATTATGCCTCATTTTTGTTTGTTGGAGGGATGAGATGCAAAACATTATCCTTCATCTTAGAAGGGATATCTCAACGTATCCCCTACCATTGGGACTTTGAAAACTTCATGGGAAATCACAGTTTTTTCCACATCTTCTGGCTTGCAAATGGCTTGCTAATAAGACTTGAGTAGTTGCTATGTTTTCATTAGGTCTAATAACCATAAGGTCATGGATATAAAGGATCAGCATAATATCCTCCAGTAGGGAAAAGCGATCAAGATCCCTGTCCACTAAATTATGAGTACACTAAATTGGTACACTCTTGAGGTAAGACTGTGAAAGTGTCTTACTAGCCTTGATGGCTGAAAGGAATTTATTTCTGGTAGATCTTATAGACAAGGATGGGGAAAAGGGCATTTGCTAGATCAATGGCTGCATACCAGGTACCAGGGGATGTGTTAATTTGCGTAAGCAATGACACTACATCTAGTATAGCAGCTCCATTGGAGTTAAGCCTTGACAACCCACTGTCATTCTCCAAAATCTGCCTTCCGTACAAGTCAAATAAGAGAGTTGAATGAAGATGTGGTAGGAATCACCGCCCTCATCTCTTTCAAGTCCTTGATTGTGTCACCAATTGCTACCATCCCTGAATGAATGTGATGTTGATTTTAGCTTACCATTTTTCTACACAGATTTCTAATGGCTTCCACATGGCTTTGTCATCATAGCAGCCCTCACTGCATAGGTGCGAGAACCCATGTGGGGATTCTGTCAGCTGCTGAGTATTTCTTTTCCACTTACCTATTCAGGAACTGGGGAAATTACAGGATGGATTCTGGAACCCACTGGACCCACTCAGACAGATCTGAGCTAAAACTCCATCTGACTTCCATATGCTCCTACTCTGACTGAAAGGTCAGAGTGACATTTTGGGTATACTGGAATCAGTGTTGATTCAGAGCCAGTATCTAGTGGTCCTGATAAATCTGATTATTTCCCTCTCCTCAGTGCACCATTACCCTGGTGAAAGGCTGAAGGTCCTTTTGGGGATGGGAGAAAGATTACCACTGTATATTTTTGGTAGTGTTCTAGGATCCTTCCTTAAGAGGACCTGGCCTTCCATTCATTCATGTGGCTTTGGATCTATAAACTTGTTCAAGTCTAGGAATTAATTGAGTGGTCATGACATTCTGTTTTTTTATGATTCAATTTAAACTTTTTTCACTCAACCTAGAAGTTTTCTGTTTATAAAGATCAAGTAAGAACTTAGTAGGCTCTTTCACTTTAGGATCCCCATGATCAGCTACCCACCATAGGCTTTTGGGAGTCAGATTGATTCTTATTGTTGCTTTGATTCTGCTTTTTATCATGGTAACCACACTTACCTTGTGTTTGGTGCTTAGTTGACACCCCTTGGCCCCTGCCGCACGAGGCTCTAATTATTCCCGTTGCATTTATGTTTCCCAATTAAGTAATTGTAGTTTCCACACTGAGGTATGTCCTACAGAGAAGAGCAATCATGGAGTTTTTAAAGGATGCTGGGTCTCCCTTCAAAAATTAATTTCTCAAAGTATTGGTGAAAGGTCTATCTTCTGGACCTTCCTAGTGTGGATGAGTAGGTCTTAAATGACAAGTCCACTTGGATATCCCAATATTCCAAAGCTTTTGAAACCCTTTATCTACATTGAACCAAGGCCCATCTAGCATTTCCAATGTGCTCATTGTGGATCAACTTTGGATAATGTTTCGGTCAACCAACCAAGCAAACAGAGTCCTTTCTAACTCACTGAGCTGTAACATTAAATGAAGAATCTTTGCTTAGTGAGACCATGTAAATAAGTTTGGTATGATCCAACTTTTTTTTTTCCATCCTCATCCTGCACTTTAGTATCCAACCTCATACATGTTCCCCAGATTTCAATCTGTATAAATTAGAAAACTCAAGTGTAATGAACCTCCTCATCGTGCTTCATCTTTAGGGACCTGTTAGAACTTGAGTCTGATTAAAGATCTAGAAATAAGGAAGGGCAGAAGGCCTGGGTCCTAGGAATAATCAGCATTGCCTTGCAAGGCAACTGCCTTGGGAGGGGCCATTACATTTTCCTCTGGAAATGTGAGGTTAACCCTCTCAGAAGGAGGTGAAAAGGCCCAGATCATTGTGGCTAAAGAGGATGATACCACTGAAATGGAAAAACTGCTTCTACTGGAGTTGGGGAAATTTCTTTCATTAGCAAAGAAGATTCATCAGAATTAATCAGAATGTAGGGACTCAGTGTCCCCAGCTTCCTTCTGGGTTTCCTACATATTATCACTCCAACCTAGAGGATTCTACTCTTTCTGAGTCAATGTCCTAGATTTAACAGTAGACACTCTGCAAAGCTGGGAGTTCAGCTTGTGTTGTATGTAGTTTGGCCATCTAATGAAATTTCTTTCATTAGCAAAGAAGATTCATCAGAAATTCATCAGAATGTAGGAACTCAGTGTCCCCAGCTTCCTTCTGGGTTTCCTACACATTGTCACTCCAACCTAGAGGATTCTACTCTTTCTGAGTCAATGCCCTAGATTTAACAGTGGACACTCTGCAGAGCTGGGAGTTCAGCTTGTGTTGTATGTAGTTCGGCCATCTTAGGCTAAGATGTTTGCATTTTATTTTCAGTAAATTTAGCTATTCGACTACAGGAGATAAAGTTCTGCTTCAGGCCACAGGAAAAACTCCTTGGTAGCTTCTGTGGTGCTTGAGTTGGATATTGAATCCATCAGTTCACGCTGTCCTTGAACCATTTGTCCAGCAACCTTAGGAACAACTAGGCAACATTATTGTACTTCATAAGTTTTTAATAAATATTCAAAAATATTATACAGAGTCACCTATCTCCTCATTTTGTAGAAGTGATTGATTGGATGCATCCCATGTATCCCTATTGCTAGGTCACACCATGGAGTTATCAGTGCTCTCTCTCCTACTAGCAAGGGAATCATTAGCATCTTCCAACCTAATAAGATTAGAGAATCTATTCAGGAAACTTGGGAACCAATTTAGAAAACTCATCCTTAACATTTTGTTCTTCTAGAACCACTGTCAGTATCAAAAATCTGTATTAATCAGGGTTCTCCAGAGAAACAAATACATACATATATATATATACACATATATATTATATATTATAATATATATAATATTATAATATATAATATATAATATATAATATAAATTCTAATATATAATTAATAAATATATATGTATATATAATTATATATTATATCTATTAATATATAATTATATATTATATATTTATATATAATATAATTATATATTATATATAAATAATTAATAATTAATTGTAATATATAATATAATAAATAATATATAAATTATATAAATTACATATATAATATATATTATATATGTCCAAAAATTGTCCATATATAACCTTTGTCTGTTGACACGGCATAAACTCACATCTCCAAAGAGAAAATGACCCGGAGGTCTACCCAGCTTGCCACCAATCCAAAGTCTATTATCTATGCTTATGTGCTGTCTCAAGCTTAATGATAACCTATCAACCCCTGTATTGCAAAAGCATGGAAAGAATGAGTACAACAAAAACTCCATTCAGAATAAGAGTCAGAGACAGAGGACTCTGTGGCACATGGGAATCTTGGTGACCATGAAGCGAGAACGCTCTCATCTCTGACAGGAGATCCAGTGCTTTGAGATCAAGCATGGGAGGTTCTGTCTCTGCAAACATGGGAAGAATACCCTGATCCACAATCAACTGTAGCTACACCTGCGTTGACTTTAGAGCAAAATATCATGTGAGGTGGTCCCGCTGTCATGACAAGTTCTACTTGTGTGGCTTTCTTTGCAACGGACTTTAAGTTTGATTAGTAAGTGAAGTCAGGTTATTTTGTTTTGTTTTTTTTTGGGGGGGGGGTTATTTATTTTGAGCGACAGAGAGAGCAAGTTGGGGACATGCAGAGAGAGAGGAGAAAGAGAATCTCAAACAGGTTTCTCACTGTCAGCTGGGGGCCCGAGGTGGGGCTCAATCCCACAAACCATGAGATCATGACCTGAGCTGAAATCAAGAGTCATATGCTTGGGGCGCCTGGGTGGCGCAGTCGGTTAAGCGTCCGACTTCAGCCAGGTCACGATCTCGCGGTCCGGGAGTTCGAGCCCCACGTCAGGCTCTGGGCTGATGGCTCAGAGCCTGGAGCCTGTTTCCGATTCTGTGTCTCCCTCTCTCTCTGCCCCTCCCCCGTTCATGCTCTGTCTCCTTCTGTCCCAAAAATAAATAAACATTGAAAAAAAATTAAAAAAAAAAAAAGAGTCATATGCTTAACCAACTGAGTGACTCAAACACCCTTGTTTGTTGTTGTTGTTGCTGTTGTTTAAATCTCTCAATTCATCTTCTTAAGAATCTATTGGCTTCTTATATATTTGCTTCTGGTCAATTTCATTTGTAAATAACTGGGACTAATGCCCACTTGGAGACCTAGTTATTTGTTTACCACCTCAGTTTTCCAACAAGAGGTGGTTCAAAATAGGGGAATAATAATAATAAGGCACAAAGTTCCTCTTCTGCTGCTTTTTGTACCACTGACAACTTCTCTTCCACCAACTGAGACACTGCATCTTCAAAATGACAGCATCAAACTTAGCTTGTCTCTTCTTATGTGACTGTTTGGTACTTTCTAAGTGTGAACAGTTTTGGCTCAAGTACTTTTTTTCCTCATTTTTGTCCTCAGACATCTCAGGCTGAAAGGCATGCCACCACCTGTGTGAGTGACGGTTGAAACATCAAGACCCCAACTGTTTTAAGTCACGTCCCAAAGCTGACACAGCTAGATGGTGGTGGCCATGGGAAAAGAATACTAGTATTCTGATTCCTAATTCAGAATTTAGTGCCCCGGCATGAAGCATACCGACACCATACCTTAACTGACAGTCCTGAAAACTTTTTATTAGTGACATATTAGATACACACCTTAAAATTTTTCCTGGGGCGCCCAGGTAGCTCAGTCGGTTGAGCGTCTGACTTTGGCTCAGGTCATGATCTCACGGTTTGTGAGTTCGAGCCCGCGGTGGGCTCTGTGCTGACGGCTCAGAGCCGGGAGCCTGATTCAGATTCTGTGTCCCCCTCTCTCTCTATGCCCCTCTCCCACTCATGCTCTGTCTCTCTCTGTCTTAAAAATAAATAAAACATTAAAAAAATTTCCTTAGTACCAGATATGGCTGCTTCAATTGAAAGGCCATGCTATTCTCCTGGTACAGACACAAGCTGAAGAAGACACAATTATCCCTCTCTTCTCTGACCGAGTGAGTTCCAACGAGAGGGGTTTTATCTGAGGGGATCATGAACAATGATATTGCTGTTGGTTCCCAATTGGCTTACATCAGAATCACCTGAAGTGCTTGTTAAAACACAGATGCTATGCCCCAGCCCAAGTTTCTGATTCAGTAGATCTAGCATAGGCCTTCGGAATGTGCACGTCTAACAAGTCCCCAGATGATCCTGATCCATTGGTCCTGGAACCATACTTCAAGAACCACCCGTGAAGCTTAATTTTAAGGGTCACCTTGACTCAGCCATAGTCAACTATTATTATTCTGGTCAAATATCCGGTCAAATGTTATTCTGGATGTTTCTCTTAGGGTGTTTTTGGATGATATTAACATTTACATCGTTGGATAGAATAAAGCAGATTGCCCTCCCTGATATGAATGGGCCTCATCCAATCAGTTGAAGATATAAGTGAAACAAAAAAGGTTGACTTTAAGTAATAGAGAATCCCTTCTTCCTGCCTGCCTTCCAACTGAGACTTTGGCTTTTTCCTACCCTCTGCTCTGGACTGGAATTGACTGCCTTGGGTGTCCAGCTTGCTGACTTACATTGCAGATCTTGGAACTTGTCAGCCTCTATAATTATATATATTTATACACATCTGTTTCTCTGGAGAACCTAGACTAATACACTGCCACTCTAGAGAACTTGTCCAGGCTGTAATGAATACTGGAATATGAGAGAAGCCGATATGCAGAAAGAGGATGACAGGTTAAAATAAAGACACAAATAATAGAGCCAAGTAAGCAGCAGAGCCAAGGCTTGGGAATACATAAGCTTTCAATTCCTGTGCAAAATATTCTTTTTTTTTTCCTCCTCAGCTCTTAGTAAAGTAATCAAAATGACCATTCACTGAATGTGTTTGTCAACCCAGCTGCATTTGAGGGAATTTTTTTTTTCTCGCAGAAGTAAATTGCTCTCTTTAAACAAACCCCTTATCAGCTCCCACCCTAGATTCTTTGAAAAGCATATTGATTATATACCCGGCAGCTGTAAGCATCCAGACTCCCTATCTTCGTGGCTGTGTTCTCTTCCTCCTCCTGCTTCCGCTCACCTTCTCACTCTTGTCTCCACTCAGTCTCTTTCCCCTTCTACTAATCACCTTGGGCCACATTATTGGTGTTCTGTCCCACCGATTTGAGGGCACTTAAGGGTAGAGTCTATGTTTCTTTATATTTGGTTTTCCTGTGCTTTGCTAGGGAACTATTCTTGGCAGAGTTTACATGTGTAGGGGATGTGACTGAAAGATTGCTTGGATGAACGTGCTGCCATATGCACCTGCTTATCCTAAACGTAGTGAGTCAATGGAAGTGTGGAGGGATAAACGCACTAGCGAATAAACAAAGATGAGGAAAGCATTGTTATTTACATTTAAATTTTAAGCAAAGGGAGTCAAATTATTGTCATCTTTATAATCTGGAACTTGATTCTTGTAAGTAGGAACTAAGACAATTTGCTTCAATTGTCTCGACCTCAGTGTCCTCAGCATAACTTCATCTTCCTTGCATCTTGATTTCCATCTTCTTGATTAGGAGCCATCTACTTCATTTCAGCCCTCCCGTATGGCATAACGTGGGAGATGTTTCGTGATGTAGAATTTCTAATGACCACTAAAATACCGCATAGAACCCGTGATAGATCTTAGGAATCTGTGAATCATGCTTTAAAGATTTCTCAAAATCATTAAGGATGCTAACGATGCTGTTATTAGTTCAGAGCAATAAACAGAGATTTGATAAATCAGAGACAGTTGTTCAGAAGGAAAAGCTGAAACGCCAAATTTGAATTTTAAGGTTGATATCTAGGGGTAGATTGTAGGCATTCAGTGGTAGAATATGGCTCTTGGGGTGCATAATGAGATTTTTATGTAGTCTTGTGATACACACTTTGATCTTTCCTTGCCTGGGCACTGAGATATTTAGATGCAACTTACTAAGTGTGTTTCATTCTGAATTCTACCTGAGGTGCCATCATTTCTTGGTCCTAACGGCCTGTTAACAACTTAGGGAGCTCCTTAATGGCTTCTAAACATTTGAGTGTAAACCTTTACTTGCTTATCATAAAAGTAGATCCAAACTAAAAGTCAGAAAAACTCCTTTAAGATAGCACATTCACCACTGGTAATACTGTTTTAATACTTGTATAAAATGGAACTCAATTGCACCCAAAGTATGATCCGCCTACACTCTGGGAATTTATGCAAGCCGAGTTTATGCCTGGAACACTTCACAGCACTCTCCACTTCCCCTACGAGTCTGCTAATCCCCATCACCCACCAGATCCAGTTTAGATCATTTTGAGCTACCACAGAGAACATTACTTGACTTTCAAAAGATGGTAGGTGTCTCTTTATGTTACCTATCTGTCTCTGTATTCCACTCCTCTGATTTCCTGTACACTGACTTTTATCCATGACCAGGCTGGGTGTCCCCAGAGGACAGCTGTGTCCCAGTCACTGCTGTAGTCTCAAGCTGAGTGAGGTGCCCTCAGATAGAAGAGTTTTCAATATTTGTTACCCAGCTCACTGAGTGAGTGTCCAAGAAACATTTTAGAGAACCTTCACTGTACTAACTAACCAGACTGCTCAGTATCGAGATGAAAGCTATCTGTTTAGCTTACTTGAAAGTGCTGATGCCTGAATGGCAACAGGTATCTCTATTTCAGTTGGCTTAGTGATTTCATTACAATTCATTTATAACTTCATAAAAATGCTGTTGTGTCCTAAAAAATTTACTGCAACTGGTATACACAGGCACAAACATATTTAGGGTAGAATCTGTATCCAAAAATACCTTATATATTTGACAGTCTACATCTTTTTAGTAGTTATTTTCCGTCAAAACGTAATAAAAATGGTAATCGACACGTTAACTAATATTAAGAATCATCTAATTAAAGCAAGAGAATTAATGCACTGGTGAGATTCACAGAGGAATAGAAATTGGCTCTATTGGCATAAAAGCATTCCAATTGGAGAATTGTGGTATTCTTCAGTACTTAGTTTGGATATATATTCATTTCCAGCATAGACTTCCGGAGAATGAGGAAACTGATCAGACATAGCTCAGGGAAAATGAGGGCTCAGAGTAAATCAGTTCTCAATTAGTGATAAGTTGTCAAAAGTTAACAATGGAAATGAAAATAATAATGGAGTACAGGTAGAGAGATCTCAGCCACACTCGAAACTCCAGACAAATGTACAACGGTAGGATATATGCTAGAATGTATTGCTTTTGTTTACTGATGAAAGGGTCACGTTTAAAATTTATGTAAACCAAGTGGGCAGCTGTTCAATTTGCTTATCTCCATTCCATTTAAATCCTCAAGCAATGAAGAAATAAAAGTTTTAAGACAAAACCAAAAAATGTTGGGGGGGGGGAGTTTACTACCTGATAAGACCAGAGCCAAGCTTAAACCTGTCCTCATATTTATTTATTTTTTGATTTTATAAAGATCTTTTTTAACTATTGAGGTATAACTGGCATACAATATTAGTTCTAGGTATATAATATAGTGATTTGATATTTGCATATATCACAAAATGGTCACCACAATAAGTGTAGGTAACCATTTGTCATCTTACAAACCTTACAGTTAATACAGTATTATTGAATTTTGTCTGTTCTCCTTCTGCATCCGGCACTATCCATTTAAAAAACATCATTTGTGGGGCGCCTGGGTGGCTCAGTCAGTTAAGCGTCCGACTTCAGCTCAGGTCATAATCTCACCGTCCGTGAGTTTGAGCTCCACGTCGGGCTCTGTGCTGACAGCTCAGGGCCTGGAGTCTGCTTCACATTCTGTGTCTCCCTCTCTCCCTATCCTCCCCCATTCTCACTCTGCCTCTCTCTCTCTCTCAGAAATAAATAAACATTAAAAATATTTTTAAAAAGCATCATTTGCATTTACAGGTGGATAGAGAAATCATCCAAAAAGATCCTGTTTGAAAACACATTTTTTTTTAATTTAAATTTTAGTTATTTAACATACAGTGCAATATTGGTTTCTGGAGTAGAAGTCAATGATTCATCATTTACGTACAACATCCAATGTTCATAATTTCCCTCTTTAATATCCATCAGCCATCTAGCCCATCTCCCACCCACCTCTCTCTATCAACGTTCAGTTTGTTCTCTATCTTTAAGAGTCTCCTGTGGTTTGTGTCCCCTCTCTCCCCTCTCCCCACCTCTTCCCATACATTAATCTGCTTTGTTTCTTAAATTCCACATATGAATGAAATCATATGGCATTTGTCTTTCTTTGACTGACGTATTTTGCTTAGAATAATACTCTCTAGCTCCATCCACGTTATTACAAATGGTAAGATTTCATTCTTTTGGATGGCTGAATAATATTCCATTATATATATACATATATAATTTATATGTATATAAATACATACAATTTATATGTATATATATATGTATGTGTATATATATATGTATATGCATATGTACATATGTCTGTGTGTGTGTGTATATATATATATATATATATATGTATACCATATCTTCTTTATCCATTCATCAGTCGATGGACATTTGGACTCTCTCCATAGTTTGGCTACTGTTGATAATGCTGCTATAAACATTGGGGTGCATGTACCCCTTTAAATCTGTATTTCTATATTGTTTGGGTAATTGCTGTATCATAGGGTAGTTCTATTTTTAGTGTTGGGAAACCTCCATACTGTTCTTCAGAGTGGCTGTACTAGTTTGCATTCCCATCAACAGTGCCAGAGGGGGAAACTTTTAGTTCCCCCTTTCAGTTGCCTTTTAGTTATGTTGCTTGTTTCCTTCACTGTGCAGAAGCCTTTTATCTTGATGAGGTCCCAATACTTCTTTTGCTTTTGTTTCCCTTGTCTCCAGTGATGTTTCTAGTAAGTTGCTGGGGCTGAAGTCAAAGAGGTTGCTGCCTGTTTTCTCCTGGAGGATTTTGGATGGTTTACTGTCTCACATTTAGGTCTTCCATCCATTTGGAATTTATTTTTATGTCTGGTGGAAGAAAGTGGTTCAAGTTCATTGTGCATTTTTCTGTCCAGTTCTCCATTTGGTAAAGAGACTGTCTTTTTTCCATTGGATCCTCTTTTCTGCTTTGTTGTAGATGAGTTGACCATGTAGTTGTGGGTCCATTTCTAGGTTTTCTATTATGTTTATGTTGCATTGATCTCTGTGTCTATTTTTGTGCCTGTACCATTTTGTCCTGATAACTACAGCTTTTTACTATAGCTTGAAATCTGGAAATCATGATGCCTCCAGTTTCACGTTTCTTTATCAGGATTGCTTTCTCTATTTGGGTTCTTTTGTTGTTCCATACAGATTTTAGGAGTATTTGTCCTATCTCAGTGAAGAATGCTGGTGGTATTTTGATGGGGATTGCCTTGGAAGGTATAGACATTTTAACAATGCTTGTTCTTCCATTCCATGAGCGTGGAATGCTTGTCCATTTCCTTGTGTCCTTTCCAATTACTTTTATAAGTGTTCTATATTTTTCAGAGTACAGATCTTTTACCTCTTTGGTTTGATTTTTTCATAGGTATCTAATTATTTTTTGTACAATTGCAAATGAGATCTATTCCTTGATTTCTTTTTTGCTGCTTTATCACTGGTGTATAGAATTTACACGACAGATTTCTGCACGTGTTGATTTTGTATTCTGCAACTTTGCTGAATTAATACTAGTTCTAACAAGTATTTGATGGAGTCTTTGAGGTTTTCTACATAGAGTATTACATCCTCTGCACACAGTGAATGTTTGATTTCTCTTTGCTGATTTGTATGCCTTTCATTTCTTTTTGTTGTATGATTGCTGAGACTAAGATTTCCAGTACTATGTTAAATAATAATAGTGAGTTGGACATCCCTGTCTTGTTCCTGATCATAGGGGAAAGACTTTCATTTTTTTTCCCATTGAGGGTGATATTAGATGTGGGTCTTTCATATATGGCCTTTATGATGTTGAGTTTTGTTCCATCTATCCCTACTTTGTTTGTTTGTTTTTATCAAGTATGGATGTTGCATTTTGTCAAATGCTTTTTCTGCATCTATTGACAGGATCATGTGGTTGTTATCCTTTATTTTATTAATGTGGTGTAACATGTTGATTGATTTGTGAATATTGAACCAGCCCTCAGCCCAGGAGTAAATCCCATTTGATCATAGTGAATCATTCTTTTAATGTACTATTGAATTTGATTTCCTAGTATTTTATTGAAGATTTTTTCATCCATGTTCATCAGGGATATAGGCCTGTAATTCTCCTTTTCAGTGGGGTCTTAATCTGTTTTTGGAATCAAAGTAATGCTGGCTTTGTAGAATGAGATTGGAAGTTTTCCTTTCTTTTCTTTTCTTTTCTTTTCTTTTCTTTTCTTTTCTAACAGTTTGAGAAGACTAAGTATTGACTCTTCTTTAAATGTCTGGTGGAATTACCCTAGGAAGGATTCTGGCCCTGGACTTTTGTTTGTTGGGGAAATTTTTTATTATTATTTCAATTTCATTGCTGGTTATGGGTCTATTAAAATTATCTACTTTTTTCCTGTTTCGGTTTTGGTAGTTGGCAAGTTTCTAGGAATTTGTCCATCTCTTCCAGATTTCCCAGTTTGTTGGCATATATATATATACATATATATATGTGTATATATATATATATATATACGTATATATATATTTTTTATACTATTCTCCTATAATCATTTGTATTTCTGTGGAGTTGGTTGTGCTTTCTCCTCTTTTATTCATGATTTTATCTATCTAAGTTTATTCTCTTTTCTTTTAAATAAGTCTGGCTAGGGAGTTATCAATTTTATTAATTCTTTCAAAGAACAAGCTTTTAGAGTCATTGATCTGTTCTACTGTTTTCATTTGTTTGCTTTTTGTTTTGTTTCTATATCATTTATTTCTGCTCTAATCTTTATTATTTTGCTTCTTCTTCTGGCTTTAGGATGATTATCCTAATCATTGAATAATCAATCACCCCTTTTGCGTCCCTGGTTTCCTTCAGAACCCTGTGTTCACCCAGCCTGTGTCCTTACCATTTTTTCTCATAGAAAACACTAGAAAAGTTTTATAAGGGGGAAATTACCCAATTATATAGTTTAAGTAGTTCATAGAAAGGACACTGACAGAAAACAATAAAAGATAGAAATCTATCATGGTCTAAGTGACATTCCAACACATGTAGTCTTTACAGCCAACTTCCCTAAGGAATGATCCCCACTGGGTTTTAATTCAGTTGGGTCTGGTTTTGGTTGGCTCTGAGCGGTGGTCATAAGGTGGCCATAAGGTCAGAAGTGGCTAGACTAACAATGTGAAGGGGATTACATTAGACCAGTGAGGAGGAAACCTCACATGGGAGTCTTACAATTGGCAACTGTCCCAGTCACTTAGGTGGCTATTCTGTTTCCAAGTCAGACAACTTTGTATGAAGATAAGCACAAAGAGAGGGCATCAAGTTTCCGGGTCTTATCACCATTCTGGCCAATACTAACTTCCAGCCAAAAGGCAGGCTTTCCCCTCCCTATAGAGTAGCCTTGGCTAAAGGATTGCAGCCTGAGCAATCAATGTGAAAGTGTGCTAATAGACCATATTTCTTGAAAAGCCCCTGAAGTGAAAGGGAAAAGAAAAGAAAACATTCATCAAGTTTGCACTGAGGCTCAAGTTCCAGAGAATACTCAACCCACATGTTTGGATGCCATATGACATAAAATCCTGGGATGTAGAACCACAGCTAAGAAAGAATTCTTGAGATGTTTTCAGTGAAATAGGTGATTTTATTAAAGTACCGACAGGACCTGGGGTTGTGACGGGTGATTGATTATATACTTTCAAGTTGGGAGGGGCTAGGGATAATGTAAGTCACTAAGGAATTTTGGAAGCAAGGTTTTCAGGACCTTGAAGGGGCTAGCTATTGTTAGGAATGGGTCATTTATTACTATCTAATAAATCCTTAGTCATGGGACCCTTCAGATGTACATCCGTAAACTATCTGCTTGGAGGAGGTTTGCTAACATATATTTGGGGGGGGGGTAGAGATAAAGGACATTTCCAAAGAAATTTCTATATGTTAAAGTAGACCTAGCATCCTTGGAGGTTGGGATAATGTTATGCTAAGATTGCCTTTTGCCCTTAGCAATGTGTCTGTCTCCAGGACTTGTGTCTTGTGGGTAAGTTGTAAGAAAATTAAGTTTTATCTTTTCCCAATCTTCCACACATCATTTCTTCCTTGTATATCATATCCGTATTTTATCCACTGGTTGGAATAGGGTTCTGGAGCAGGAATAATTAAGATTAGATGACATGGTTTATTGAATTCCGTGTTTCAAAGTCATATAATTTTTTGGTACCCAGTATACATTAGTAGGAAGTGTAAAACTACATTTTATCTGAGTTCTTAGAAACTTGCACTTCCTTCTTCTGTACAATGATTTCGGTCTACTGAACTAGAACCTATAAATTTGTTCTCTTTTAATTCAGAATTTATACCAATTCTAATAACATAATGAAAACAAGGCAAACAAATGTTCTAAAAAGCAGGCTTTTCCCAGGACATAAATCACAAATTGATCATCACAAATGCAAGATGTTACATGACATTTTGAAAACACAGTTGGGTGTTTAAAAATATTTACCAGATCAGTCTTTTTCCCAAACTAGATGATACATGCTTTGATAGTAGCATGAGGCTTAATTTGCAGTTTTTAGTGGAATACTCTCTATGAAGTAGGAAAATCCAAAACAGTTGTTATCATAGTAGTGTGATATAAAAGAATGCAAAAATCCCTTAGTGCTCAGGAGTTGGGACAAAGACCAGACAAATTCTATATTATGCAGCAAGAACATAGAAGCTGGAAGGGTGCAGGACACTCCAGAATGTGTCAGTTTGACCTAAAGAGTATTTCAAGTTAAAAGTTATGGCAACCAAGCAGATGCAGCAAAAGCTCTCTGACTCCCCAGCTGCCTCAACTTATATTGGAAGGAAGAGCCTCTGCTAGGAAAACAGCTAGTTTTCTAACAAGGGATCCTCTTCTACCTAAGGAACCCACCTGCATGATAGGGCAACCTTGTTTTTCCAAACATCTCCTTTCACCTTCTTGCTAATGCACTTTCTCATCTTTGTATCCTCAGACCTACGCCTCTCCCAGCTCATATAAGCTTCCTGCTGCCTCATTGTCTTTGGAATCTCATGAGAGACATATGCCTATTAAATTAGATTTTTTCCTGTTTATCTGCCTCATGTTAAGTTGGTTCTAAGTCCAACTGGAAGGACCGCAGGGCAAAGGAAGGTCTTCCTCCCCACCAGGTCCACAAGCCTATATTAAAAAAGAAAGAACCCAAATGAATCACCTAACTTACCACCTTAACAGCACTGAAAAAGAACCAACCAAAATATGGAGCAGGCAGAAAGAAGTAATAAAGATTAGAGTGGAAAGTAATGAAAGGAAGACTAGAAAAACAACAGATAATCAGTATTACCCAAATCCCATTCTTTGAATAGATTAACCAACTGACAAGGCATTAGCTAAATTTGTTAAGAAATAGAGAAAATAAAATTTACTGCAGTCAGGAATGGAAGGAGAGTGGACATGGCTTTTAACATTATGGAATATTATGGGAAAAAAGAGGATTGTAAATTAAATATGAATAACATTATGCTAAAATTAAATAACTAAGATGAAAGGAAAAAAATTCTAGAAAGACAGAGTGTGAAGACTGACTCATAAGGGGTACCTAGGTGGCTCAGTCGGTTAAGCATCCGACTTGAGTTCTTGAGCTCAGGTCATGATCTCACAGTCCGCGAGTTTGAGCTCCGCGTCGGGCTCTTTGCTGACAGCTCAGAGCCTGGAGCCTGCTTCAGATCCTGTGTCTCCCTCTCTCTCTGTTCCTCCCCTGCTCGTGCTCTGTCTCTCTCTGTCTCTCAAAATTGAATAAACAATAAAAAAAAATTTTTTTAAGAAAAGAATAAAAAAAAGAAAACTGACTCAGAGTAGACCTACACCAAGTAAATAGATTGAATTAATAATTTTAAAACTTCTAACAAAGAGGCCCTGAGTGGCTCAGTTGGTTAAACGTCAGACTTCAGCTCGGATCATGATTTCAAGTTTCGTGAATTCAAGCCCCGCATCGGGCTCTATGCTGTCAGTGCAGAGCCTGCTTTAGATCTTCAGCCTCCCTCTCTCTCTCTGCGCCTCCCACCACTAGAACTCAAGGGAAGAAGAAGAAAGAAAGAAAGAAAGAAAGAAAGAAAGAAAGAAGAAAGAAAGAAAGAAAGAAAGAAATTTGAAAAATAATTTTAAAAAGAAAATAAAACTTCTAGCAAGTATAAGCTCAGTGCCAAATGGCTTCACTGGCAAATTAAGGAAGAAAAAAAGAAAAATTCATAAATTCTTCTTGTAAAAAACACAAGAGGAGCAGGGCACCTGGGGAGCTCAGTCAGTTAAGTGTCCGACTTGGGCTCAGGTCATGATCTCACAGTTTGTGGGTTCGAGCCCCGCATCAGGCCCTGTGCTGACAGCTCAGAGCCTGGAGTCTACTTCAGATTCTGTGTCTCCCTCTTTCTCTGCCCTTCCCCGGCTCACACTCTATCTCTCAAAAATGAATAAACGTTAAGAAAACATTAAAAACAACAACAACACACAAGAAGAGGTAATACTCCCCAACTCATTCTCTCAGATCAGTAAACAGATATCACAGAAAGGACAGCTAAAGATTAATATCTCTTATAAATATGAACATTAAAATCTTTAAGAAAATACTAGCAAACTGAATGCAGAAAACAGATTATACACACTCATCAGATGAAAATTATTCCAGGGATACAACGTCAACAGAACACCTGATGTATTATTTGACGTATTAATTTATGTACTACACATATCATTACAATGAAGGGGGAAGAAAGCATGAACATATTAGACACAGAAAAATCATTTGGCAAAATTCAGCATCTTGTTTATATAAATTATATAAAAATTCTACAATGAGCACATCTATGGAGGAAGAATTCACGTTAGCAGTTTCCTGGTGCTGACGGCTGGCTGGGAGGTGGAAATTAAAATGTAGTGAGTATTCAATGCAAAGTAGTTTCTTTTGGGAAAGAAACATAAAAATGTTTCAAACAAATTCTATTATATTGTAGTAGAATCTGCTTAGTAAGATGGGCAGGATTTTATAATCTATTTCAGCTACCATATTAAATTTAGCATAGCAGACAAGTCATGTAAGAAATTTAATTGAATCTAATAAATCTCTTAGTTTCTCAGTTGAAAATATCCCCAAATTACGTGCTTTTCATGTCCAAACTTAAATGTTATTTTGCTCTACAGGACTCAGTATCTATATTTTTCCTTCATATTAAGGAGAAAAAAAATCATTTACTTAATAGCAGAGTTTCCTTTATTTTAATAAATACAAATGTAAGTAATCCTATTATTATTAAAGAAATTACGTATTTTTAAACTAGATAGTCTATCAAGAAAAATGTTATAAATTATGAAATCTTAAACTTTGGATGCATGAAAGAAAAAAAGACTTAAGTGTTTATTAGAACAAAAAGTATATATATTTTCTTCTCAGAAAAAAATATATTTACTATCATAGCAGTATTTTTTATTTGTATTATATTATATTTGTTTTTTATTTGTATTATACTATAGTTACTTTTCCTTTATAATGGGTAATAGAATAATGAAATGTAAAAATTGCGGAAATAATTCTCTAAAGCTTACTCTCCATCTGTAATTGACGCATATTCCGAAGAAAAAAGATAGTTTACAACCACACACAGAAAAGTGAATATCCTTTATGCAGTTTCATTTCATATACCAAACATATTTTTGCTTTGTGTATACATAATAATCAACAATAACTCTGTAGAACCAAAACAAATATATTGTAGTCAGTAAAAATTAGCTCCAATTTAATTAGATTTTCAGTAATAAAATAAGCCCGAGTTTTGTAAATTTAAAGGAAGTAATCACAATACGTGATGCACCATATTAATTAGTTTTTTTGATGTTTATTATATTTCCAAAATTATGCCTTTACTGTCAACGTGCAAGATGAAAGCAAAACAAAATTCATCCTTTATACCTTGAAAGGGTGAAATTAAACTGTCAAGACTAAAATAAAACACCTAAATTCAAAAATTCTCTAATTTTCCTATCTTCTAACCAAATGAAATGTCCTTTTATTATTTGCATTAATTAAAATACATTTGCTGAAAACGTGTATTAGTTGCCACGGACGTTCCAAGAACGGTGCTCATATATAAATGAGCAACTAAGATAGATTTTCTGCAGATTGGGAATGTTGGTTACAATTTCTGTTTATGATTTATTTTCTTCATCTCATAGAAGCAATAACAATATTTCAACATGTTTTGTTATGGAACAGTTACCTGTAACATGAGGTACTTTGAATTTAGCTCAAATCTTTTACTATTGTTTTGAAAATAAGCCTAAAAGAGAAAAAAATGCTGTCAGTTAAAAAACTGGGAATATTGGGGCATATGGGTGGCTCAGTCGGTTAAGCTTCAGACTTTTGGTTTTGGCTCAGGTCATGATCTCATGGTTTGTGGGTTCAAGCCCAACAACACTGCCCCCTCATGGCAAACCCTGATTGAAATTCTCTGTCTGAGAATTTCTCTCTGCCTATCTCCCTGTGCTCTGTATTTAACAATAAATAAATAAACATTTCCTTCTTTTTTTTTTTAAGCTGGGACTATTAAAATGACTTATACAATTACTCTTAATTTGACTCATATTGAAGTAGATTGGACAACTTTATTTTGCTAATCTCTGAAACTCTTTTCGGTCCTATAAAATCTTGCACACAGCACGACATTTTGAAATTGTCCATTTAGCACATGGTTTTGAAAATGTGTCTCGCTCCTATAACTTATCTTCTAAATATATAGCAGAAACTGTCTGTTCACCGTTAGATCCCAGTTACTTAGCACAGTGTTTGGCATATATTTAGCTTTCAATAGTATTTAAGAGATAAAGAATGACCATGTTCAATACCTTCCTTGGCTTTGTTTTGTAAGTGAAGGAGGGCCCGCATTGCCTGATGCAGAGCCAACCCAAACATTGGGCTTTGCAACCAAAGAAGAAGTTTAACTAGCAAAGCAGTGAAGGGAGAAGGGAGAAAAATCTCAAACCCACCTTGAGTATTTGTGGGACTCGAGTATTTGTGGGATTTTAGGGAGAGCATGGGTGAAAATGAGGCAATTGTTAATCTACTCAGGGGCACTAATCATGGCGCTTCTTCACATGTGGCATGGTCAAAAGATGGTGGCATTGACGTGATCCGGGGGTCGAGATTTCAGGCTGCTGGAGGTCAAAAGGTCACCTATCAGACTTCTGCGCAGGCCCAGTTAGGTGGGTGGTCTCAACCGGTCTGAACTGTTGGACGTGAGGTTCTTCCTTCTTTCTTAGTTCTGGCCAGCTGCGTCACAAGCACGCTTTTGAATAGTTTATTGTGAGTAGGAGCTGGGCCTTAGGTTATGGTTTACTTTTTTACTAGTACACTAAAGATAAAGTGAGTAATTTAGCCTTGTTTTAAGTAGATTAAAAGTAAAGCTTTAGTGGGATAGCACCGGTTCCCGTTTTAGCTAAAAATCGGAAACATCCTAGAATTTCTGAAATAATCTTGGTTTTAATAATATGTAATGATATTTCTAGATGGATGTTATCTTTACTATTTAATACTTTTATTAATCCTTGATTAGCTGGATGTTTCATTTTTTTTCTAATGGCCCAGAAAATGCAAACTCTAAATCAAATCATTGGAATCTTAGAAAAAAAAATTGTTTATTATATCCCCAAGACCATTTGGTTGCTTTTCCTTTATCTTCAATAACATCTGTCATTTCCATAAGCAAACAGGTACATCAGGCACGAGGTCCTGCTAACAGTGACTTGCTCTTAATAAGTCCTTATCAAAACTTTGGTATGATTGTGTGAGAAAACACTTTTAAGTTTTATGCTTAAAACCTTGGTTTATTTGTGATCTTCAGGTATCTTTTTGCTTTTCTAGTAGATACAATATGTGATTGGCGTAATTGTCCACATTTAATAGCTGGGGAAACTGAAGTTCCCAGAAACAGTGATGACTCTTGAAATCAGGGACTGGCAAGTGTCATATCTGTGTCAGCCCAAATTTGAATTTCCATGTACCTACAGTGTCTTCCTTACCATTACCTTATAGGAGATACGTAAAGATGATTAAAGATGAAATCACATTTGTCCATATAGCCAATGGATTTCAGGCAATGTTTATAGTTTATAGGGGTTAGAAGGTATTCAGGGTAGGTTGTATTATCTACCCCATAGTTAAAATCTTGTTTGTCTTATATTAAGTTAGATATTATTTTTCTGTCTTGGAATTTTCAGTGTGTGAATAGAACACAACATGAGTGATTAAATAGAAGACTTTTGATTAATTTGATTGATGTAGACAGATAATTAATACCCAACTAAGTCTTATCTCCTTCCACCACTTAAGACGGATGGGTTTCTCAATCATCAAGACATCATTCATCATCAGTAGTCAATATGTGTTAATTAAAATCAGGGGCTGTGGAGTGTCAGACAAACACATATTCTTTTCTTATTAGGTTGCAAGATAAAGGGTGGAGTACTGTCTCAAAATATTAGAATCTGTGAGATATCTTATAGTTTATGTGTCACTGTGAAGAGGATACGATAAACAGAAACTTTCTGGAAAACCCAGGATTACAATTTCCTTACTTACTGAGAAAACATTGAAGTATAATTTCGCAGATTTTGGTTATAAATTAAGCCTTCTAAATTCACATTTTCTAATAAATGTAATCCAGAAATCATATTATATCACCCTGCAATTTGCAAATAAATAAAGTTGACTCAGGACTTACATTTCTTGCTCCATGTGAACTCTACTATTTTGCAAGATTTCTGCTGTAAATACACCTTGCATTGCTATGGTTATGAACTAGGGCATTGAATTTACCCATATTTCCAAACATGATGGTGCTAAATTCAAAGTGATGCTTCTTATTTTGTATAGTGAAACATCCATCATCATTATCATTAGCACGGATTTATAACTCTACAGATAAAAATGATTGAACAAATCTTTTCCCTCTAATTTCCTAACTCTTAATGTTTTTATACCATCTTTGATGTATAATTTTTCATGACTACAATTATAACACCGTTCCATCTTTTTGTGAGTGTACTCTTTCTAAATACATATTTAAGTGCTCAATATAAGAAAGTGATAGAATCCAAGCTTCTGTGCTTGAAGGGGTTGGGAGGGCAGGGCATCAGTGTCTCTTTCCACTTAATAGTTGTATTAACCAATGGTCTGCCCCACCTTTGGAACCTGGAGGAAGCTTTACCTCCACAAAACCCCAAGAGTTTTCATAGCACATTGACATTTGCCTTCATAAAGTCATAATAATTCATGGTAAAGCTATAAGGTGATTTTCTTAAGTCATTGAATTACAGGCAGTCTACTGTAACAATACCCAAACCACAATGGTTTAATAAAGTAAACACTTATTTTATTAAACAGTCATCTAGGGATCCCACAAATGCTATTGCTTACATGTCACGAAAGCCTCTACAGGAGGCTGGGGAAATGTCTTTGATTAGTTCCTGACTTTACCTTTTATAGCTCCAGGGGGAGGCCCTTGCTTACCCACTCTCCACTCTGGACTTGTTTGGAAGTGGTTATTGATATGCATGCTTTCTGGAGAGCTGTGGAGTTTCACAGTTGTCCTCCTGCTATAGCCAGAAGACTGGAATGCTGTTTTAAACTTGACAGAGCAAAGAATTTTTAGTCCAGCTTCCTGTCATTGCAATCAGATAACTAACTGTGTCAATAAACACAACCAAGGTTTTTCAAGACACAATTACAGCTTTGATTTTACGTCTTTGTTTTGTTGTTCTTGTTGTTTTTGTTTGTTTGTTTACTTCAATGTGTTGTGTTCTCTCTCTCCCTCTCTCTCTCTCTTTCCCTCTCTCCCTCCCCTTCAATTCAGTGGAGTCTACCAAAAGTAAACAGCCTTTTCAACCCTTCAAAGCCATGGATTCTCTCTCATTCTTGCCCTGAAACGAGCCACTCCTTCCTATGTGCATATCTTTTATAGCTTGTCTTGCCAAATGCAAATCCAAAATTTTGCCGAACATAGCATCCATCTCCAGTCATTCTGTTTTCTGTTTTCATTTATCCGTTTTCTGGTGCCTGCTGTCCACCACAATATGCCATGTCATGTATTTCTGGTAGTTTTTTAAACAACATTACTTAGTGTGACATTCTAGAAATCAGACAGTGTACAACACGTTCAGACATCTCATCTCTCTAATAAAACCAAGAGTTTCCTTAATTTGGGAATTTATGGATAGCAAAAAACAAAAAAGAAAGAAAAAAGAAAAAAAAGAAAAACAAGAGGAAAAAAAGGTTCCATTAAGAATAATCAAGTGTGGGGCGCCTGGGTGGCGCAGTCGGTTAAGCGTCCGACTTCAGCCAGGTCACGATCTCGTGGTCCGGGAGTTCGAGCCCCGCGTCGGGCTCTGGGCTGATGGCTCAGAGCCTGGAGCCTGTTTCCGATTCTGTGTCTCCCTCTCTCTCTGCCCCTCCCCCGTTCATGCTGTGTCTCTCTCTGTCCCAAAAATAAATAAACGTTGAAAAAAAAATTAAAAAAAAAAAGAATAATCAAATGAGAATTAAGTGGGAATAATGATATAATATTTACAATTCTGCAGACAAACTGTATCCAAATACTATGGCAAACACTTGAAATACGCTTTCTTATTTCACCCTAATGAATTTATACACATGTACAGTGAGATTTATTTTACAAACAGAGAAATTAAATCTCAGTTTAATAAAGACATTTACTTGGGATCCCACACTGATAAACTTTCTTGTTTCTTGCTCATGATTTTTCTTTTGAAGAACGTTGCTTCCTTTCAATTATCATTACAAGCTGTTGTGAATTCGATTTGAAATTCTGGTAGGTAGAATTCTAAGATAATCCCCATGACTCCTATGTTAATCTCTTTCTTTCTTTCTTTCTTTCTTTTCTGTATTTTATTATCATTTGACATTTTGGAAATCTTGCTGACTAGGGACACACAGCCCCTCCCAGAGTTAGTTATTTCTTAGAAGTAATAAATAAGTCGTTTGACAATATGCTTTCATATAAAACCAAGCAATTCAAAGTGTATATTTCTAACCACCTCCAGTTTGTAACTCACACACACCAAGCCATTATTTCCTGTGCCTTAAATCACCCCAGAGCCAGGTCCTAATCAACTAGAGCCTGTCTCTGTAGTCCAGAGTTCACCAGAATCCTTAAACTATCCACCTGTAAACCTACTTGGTTGACTAAACAGCCTTGCTCTTTCTTTTCCCCCAGAAAATACAGCAAAGTTTCTGAGCGTGTCTTCTCATCCCATCTGCCTCCCTGCCATTGTTGGTGCTTCCCTACATGACCCTGTGTGGCATGGCATGCCTCCCTTCTCCTGGGAACTGTAATAGATGGTCCTTTCAATGGCCTTGACCTCAGTCACCTCTGAAAATTAAAATATCATGGGCACAGGAAGACAACCTTTGTACGTGAAAAGGATGAGGGAACACGATGAGATCTCACTCCTTTGCTTCCATTGTGTGACACACTGCAGAGAAAAATATCCTGGGGAGCTATGACATCATCAGATGGCCACTGTAAAGCAGTGTTTTCTTCAGCTGATTAACAAAAAGGAACTCAGAGAGACACGCTATGGAAGAGAGCAAACATCCACGTTGCAAATTGCCTTTGGGGGTCAAGTGTCAAAGAACTGTGGGTGGTCTCTAGGAGCTGAGAGTGGTCCCTGGGCAATGTCTAGCATGAAAAGAGGGACCTCAGTCTTACCTCCACAAGGAAATGAATTCTGACAAAAATCAGTGAGTTGGGGAAGAAGATCTTAAGCTCCCAGGAGGAACTGCAACCCCAGATGAGCTCTGAGCAAAGAGTCTAGCCACCCTGTGCACAGATTTATGACCCAGAAAAATGGAAATTATATATGTATATATTTTATTTGCATAAAATATACATAATATGATAACAATATGTTAATAATATATAATAACTATATATTACTTACATATAATATATACCAATATATAATATATAAAACATATGCTAACATAATAAAATGTATTTTATATATATATATATTTTTTTTTAAGTTGACAAATGTGTGTTAATTTGTTACATAGAAATAAAAAAAATTTTAAGAAACTGTATTCTATTGAGTGATTCATTTTCATTTTGGACTCCCTCTATAATATAAACTGATATTATCTAATGATTTCAATATAATTGTTATCATTTTATGTTATAAATATTGTCAGTACAACTAGAAACTTTTTATTCTTCTTTGGAAAGATTCCTTTTTTTTTTTTTTGAGGGCTAGGCATATGAATGCTTTTCTGTATATTACTTATCTGTTTTCTTTTTTTTTTCCACACTTCCCGTTTTTGTCTTATTCTCCCAGCTTTAAAAATATTTTATATAATATTCTATACAAAGATACATCCCTCCTTTCAAGTCTATTTTTAATACATCTAGCTCCTGTGGAAATACTTGAAGATTAATGTCAAGCCAGGAGAAAAAAATTCAACTTTATTTTGTTAAAATTATAGAGTTACTATAGTTTGAACTAGGAAAATATTGTCAGGGATCTAAATGTTTCATAGGTCGAAGCATTTGAACATTTTTACACATTTTGTTGAACAACGTTTCCAGTTATCAGGCTAAACAATGAAAATGAAAATGAAAATTAAGGCACAACTGTATAAGATACATACCCACAAAAGACAGAAAATTAAAAGTCTAATATAAGTAAGAGTTTAAAAACAATCTATCTCTAGGGGCGCCAGGATGGTTCAGTTAAGGCTCCAACTTCAGCTCAGGTCACGATCTCACCATCTGTGGTTTCGAGCCCATGTTCAGCTCCAGGCTGACAGCTCAGATCCTGGAGGCTGCTTTGGATTCTGTGTCTCCCTCTCTCTTTGCTCCTCCCCAGCTTGCGGGTCTGACTCTCTTTCAAAATTAAAAAAAACATTAAATTAAAAAAAAAATCTATCTCTGAAAGCAAAACTCATAGCCTTAAATATGATAAAATAATTAAACAAAGCATAACTGTTAAATCAATACAATTAAAAGGGCTGAACTCAAATATTTTAAAATGGAATATCTGTAGTGTTCCAAAACAAAACAAAAAAATAATCATCTTTTTTGTCTGATATCAGGACATTGTCTGTCATATAAATTGATAGTGTCCTGACTGATAAATTGACACTGAGGATAACATAAATATATCGCCAGAAACTAAAATACTTTAGGAAATATCCTATGTTTACAGTAAATTTAACCAAGCATTAATTAAAAAACTAGAAACAAAAATACTAGGAACATTAACATTAACATTAATTAGTTAACATTAATTAAAAAACTAGGAACAAAAACCTACCACAGAGAAATTTAAAAACTTTTCTTCTCCATCAGAATACGGACAGAGAAGAAATCAGGTCAAGTTGTGGAATACATATAAAATGTTAATAATAATAATAATGGCAATTATAATAAATGTCCCATGTATCTGACCCTATGGAAAATAGGTAAAGCTCTCTTCAGGAGGAAAAAAGGGCTTATGTCATATATTAATAAAAATGAAAGTAAAAATATTAATGCAATTTAAGATATTAATGGGAAATGAGAAAAGAACCATAAAGGAAGAAAAAAAGAGAAAGAAGTTAAGAAATTAATGAAAATAGTGAAAATTTATTTCTTAAATATGTAAAAAATACATTTGAAAATGTGGCTCAATTATAACATTACATTAAAATATATATCTTCTAACTGAAATAGGTGAAATAGAAAAATTACTTCCGAAGGTAAAATGTTCAAAGTTCCTCTCACAAGGAAAGTTTAGGCCTAGATAATTTTCAAGAAAATGTTATCCAGATCTTCATAAAACTGCTTATGATAGTGCTATTCAATGTTCCACAACCTATTGGCACATATAAAACTTCCAAATTATTTTTTATAAAGGAGGCCCAACGTTGAGAGTAAACCCAAAATATACTTACCATGGAAAAATAATAACCCAGATCATTGTAGCTTAAGTATATGAACGTTCAAGTCCTAAGTATAATAATAGCAAACTCAACTAATAGAATTTTAGCAAGATACCCATGATCAAGAAAGACTGTACCAAAGATACATTAATGAGTGAATTATATAAAATACTTTAATACATGTTATGTTACCAATACATGCGATGATTCTCCATGGATGCTGCTGAAAAATAAGTAGAAAAAAAGTACATCAGAAAAAGAAAAAGATGTATAAGTTATGCACATATCACATGAAACATATTGAAAATTACTGTACTACAATTAAATAATTAAGAGGATGCAATCTCAAATTTAGTAAGGGACCGTAAGCAAATTGGAATATAACAGTCTAAAGAACACACCCAAACTATAGCCATAATGAAAAAAAGATAAAAATGTGAGAAACCAGCATAAGAAATTAAAATGATAAATTGAGATGTTCCTTTAGTGACAATCTGAAAATACTTAGAGATGCATAAACTCATGAAGCCATCATCCCCCAAAATATAATCAATATTTCCTTAATACCAAAAATATTTTTATGCTGTTTCTCTTTTTTTTTAATTTTTTAAATGTTTATGTATCTTTGAGACAGAGAGAGAGAATGTATGAGCAGGGGAGGGGCAGAAAGAGAGAGGGAGACACAGAATCCAAAGCAGGCTCCAGGCTCCAAGCTGTCAGCACAGAATCCAACACGGGGCTCGAACCCACCAACCACGAGATCATGACCAGCACTGAAGTCAGACACTTAACCAATTGAGCCACCCAGGCACCCCTTTATGCCATCTTTCTAACTCCCCTGTCCCCTGCTACCTCCTATTCTGAGACAACCATTACAGTGTCATTTGTTATTATAGATGATACTATATTTTATACAATTTTGAATTGATAGGAATCTATTTTATATCCTCCTACTTTGGCTTTGCTCTTTTCACTTAGCATGCTTATTTTGAGATTTCATCTTTGCTTTCTCATAGATTAATATTTGGCTTGCTTTTTATTGCTGAGTCACACTTCATTGCATGTCTATGTCACAGATTATTTAGCCATTCACCTTTATCGAATATTTACTTTGTTTAAAGTGTTTGACTTTTATAGCCATAGCTATTGTGAATATTCACATACTAGTCTAGTCTTAGTTATTGTGAATATTCATATACTAGTCTTCATTCGGAGATGTGTTTTCATTTCTCTTGGACTGATTTCTATGAGGGGAATGTCTAGATCATATGTTTGAACCCCACGTGAGGCTTTGTGCTGACAGCTCAGAGCCTGGAGCCTGCTTCAGATTCTATGCCTTCGTCTCTCTCTGCCCATCCCCTGCTCACACTCTGTCTCTCTCTCTCTCAAAAATAAATAAACATAAAAAAATGTATATTATGAATAACATAAAAAGATAAAGGACCAACTGGAGATTATGTATAAAATTTACAACAATTGTCATTAATAACTAAAAGAAAGTTTTATAAATAAATCAGGAAAATACGAAACTAAAAATTTCCCCATGAGTAAAACCCACTAGCCAGCAATTTTGAATTAGAGGACATTCAAGAGACCAACAATATTTTTAGGAGATGTTCACTAAAAATATATAAATTAAAAATAAATAAGAATTATATACCCATGTTATATTAGCCTATACATTTTCTAAATGCCTAAATGAAAACATGTTACACAGTAATTAGTTTTGCTCTGATGCAGGGAGTCGGATCTTGGTCACAGTATCGACAATGACAATTTTGTTACAATCCTTATTAATTAAAAGCACTGATGAATTCTATTTTGCAATACAACTAAATAGTGATAAATTTTAATAGGAATTTCAAACTAGAAACCTGAACCGACAAATATAAAACTGTGATGACAGTTAAAAGTAGGACACTATTTAACAATCCAAAAAAAAAAAAAAGAACAGTATTATGTGTTTGTGAAAATGTGGACAAAGAATCCTCTTACACAGACTTGGTAGGGACGTTAATTTTTATAAACACCTTGGAAGATAATTTCACTATTAAATTTTAATAGACATATCTATGAAAAGCAATTCCATTTCTGTAACTATAAAATCTGACCCTCGTTTCTCAAACTAATGTCAGTGAAGGAACATTTTTTTTTCAGCCTCTCATGAGCAGATATTTTTATAAAATACAATGAAGTAACTTTTTTGAAACTGAAATAAAAAACACATCAAACACTGCCAAATATTTATCTTTACATTCAAAAGCTATATAATTTTTCTACTAAGTTGCTGAAAACATTCTAAATCATTGCTCACAATTTATGCGTTAATACCACAGCTGACTTGAGAGTTTGTAGACCATACATTCAGCGGTGTGTGTTAGATCATTCCTGACACATGATAGCAGGGCATTGAAAAAAAATTTATCTGTACAAGCATACATATTGTTCAAAATACTAAAATACCAAAAATGTGAAATCCCAAATGCTCCCATACAATAAGTAAATGGCATGTTAATATAACAATGATATTCCAAAGTAAAAAAATAAAAATAAAAATAATCCTAAGTGGAATGTGTCAAATTCAATACATCCCAGAAGACGCAGAGAAAACAGGATACACAAAAAACAGAAAAGTGAAAGGAAAAATGACATCACATAAAAATGCATATGATATACCACCATCCATACAAATTAAAAACTATGATAAAATATGGAATTATTACATGAAGACACAACTTTATGGAGCTAAACTAATGAAAGGCAAAAAAGTAATTGTCACAAGGTGTATATTTCAAACCTTAAAGAAGTAATTGTCACAAGGTGTATATTTCAAATGTTACATAAATTTAAAAGGAAATATTGTGTAAAATATTTCCAGAAAGATATTAACATGCTGGCTTGGAAATTCCACTTACATAAAAGAATCCAAAATAAATAAATGGATCATTCTACAGATATTTAAGTGCAAAGTGTTTATTCTTATGTTGTTAATGGAATATAGACTTCTATAATCTTGTCTATTTAGCAATAGGGGCTAGTTTTAAGGGTGATGCAATAATTATAAATTAAAATTTGTAATTAAATTAAAATTGAAATTAAAATTCTGTGCACTAACTACTGGTAAAATAAAAATAAAAATCTATATCATTTACTTGAAAGCAGCCTTGTGATACATTAAGATGTAAAATATTTCAGTTATAAAGTACTTGAATCAAATAATACGATTCAATTTTTATCGAAATCCACACATGTATGAGAATATATACATACTTCACTGAAGATCCTTGTATGTTTTTTTTTTTTCTTGGCATATTTCTAAGTGTTTCTGCAAAATTAATTTCTAGAAATAAACTGCTGTTCAATGCATATAATGCTGTTTCCATTCCTACACAAAGTGATTCAAAGACATGTTAGTAAGTGTATTGAAAATGTAGCAGAATTTTAATGCGTCGGTGCACCATTTTGTGTCTCACTTTGAGAAGTTATTATCAAAAATCCCATTGAAGCCTATTTGACATTTGTGTGTGTGTGTGTTGGAGAAGCTGGGACAAACAGAATGGGTGAAAACGTGCTAGTTGGCACTGTCATTTAAAGTTTTACTCTTTAAACATGTTCTGCCTTAATTACCTCAACAGCTAGGGGCGCCTGGTTAACTCAGTTGGCTGAGCTTCAGTCTTCGGCTCAGGTCATGATCTCGCGGTTCGTGGGTTCGAGCCCCGCATTGGGCTCTGTGCTGACAACTCAGAGCCTGGAGCCTGCTTCAGGTTCTGTGTCTCCCTCTCTCTCTGCCCCTCCCCCACTCATGCTCTGTCTCTCTCTCTCTCTCTCTCTCTCTGTCAAAAATAAATAAACATTTAAAAAAAAGAATCTGAAAAAAAACTAAAGAGAAGATCAGTTGCATACCAACAGCAGAATCCTCCACTGTAGCCAATGACTGCCCTTTGATTTATGAGAAATTGTATCATCTAGAATGAACAGAGAAGGTTAGGGTGTTCTGCATCTTGGAATACAGGGGTGCATGCAACCATATGTTTTGTGTTATCACCCTATTTTTACAGCTTCAAAAAGGATATTTGATATAACAGATGCACATACTGATTTTATATGCCATATATATTATATATGGATATATATAAAATCATTGCATAAGAAACCCTTTTTCAGCCTTTAAAAGTGCAACTTGACAAAATCTTGACCAGAATGAGTCTACAATAAAATATACTTTTAACAAAATAGCACAATTTCACTCTGATGAAAAAGGTGACTATAAAATTCATTTTGAAATGTATCCACCCTGACATTTACAATATTCTCACATTTGTAGCTAAAACCTATTGTGATTGTTCTTAGAATTTAGATAAAAAATGTTTCAGAAAGTTTGAGGAGAATAATTTGAGCCAATTTTGAGTTGTTCGAGCATGAAGAAATGGCATTTCATTGACATTTTAAAAAAATATTCTCCTTATGAATTCAAGTGTTTCAAAAATACTTTATTCTAACACGCTAAACTAGGAATAGGATATGAAAGGCTAGTTTTGGATAATATGGTACATTTTTCTAAAAGCATGGGCTTATAATAATAATAGCTGCTCTCAAAGAATATCTAGCAATGTTCAAGTGAATTGCAGTGTCTTGATTTGGTAGAACTTTAATCATTGATGTCTTATTACATTTGAGCCAGTTTTAGACACAAGGGTTCATTGAGGAATTATAGAATAACTTTGCAAGTATTTAGAATCTATAGTGATAAAAAGTATGCTGATTGCACATATGATATATTTTATAATAAAAGATGAAGGATTTTTTTCTTTATACACAGTTGAGACAGAGTTGAGATTATTAATTCAATGCTCAGGCTTGCAAAATAATTTCTTTGAAATATTCTAATGTTGGGATGCCTGGGTGGCTCACTCGCTTAAGCGTCCGACTTTGGTTCAGGTCACGATCTCACAGTTCCTGAGTTCAAGCCCCATGTCAGGCTCTGTGCTGACAGCTCGGAACCTTGATCCTGTTTCAGATTCTGTGTCTCCCTCTCTCTCTGACCCTCCCCTGCTTGCACTCTGTCTCCCCCCTCTTTCCAAAAAAAAAAAATTAAATTAAAAAAATTCTAATGTTTTGAAACTTGTTTTGTGTATGTGTGCAGTTGTTATTTGTTTACTGGATTTCAATGTTATAATAGCTTAGTGAAGCTAAAAGAATCCTGGGGATGTTGTGTCAGTACTATGTAAGAAAAATATGCCAAAAAAAAAAAAAGAAAGAAAGAATAAGATGTCATTAACTGGGCTCCAAATAAATATAGGTTTGAATTCAATATTTTCTAATTATATTGTTATATTTTATACTACAAAATGGGAAAGGTAAATTACATATATATCATTATATATATAACAACATATAAGATATATTTACTATACTATGTATATAACTGTATAAATATAGCATTTTCTTTGTCCATTCATGCATCAATAACTACTTATGATATTCCCATTTATTGGGTATTGTGAATAAAATAGTATAATGAACATGGGAGTGCAGATTTTTCTTTGTTATACAATGCAATTTCCTTTCCTTTTTTTTCCTATTGAGTTCTATGAGCTCTTTATGGACTCATGTATTTTGCATGTTAAGCCCTTATCAGGTGTATGATTTGCAAATACTTTTTTCCCATTCGATAGCTTGCTTTTGAAATTTGTTGATGGCTTTTCATTATTACTCATAAGCTTTTAGCTTTTGGAGTTCCACTTCTTTATTATCACCTTTGCTGCCTCTGTTTTGGGTGTCCAGTACAAAACAAAAAAACAAAACAAAAAAACAAAACCAAAACAAAACAAAAAAACATTGCCAAGCGTGATGTCAAGAAGCTTGCCTTCTGTGTTTTCTCCTAGGAGTTTTATGATTGCAGGTCTAATATTCAAGTCTTCAATCTATTTTGAGTTGATTTTTCCGTATGGTAGACGATAGGGAGCCAGTTTCAATTTTTTGGCATGTGGCTGTCTGATTTTCCCAGTACCATTTGTCGAAGACACTGCCCTTTCACCATTGTATATTTTGGGACCCATTGTCAGATTTATTGACTGTATGTGTGTGCTTTATTTCTCAGAAAACTAATCTTTATGCTGTCCATCAGAGATGCATTTGATAAAAAAATAAAATAATTTGCAAATATGCAACTATTAACCTTAAGACAGGTAGAGAGACATATTAGTATAAGAGAAATTAGACTTAAAAGAAAGGTATGTAACCAGCAAAAATGTAACCAGATGATTAAAAAAAGTAAATTCATTAGTATAAAAAGTAATTTTTCAATAACATATAACACATTTAATGCATGTATAGCAAACAGTAGATTTTGTAAATATAGTAACAAGAAAATGAGATCAATGATCAAAAAATAGAAATCCCAATTACTGCTGGATATTTGAACAGTATACTTTAATAATAGAGCTAATACACAATATAATAACAACATAAAAATTTGAACAGTATAACCAAGCAAATTAATCTGTAGAGCATTTATAAAATACTTTATCAATCGCTATAAAAACCAAAGCTTTTCAAGTACACATGAAATATTTACCAAGTTAAGCCTTATTCTCGGCCCTAAAAACAACTCCCCCAAAATATAAATGTAATTCAGGGGAGCGCTTTCTGACAAATGAAATGAGTGTGGTCAGCAGATGTCACTCATCGGTATTTGCTTCAGCTACTGCGAGACCACTAATGCGAGGTCATGCCCTTCACGACGCCACCAATACCTAGGTAGCTAACAAGGCCATTTAAGGAGGTCTGGCATTAGGACAAATCTCATAGACAATACTCATGCTCGACGTTCCGTCAGTTTGTGGGTTTACCTCTCGTTTCTTCCTGTTCGTCTTCTCAATTATGCTTCCGAAGTTCTTTTTTTCACAGATATGGGTCCCTAATAAATATTCTTCAGCCCAATCTATATTAGGACCCAACCAGCCAAACGGCCCTTCAAGCACCATAGCTAATAACTGTAGTTTTAAACATGCCAGAATTCGAGAAACTCTATAGTCATTAGAATTTTCTGAAGAGTCTATTAGAATTTCATCAAGCACAATGTGAGGTGGGGAATCTTATGAAATGATTAATGGTAATATTGAATATACTTAATAGTAGATCTAAGATTAAATGGTGCAGGTAAAGTGGAAAGAGTACGTCAATGTTAAATGTTCTGACAAAGAGAATGTAGCACCTCATGTCCTTCCGTTCTGCCAAAATGGAAGAACTTACTATTGGTTAATGTCTATCGCTTAGCTTACAATGTTTGTTTTATCTTGTTTGTTTTGGTTTTGTGTGTGTTTTCTGGAAGACTTATTCCAATGTATGCTGCCCCATCATGGTAAAACAGAAAGGCATTATTATTAATGTGTACAGATGTGATTTTGCCTCCTTTTCTAGTCCACATAATGGTGACTTGTGCATTTTCTTCACTAGTCTCATTATAGGCTTCCTTTTTTTTTTCATTCTTTCCAAAGTTTGAATTTTTGGACTTTTAAATATATGCTATTACTTCTATATATTACTTTCTTCATTCTTTGGTTCTCTCTCTCACTTATTCACTTTTTATTTATTGCTAAGTAGCCTAATTGATGTTAGAAATGTTCTCTTTACATATTTTAGCTGCATTACACACCTCTTTCATTTTTCATGTGTAAATTATTCATCTAACATATAGTATAATATTCATTATCATATCTTTTACCCATATTATTTATACTTTTCCCAGTTTTCTCTTTTGTTATTTGTTACTATTCATTTTGGATCCATGACATTTGGTTCATTTTGTTAATCAAACAGCTTCTTTTAGTGCTTGATATTTTAATTTTTTTCTTCTATGTTTTGTAATATTTGTGTTTTAAGTGTCTGCAGTGATTTGGGGGCTCTCGCATTTCTCTTTGCAGTTCTGATATTTTTGCTCTATGTACTTTGGGTATACAGTAAGACCTTGGATTGCAAGTAACTTGTTCTGAGAGTGTTCTGCAAGGGGAACAAACATTTCTAATAAATTTTAACTTGCTAAACGAGTGATGTGTTGCAATACGAGTCCTACGTGATGCTGAATGTCACATAATCACAACCAATGGTTCCTGAAATTCACTTTGATACAAGAGTGTTTTGGATTACAAACATCTTTCCAGAACGAATTGTGCTCATAAACCAAGGTTTTACAGTTTATGTTAGGCTGATACACCTATAAATCATCAGAACTTTCTAACAAATCTAAACTTTTATAATAAAGAATAAATTCCCTTTTATCAATAAATGCTTTCGCTTAAATTCTGTTTTGTTTATCATTGCTATAACAATACCAGATTTTAATAATATTGTATTTACATAGAAGGTTTGTGTTGTTTGAATTTCAATCTTTCTATTACTTTATATCTTGGTAACCATCCTAGAAATGGATTAAAAAAACAACTCTTCTGCCAATCTTTATATCATAAGGAAGCTTATCGTCTATTTATATTTAAGGTAATCTTTGATAGTTTATGCTTATACTTACAATATGTTTTCTTTTTTTTTAATTTCTTGCATATGTCTCATTTTCTCTCTTTTGTTTTATTACTTCCCCTCTTTTTGTTTTCAAATTACTACTTTTATTTATCAAAATTCCAACTTGCATAATATAATGCGTATCCATTTTAAATATCTTTTATTTTATTTTTATTCTTTGAATGTTTATTTTTGAGAGAGAGACAGAATGTGAGCAGGGGAGTGGCTCTGTGAAGCAGGATCCAGGCTCTGAGCTGTCCACACAGAACCCAACATGGGGCTCGAACTCATGAACCATGAGGTCATGAGCTGAGCTGAAGTCAGCTGGCCAACTGGCTGAGCCACCCAGGCACCTGGCTTCTGTGAGTCCCTTAAAGACACCATGGTTCTGGGACCACCTTATCCTAATTCTTAGCCTAACAGGTTTTTGGACTTGCCAAGTGACATTTTGGGGCAGCACATGTAAACAATGCTTAGATTGCAGCTGCTAACTCTTAATAATTTATTTTACTTTTAATCTGCTCAGTCTCAAGTCAACTTTACATACTATTTCCTGTGGGTATGGGATAAGGTTGATTTACTTCTGATTCATTTTTACGTTGAGACTGTAATCTTTTGGTCTCAAGTTTATGGGGGAAGATCCCCTATGTGGCTCCCTCTTTTGGGAAAGACCTGATATCTATTATTCTATCTGCTGCATGACACTTAGCAAACCCAAACTTACTCACTCCGGTACCTGTCCTTAGGGACAAACCAGTTCCAGTGTGAGATATTTTTCTCTTAGTTCCTGCGTTCAGACTTTTGACCTAAAAAAGTTGCTACTTTATGAGTATATTAATGCTTTAGTTGTTTTTGTTTTTTGTTTTTCCCACCAGCCACAGGGGCAACTATATTATCAGAATTAGAAAGACAGAAACATTTTGATGAAACACAAAATCCCATATTTCTCTATCCTAATTGGCTTTTATACCCCAGAAGAATCTGTGTGTGTTTTGGTTACTTCTGCCCTTCTGGTTGCTGCCTATTTAGTAGTCTTTTCCTCACTCTGAAGGAATCTTGTATAGTCTTATATTTCAAATTTCATATCAACCAAATATATTTTGTGAACTCTTATGTGTAGACCTCGAGTATCCCAGATTTAAATTTTCTTTTCCCCTCACGCCTACTGTACTCCTAGTGTTAACACACACGACCATTGCTTATACAGAAACACAAGCATTATTCCAATTATACACACACTTCTCAACAATCACAGATGTAGATTCAAGTTTCTACAGCCATTTAAGTACCATCTATCATTTCTCACTGTTTTTATCTTCCCAGTTAAGTTCCAAAGTTAATATTAATATTAGTATTAATATTAATATCAATATTAGTATTAATATTAATGTCCTACTTGGGCACTCACTTGAGCATCCCTCTTCAGCTTAGGTCGTGATTTCACCATGTGAGTTTGAGCCCTGCATCCAGCTTTCTGCTGTCAGCACAGAGCCAGTTTCATATCTTCTGTCTCTCTCTCTGCCCCTTCCCTGCTTGAGCTCTCTATTAAAAAAAAAATTAATGTTTATTCATTTTTGATAGTGGGAGTGCGTGAGCAGGGGAGGGCAGAGAGAGAGGGAGACACAGAATCCGAAGCAGGCTCTAGGCTCTGAGCTGTCCCCACAGAGCCTGACGTGGGGCTTGAACTCAGGAACTGTGAGATCATGACCTGAGCTGAAGTCGGATGCTCAACCGACTAAGCCACCCAGGAGCTCCCCAGACCCTGCAAAACAAAAACAAAAACAAAAACAAAAACAAAAACAAAAACAAATAATATCTTACAGAATTTTCTAGTGTTGCTTCTTTGTCCCAATTTAATTTCTTTGTAGTCTCCATAAACATTGGATATGCTATGTAAGACAGAGTTTATGTGCTAATAGATCATGCAATTATTGTCTTTGTTTGGTTAACAGTAGCTAATGTTTTTCTTCTTGATTTTCTATGTTTGAATTTCCCTTTATTTGGCATATAATGTATCTATCAAAAAAAAATACAGACTTTTATAAACAAAAGAAAAAAATCACCTAGGCATAAAATGCACAAATAAAATATATAGTTAAGGCGCAAATACCCATCCAATTTTTAGACACCTACTTTTAGTACATTTTTAGTTAAAAATGATATGTTATCTATTATTCCTTCTTAATGTTCTTTTTCTCAAAAATGTTATACATTCAAAAGTCTCTATGTCACTTGGCAGGGATTGAACTCTGGGGAATTATTCCTGCCCCAATCTGTGTCAATCAGAATATTTCACCATCCCATAATTCCTTCAATCAATCTCAAGGGAATAATAAATTTCAAAATTATTTAAGCCACTTATTTCTTATTCAAGCACATTTTGACAGGTGTAAAACTGTAGGCAGGCTTAAAAAACAATTTAATTGACACAAAATATATGGAAATTTAAAAAATCGACATATCTTGTCAACCTATACCTCTTTTCCTTGTGAAATAATTGTTTTTTATCCTTTAAATAGAATGGGTTGGGTTAATCTTAAACTTTCACTTCTCTGTTATAAATAAAACAATGTCACATAAGGAGATATTTATAAAATGAATCCATGATGAGTTTTTCAATTCAGAGATTATATGTGTAAAAATCCTCAAATATCTGGTATTTTCTAAGGATAACTGGATTAATAATTTGTTCAGTATGTGACATTTTCCCCTGGAGGCAATGCTTTCTTTAAATAATCAAGATACTCAAGAACCCATGTTAACTCAAAGGAGTTGAGTCTCCATGTCTCAAAGGAGACAATGACTGGTTTGGCTTTTAAAAACTTTGAACATGAATATGTAGTTTTTAATTCCTTGTAACTATTTGGACATCACTGTTTCACCATTGACTGCTGTCAGAAACTCCAGAGGTAGTATAGTAAAAGAGTATAGTTTCAAGTGTTATGTATGTGTCCCGGAAATTCAAAAAAGAAATTAATGTGTTTGTTTGGGAAGTGATCTCAAAAGCAGGGGAGGGAGAAGATACAGTGAAAGTGAGATAAGTAAGAGAGGGGAAAAAAAAATAAAACCAAAAACATAAAGGTAGAAATGCCAGTGATACATATGTTAGTGAGCAAATTCTTGTGCTGGCCACCAGGACTCGATTCTTTTGGAAACCATATGGAATATACCTCAAAACTGTACTACCGCAGGGAGGAAGCCTATGTATATGTATACCACTCCTTAGTTGTGAGATGCCCTTAAGATGTTAGTTTACCCATTCCTCCCTTCCCAAGCCCAGTAACTAGTTCCTCTGCTGCTAGAGATAGTCCTTAGATAGAAATGGAGATTCCGCTGCTGGAGGCTACCATCCTAGATTGTTGAAAATAGTTTTCTCTCTGGTTTTCTCCCCAGAAGCTGTGATTTAGAGGACACAGGACAGGCCATGAAAACATCTGCTACAAATACACATCTATATCCCTCATTCTCCATTTGGTGATTCACACTGTAGTTTAGAATTTAGAAGACCTAGAAATGCTGCAGAAGCTAAACATAAAATCTCTTGGTTTATTTTTATTCATCTCATAGATTTCAGGGAAAATGCTTTGGGAGTTGCTGGCATAGAGGATGTAGCAAAGACATATTTCCAGTGGTGGTGGTGTCACTAGGGAAGGGCAGGACCCGGAAAAAGCAGGAGTGGCTGCTGGGAAAGATATCAAGAGTCTCGCCATCTTCTCACGCACGTGGCTCGATGGCTCTGCCCTTACACTGGCCATTTGTTTTAAAGGACTGCTCCCCTTTCCTCAATCAACTAAAAGAACACAGATTGGGAATTGAGTTTAGGAAACAGGAGTAGATTATGCTCTTCTCAGGTGTCACCTCAGTTTTAGAAAATAAGTCTTTCAAATTGACTGATTCCAGACCATCTGCAGGGAAGAAATGCGAAGGCTAGCATTTCCTTTTGACAGCATTTGGTGCGGGTGTTTGGTAGGAAGCACCAAATATGCCCCAGAGCGTGTTTTTTTGTTTTTGTTTTTTGGAATTAATCAAATCTAATAAAATTTTAAATTTTATCTTTAACTTGGGTTATCAAATTTTTTTTTAATTTTGGTTTGAGATTGGCTGTACATCTATTATTATTATTATTATTATTAATTTTATATTCTCATTATCATTATATTGTGTAAATACCAAACTTTAGAACCAAGAATATTGACTCCTGGTATTGAATTTCATCTTAGGTACTCATTTTCTTTTCTTAACTACCTCATATTTTTCTTTGTTTAATAGAAGGATCAGAATTCAGCAGTTTTCCTAAACTAAAATTTACTGAAATTGACATGCACTACTCCAACATAATAATTAAACATAACAGGTAAATGTGGTCAAAACAGCTTAGAGTGGAGTGATGTAAGATATCACCTACATTGATGAAATATAGCAATTCTATAAACAGTAATGATTAAATATTAGTATTATATAAATATTTTATAGCACTTTAAAATAAATGTAAGAGTACTTGGGAAACTCAAATAGCTCTGATATTCAATTGAAAACTTACATAATAAGTAACTTTTTTGGGGGGGTCTCATTTTGAATATAATCTAAGTGTAATGTTCAGTTAGATGTATCCTTCTTGTATTAACAAAAATACAAATTAGTGAATGTTTAATGACACTGTTATGCGCCTGTAAAATTTTCAAAAGATCTGCATATTATTACCTATCAATACATGTTTCATCAACAACAACAACAAAAAAATACACCATTTAAATTGAAAATGAAGAAATAAGGTACTTATTAATTAATATAAAATCATATCCATAAGAACAGACAGATCATGATATTGCAAACATGTCAACTGTATATTCTGTTTATTTAATTTTTTTTTAAGTTTTATTTCATTTTTTGAGAGAGAGAGAGACACAGAGCATGAACAGGGGAGCGGCAGGGAAAGAGAGAGAGACACAGAATCTAAAGCAGGCTCCGGGCTCCAAGCTGTCAGCACGGAGCCTGATGCGGGGCTCAAGTCCACAAACATGAGATCGTGACTTGAGCTGAAGTCAGACGCTCAACCATTCAACTGACTGAGTTACCCTGTGCCCCTCTTTTACTATGTATACTTTATATGTTAGCACTATGGTGAAATAATATAATTACACATGCTAAAATTTATTACCACAAACCATGAATAAGTTAAATTGTTATACTCATTTGTTAAGATTCAGTACTTTTATTTTACTTTATTTTATATTTTATTTTATTAATTTTTCCCTTCACTTATTTCACCTGTCCCCCTACCTCCCTCCCCTCTGGCAATACCAGTTTGTTCTATGTACTTATGAATTATGAATCTACTTTTTTGTTTCACTCTTTGTTCATTTGTTCTGTTTTTTAGATTCCACTTATAAGTGAAATCATATGGCATTTGTCTTTCTCTGTCTGACTTTATTTCCATATATACATATAGATACACATACAATCCATTCATTTGACTTTATATATATATACAAATATACATGTACAAATATATAAAGTATATCTGTTGATGGACACTAGGTTGCTTCCATATCTTGGCTATTGTAACACAGTACTGTGATAACATAGATAACATATATCTTTTTGAATTCGTGTTTTTGTTTTCTTTGGGTAAATAACCATTACTGGGTCATGTGGTAGCTCTTTTTTTTTTTTTTTTAATTTTTTGAGGAATCTCCATATTGTTTCCCATAGTGGCTACACCAATTTACATTCCCACTAATAATGCACAAGTGTTCCTTTTTCTCCACATCCTTCTGACACTGTCTGTTTTATATTTTTGATACTATACATTCTGACAGGTACAAAGTGATATTTCATTGTGGTTTTAATTTGCATTTATCTAACATTTAATGTTATTGAGCATCTTTTCATGTGTCCAATGGCCACTTGTATGTCTTCTTGGGAAAACATACGTAGGTCTTCTGCCCATTTAAAAAATTTTTAATCTTTATTTTATTTTTGAGAGAGAGAGAGACGGAGTGCAAGTGGGGGAGGGACAAGAGAGAGGGAGACACAGAATCCGAAGCAGGCTCCAGGCTCTGAGCTGTCAGCACAAAACCTGATGTGGGCTCAAACCCACGAACCTTGTGAGATAATGATCTGAGCCAAAGTCAGATGCTTAACTGATTGAGCCACCCAGGTGGATCCCTGTTTTTTTTTTTAATTTTTTTAATCTCTATTTTATTTTTGAGAGAGAGAGACAGAGACAGAGTGGGAGTAGGGGAGGAACAGAGAGAGAGGGGATCTTCTGCCCATTTTTAATTGGAGTGTGTGTGTGTGTGCGTGTGTGTGTGTTGGTGTTGAATTGTATAAGTTCTTTATATATTTCGGATATATTGGATATAATATCAGTTATATCACGTGCAAATATCTTCTGCCATTCAGTAGGCTGCCTTTCCACTTTGTTGATGGCAAAAACTTTTTAGTTTAATGTAGTCACAATAATTTATTTTTGCTTTTGTTTTCCTTGCCTCAGGAGATATATCTGGGAACAATATTGCTAAAGCTAATGCCCAAAAGATTATTGCCTATGTGTTCTTTTAGGAATTTTATTATTTCAGTTCTTACATTTAGGTAAGGTATATATACCTTACATTATATACATATATATATTTTTATTTATTTATTTATTTATTTATTTATTTATATTTATATTATATATATCTTATATATATTAAATACATATATTTATATTATATATGTACCATATATATATTTGTATATACCTTACATTATATATATAAATATATATATAGTGTGTATATGTGTGTATATATATTATATATATATTGTGTATATGTGTGTATTTTATATATACATATACACACATATATGTATATTTTAACTTAAATGATGTTAAATAAAATAATAAATGTTAAATAGCCAGACAAGAAAATGATAAAGTGTCTATTATTTTTATTTGTTTTATTATCTTATACCTATTATTTATTTTAAAGTGACCTAATGATAAATTATTAATGTGTTCATCTTAATCAAATTGGGGTATTTACAGTTATAAAAAAAATAACCCACAATTTTATATCATCCAAATTCACAGTAGGGTTATAAGTGTAGCCAATATTTCAGGATATGATCCCCATTATCAAGATAGATGGCCCTACTTGTTTTATAAATTTATTATCTTTTCTTATCTCTATCTTACTAGCTTCATTCATTTTTCTTATTTTCCCTTACTGTGGACATTAACCTGTCTGTGGATTAATCAATGATATATGTTATGGGTGAACAAAATTTAAAAAAAGGGGAAGAAGGAGAAGAAGAAGAAACCCAGTGAGTCTCCTGGACATTTCTCACACAAAGAAATATATGTTTTTACAGTGATTAAAGTATTGATGAACAGCTGATGACTGATTAAATCAGAACCCTAAGCACCCTGAGATTCAGAATGTATGTGATATTTAATCTTTTTTAAATCAATAATTGTTTGAGTTACATTAACAAATGCCAATATTTTCAGAAAAAAAAATTAGTCATAACATACTCACAAATGTACGAGTTTCAGAACCATGAAGGGAAATATTATTAAGAACTAATTAAAGATTAGTTCTTGAGAAAAATATTTACTTTTTTATCCAGAAGATTACTTTGTGTATAGGGATTACTGCAGGTTTTGCAGGAAGAGCCTAAATTAAAAAAAAGCAAAGACGTGCATAGAGTGAGTTTAATACCTTGGTATTTTTCTGCTGTCGTATATTTATGAGGTAAATACTTTACACACACATGATCTAAAGATATTAAATGAAACCTTAAAATCTTGTAGTCAGGGACAAATGTTAGAACTCATACACTTGGATTTTACACACACACACACACCTGCATGCACATATGCACACACAGATTATGTGCAAGTGTCTGCTTATGTGTAAATATGAATTTGCTAATTTAATTAATATTATGTTTCTAAGATCCAGAAAGTTTACGATACATGTTGTTGAACATGTAAAATATTGTGTTTGTAAATATTTGAAACATGCAAAGAAATAAATTATAATTATGTTGAACATTGAAACCCTAATAATATACACTTTGTGAACATTTTATTATTATTATTCATAAATTTTGACACTGGATAAATATTTATTTGTATTTGGATAGTCATAAATCAGTAATATGCGGGCATTTGTGTTTTTACTATTTATTATTTTATTTTTGTTATATACTAAACTATTCAATCTAAGTACCAAAGCCTTCTGTAAAATTGTTTTTTGTGCGTGTGAAAAAAAAAATCCCTCTCGTGGCCTGAACGTGTTTGTAAACCTACAGGATCATGAGAAGGGGACTATTTTAGCTTCTCTAGGTTACTTTTATCACACACAACACACTAGTATAATCTGTGAGCTTATCAAATATGGGTCACTAGCATAGAGTTAAGATGAGGGTCTTTTTGGTGGCGGATATATAGAGAGAAGCATAAAGTGTAAGAATACATATCTTTATTTTCTCTTAGTCAATTATCAAGTCACCATCTGGATAGCAAACTTGGTAAGAGCCCTGTCCGATGGCAGTGACTGAGTTTGCTAAGATTCGGCAGAGGCGGGCTAAGTGAAATGGCCACTGCAGGCGACACAGGCCACTTGTGTCATGTTCACGCGTTGCAGAGCCAGCTGGCTGATTTTCCTAATTTTGCTTCCCGGGGAAAAGGACACGATGCTAGTTTGGAAGTAAATCTTAAAATATTTAATGAAACCAGAGTTAGACAAATTGTGAGGTAGAGAATACAGGCCTCCAAGCTGAGTAAGTCTACCCAAAACCTTGACCCAAACTACAGAGCATTAGAATCTGGCCACAAACTAAGAGAGGAGCCCCCGTGAGACCAATCTCAGCTCACTAACAGCTCCCCCCTACCCCCGCTCCCAGTTTGAATACTCAGTCTGGGCACAGGAATAAAATACGGAGCAAAATAATAGACTGAGTTCATGCTCATATGCTTCTTAAATTCTAAATATGGTTGAAGCAAAAATTATAACAACATCTAATGCGAGGTTCAATATATTTAGAAAAATAATTTAAAAAATTATATTTAAAAAGTGGGGAGGGTAAAGGAACTTAAATGGAAATACATTTCTTCACATCACTAGAAGAAATACCAATACACTGGGATTGATTTTATACATTTGTATATAATACAATGTGTATAGATATTATTGTATGTTGCATATAGTGTGTGTAGGTGTATATATATACACACACACATATATATGATATATGCAATATGTAACTAATATATATGCTAATATATAATATATTAAATTATTCTCTATATATTTATATTTACATCTGTGTGTATGTATATATATGTATATATTGCCACCACAAAGAAAAGTATCCAAACCAATATTCTCACAAACATTAACAAATAAAAATGAAACAAGGTGATGGGGCACCTGGGTGGCTCAGTCAGTTGAGCATCCAACCCTTGATTTTGGCTAGGGTCGTGAGCTCACAGTTCGTGAGTTCAAGACCTGCATCAGGTCTGTCAGGTAATCTGACAATGGGGAGCCTCCTTAGGACTCTCTCTCTCTCCCTTCTCTCTCTTCCCCTACCCTGCTTGCTCTGTCTCTCAAAATAAATAAATAATCTTAATTTTAAAAAAATAAAATAAAATAAAATTGGGGCGCCTGGGTGGCTCAGTCAGTTGAGTGTCCGGCTTCAGCTCAGGTCATGATCTCACACTCCATGAGTTCGAGCCCCGAGTCGGGCTCTGTGCTGACAGCTCAGAGCCTGGAGCCTGCTTCGGATTCTGTGTCCCCGCCTCTCTCTGCCCCTCTCCTGCTCATGCTCTGTCTCTCTCTGCCTCAAAAATAAATAAAAACATTAAAAACAAATTTTTAAGTAAAAATAAATAAAATAAAATATAAACCAAAATGGAATACTTTTAAAAAAAGTTAAGTAATCCACAGGAAGACAAGAAAAGTTGTTCCACTGAGATACAGATGAAGCAAATAGAAAATACTAAAATGACAGACTTAAGACCTAACATATCCATAATTCCTCCAAATAACATAAATGGTTTAAGTATCCCAATTAAGAGAGATTAGCAGCATGGAAAAAATATAGCATGGTTATATATGACGCATCAACACGCTATCTTAAGGAAACTTGTATCAAATACAACAATATAGGTTGAAAGTAAAAGTAAGATGATAAACACTATGCAAACAGTAACTTTTAAAAATTTAAACAGGGGCACCTGGGTGGCTCAGTCAGTTGAGCATCCAACTTTGGCTCAGGTCATGATCTCACAGTTCGTGGGTTCGAGCCCCGTGTCAGGCTCTGTGCTGACAGCTCAGAGCCTGGAACCTGCTTCAGATTCTGTGTCTCCCTCTCTCTCTCCCCCTCCCCTGCTCTCTCTCTCTCTCTCAAAAGTAAACACATTAAAAAAATTTTTGAAAATTATACAAATGAGAAATTTGTATAAGATTGAAAGCACATACACATATACAACAAAAATGAATGCATTTAAAACTGTGAAACAGGGCACCTGGGTGCCTCAGTTAGTGAGTTCGAGCCCCACATCCAGCTCGCTGCTGTCAACACAGATCCTGGGCCCCAGTCTCTCCCTTCCCCTCCCCCTGCTCTCTGTCTCTCAAAAATAAATAAACATTAAAGAAATTAAAACTGGTGAAGCAAAAAAGTGAATGGATTATATCAATGTCAATTTCCCAGTTGTGATGCTCTATAGTTATGCAAGGGTGTGCAACTGTATATAGGTTATATGGCATCATATGCATATTTTTCTTAAAATTGCAAATGAGTCTACAGTCATCTCAAAATAAAAATTAAGAAATTGTGGGGCGCCTGGGTGGCTCAACTGGTTAAGTGCCTGGCTCTTGATTTCAGCTCAGGTCATGATCTCACAGTTTGTGAGTTCAAGCCCCATATGGGGCTCTGCACTGACAGAGCAGACCCTGCTTGGGATTCTCTCTCTCTCCTTCTCTGTCTCCACCTCTCCTATGCTCAAGCTCTCTCTCTCTCTCTCTCTCTCTCTCTCTCTCTCTCTGTCTTTCTCTCTCTCTCAGAATAAATAAACCTAAAACTAAAAAAGAGTAAAATAGAAAATTAAAAAAAAAAACTTAAGAAACTGAGGCATTTGCAAAATAAATCAGAAGATATCCCAACACAATCCAATGAGATGACACTTAAGAATATAAGCCTATAATTTTCAAAGTCAGTTTCTAAGACAGCTACATCTTATACAAGTTTACTGTTTTCTAGCACACTGAATCTTAGCGTAGGCAAATTGTTTTCAGGAATTACTAGGTCTAAAAATGGATCACAATGTATCATATCACAATGAGCATAGGCATATTTGTATCCCTTCAGAAATATTATTAAAGACTTCCAGTTGAGAATAAAGAATTTTCAAAGGAAATATCTGGGCTATAGAAATGCCAGTTAGCTTGGATCTGTGTAACAGAAAAAGTGCCTTTTTTTTTTTTTTTTTTTTTACATTTTATAATCGGCTTGCATAGTGTTTTGGTACATCACAATTTGGGAACAAGAGGAAAGAGAAATGAAGAGATTAAATCTTAAGACATGAGAAATTAATTGAAAAGAGAAGTAAGGTCATCTTTGAAGGTTATTGACCTGACATTCATCATCTGTCGTCACATTTTCCATCGTTCCATGTATGCCTTATGGACAGCTTTCACTCAAGTTCACAGAGCATATAATGACTAGCCATCAATTAAGCATTATGGAGTGGACTTCAGGTCTTATAAGACTCAGTTCATGCATTTGAAAGATGCATTTTAGGAAATGTTTGTCATGGAGTGAGCCCTTCTTAAATATACAAGACACAGAAGTCTATTTTTCAGACAGACTAAGATAGTCCACTGGGGGAAAAACATTTTTTCAAAGGCTTAAAAAATAAGGAATGTAAAGGACAGATTTTATTCAGTTCCTTTTCTACTTGCTTTCTATACCTCATGTAATTCAACTTGATTTCCTTCAGTTTTGGGTTAAGTGGAAAGTGCCATTTTCATTATTTTAAGTTTCCAGCACAATGAAATATTTTGTTTTTACATGAACTGTATCATAACTGAAAGTTAGGAAGAGTGTCCTATATCACATTTATTGTTCAACAAAACATTGCTTCTTGGGTTAAATTCAATTTAAAGAAAGAGAATTTATTGAACATATAACACATACATAAAAGGCAATAAAGAAAATGGAAAGAAGGCAGGATCTTGAGTTATACAGACTTTAATGCTGAGTTCTCTCTGTTGGTAAGCGACTTTGCCCTACAGAGGCTAAATTTCTTCCTATCTGAGATAAGGATGCTAATGGGTATTATATAGGTCTATTATAAATATAAATTTGATATTAAGGTAACTCTACAAAGCTTTGTAAGAGCCAGGAAATAGTAGGTATAATATTAATAAACAGCTTTTTGCATTTGCACACTACATGCTGAGCAAAGGAAGCGAGACATACAGCCACTGTGGTGCATTGGCACCATACTTTAATATTTAATATTTAAATAGAAAACAAAACTATGCATAATTAAATGCGTTAAAATGAATTTTCTATGAGTAGGCCTGTGCTCCTTGTACAGAAATTTTTCTTAGGTATTTGGTTTTTTTTTTTTAATTTTATATGAGGTATCATATTTAAACTTCATTTTTCCAACTGTGTTTCTAAAGTGTGTCTTCAATAGAAGGAAATTATCCCATATGGAATCTCAGAGGTTCAGGGACAAATTATGGAAATTGATGAATGTGTGTGAAAATCTAAATGAATACTATTGGACTGAATAAAGCCATAAGATGATGATTTCTTGTCATCTATTATCTATCACCTATCCGTCTATCCACCATATATCCACCACATAATTAAAATAGACTACATTTAGAGCACAGAAGACAGAATGGAAGTAAGAAAATTTAAAGTTTTAATATTCTCAGGTGGTCTTCTATCATTATTATAAGAATGGAAATTTGTGGGCCAGTAACTTTTATAAACATAGACACAATAATTCTAAAGATACAATTCAAGTATATTGACTTACAGAATGAATAATATGCCCCAATCAAGTTGGAAAGTTAGGTTTATTTTATTGCAGGAATGCAAAAAAGCACATTTTGTTTAACAATAGAAATCAATACATGTGATGAATATATATGTATACATATATGTGTGTGTGTATAGAGGAAGAGTTATATATATATATATTATTAATATATATTAAGTTATATATAATATATACAGTTATATAAAATATAACTTAATGAACATATATATAACTTAATGAACAGAATTTAAAAAATAAAATATAATGTATATGTAATTAAAAAAAAACAGAATTTGTCCAGGCCAAATATTTAAAATAAAATAAAATTGCAAATAATATTACTAAATGATACTCTCCTAATAATTGTGGTGTTGAATAAGAAATCAAAATTAAAATTTCAGATAAATTAAGGCAATCTCTCTGATATTCAAACATTTTATTCTGGGGGCTCCTGGGTGACTCTGTAGGTTAAGCGTCTGACTCTTGATCTCAGGATATCATCTTGTGGTTCGTGAGATTAAGCCCCACGTCAGGCTCTGTGCTGACAATGCAGAGCCGGCTTGGGATTCTCTCTCTCCCTCTCTCCTTGCCCTTCCCCCACTTGCTTCTGCTTGCTCTCTCTCTCTCTTAAAATAAACTTAAAAAATAAAATAAAATAAAATAAAATAAAATAAAATAAAATAAAATAAAATAAAATAAAATAAAATTTTATTCTGTTCAATCATATTATTTGTTATTGTTTCCATTCTATTTCTTCAAGGTTTCTGTCCTGAAATACATACAGTTCAAAACTTTGGTCTCTGCTTTCTTTACTTAGGGAATAAATCTTTATATACCTTTATCTGATATTTTAATTTAGTTATACTTCCTTTCTGTATTATTGGAATTTTCAAGTTGGTATTCAACCACTTTTGAGTCCCCACATTATCAGTTCAGCTTTTTACCTCCTTAATATTTGAATATTCTTTTCCCTATAATCATTTGTGTCAACCCGATTTCCTTTCCATCTTGCCTAAGTGCCTGCGTTTCTTCTGGTTTTCTTTCATGTACCACCTTTCTTCCTATTTTAAGGTCTTCTCTTCTATATTTTATCTCGTTTTGTAGAGACTATACCTCCTTGCATTTTTTTTTCAACGTTTATTTTTTTGGGGACAGAGAGAGACAGAGCATGAACGGGGGAGGGGCAGAGAGAGAGGGAGACACAGAATCGGAAACAGGCTCCAGGCTCTGAGCCATCAGCCCAGAGCCTGACGCGGGGCTCGAACTCCCAGACCGCGAGATCGTGACCTGGCTGAAGTCGGACGCTTAACCGACTGCGCCACCCAGGCGCCCCAATACCTCCTTGCATTTTATAGAAGAGGTCAAAAAGCTTGTTGAAATTTTTATTTATTTTGAGAGAGAGAGAGAGACAGAGAGAGAGGGGAAGTGGGGGAGGGGAAGAGAGGGAGAGAAAGAAAACACTAAGCAGGCTCCTCATCGTTAGCTCAGAACTTGACCTGGGGCTAGAACCCACAAACCGTGAGATCATGACCTGAACTGAAATCAAGAGTCAGAGGCTTAACCACCCCAGCCACTCAGGCGCCTCAAAAAATTTTCTGAAATTTTTAAACGATGCACCGGATTATGTTACTTTCATAAATTTTCTTAACTGAGCCAATCGTCTCCTTTTCAGTGCTGTCCAGTGTTGGTCATACCACCCAAATCAGTTTTTATTTCTTTATACATTAGCAGTAAGTAGGTATTTGTCTGGACTCTTGCTTTGGTTAAGTTACTTTGGCACTTTCCCATGGCTGTGTCCAAATAACGCAGGGTGGTCAAATAGGGTGATCAAATCTCCTTTTGCGCGATAAAGGTGGGAGTTTATCGTCCTCTATTCTTGTGTTTTATGTCTGAGCCAATGCAGTGAATGAGAGGGAATGATCTTGGGCTGATCAGCATACATGGTCTGTGTACTCATCAGTCAGATGATGGGGTGTGTTCATGGGGATGTCCCACTTGAACTTAATTTGTGTTCTGATTTCTGCAAATCATCTCTTGGCAATAGCAGTGCTGTGAAATTATTAAAATAGAGCATCCACGTGATGAAGAGATTTGCAGAGTATGGGACTTCATTCAGGTGACAAACTGGATAAGTAGAAAATAGAGACTTGGGATTGCTCCGCTCTTTCTTGAGTATATTTGCTGTTTTCGTGACTTTGAAATAATTTTACCAATCTGAGCTGTTTTTGATGTGGTACAAAATGATAATACTAATTTTCATCTGAGATTTGTACAACATATTTGCTCTGACAGGCCATGGCTAGCAACTCACTTCGCAGCAATTTGTAGCATATCTACAATAAATTGAATTATTTTTAAATAGATTGCCTTTGCCTTAATAAAAATGTAGAAAAGCAATAGCCTTTTGTTAATTAGGTTCAAAAGTTGACATTTTCTTTCCTGGAATGGATAATAATGTAAAACATTGCAACACCTTGTCTGCTTTTGCAAACACACACACACACACCATAATAGTCAAAGTTTATTCTATTCTATAACTTCATTTGTCTCACACAAAATAAGATGATCACAATATATACTGAGTACCAAATTTTCTGTATGAATAATTATAGATACTTTCTTTTCAAAATATTGGAGTGCTTTGGGGGTTCTTTTTTTAGATTTTTTTAAATGTTTTTATTCAACAGAGAGAGACCGAGTGCCAGCAGGGAGAGGGGCAGAGGGAAAGGGAGACACAGAATCTGAAGCAGGCTCCAGGCTCTGAGTTGGGCTTGAACCCACATACCATGAGCTCATGACCTGAGCTGAAGTCATACACTTAACCAAATGAGCCACCCAGGCACCCCTGGGAGTTCTTTCTGTATTGATTTGGAAATTACCTGAACATAGGACATAGGAAATAGGTAGACTTTAATCTATAATATGTTACCATCAGAATAGAAGACTGGTTCCCTGTAGTCCACACTGCCAACCTGAAGAAGAGCAGTAAGGATTCTCCAGTGAATGAACATGGAGACTCACCCAGAACTGGCTGATGACAAGCTGGATGAGACTGAGAATCTTGTCTTCCTTCCATTATGAGAGGCTGTGCTTCTCACAAGCTATCTCTCCACAACAGCTGTTTCTGACCTTCAAGGTCTCCAGGTGCTGGAATTTCTCCACTAATAATACATCAAACAACACATGGCCTTGAATTTGACTGTCTGGTCTCACAAGGTCATGCTCTATTCACCACATAAAACAAGAGAGCAGGAATAGGAGCATTTAGCTTCACCCTGACTCAAACCTGTCTCTTCACGGGATGCTAAGAAATGGCACCAGTGCACCTGCAACTTTCTATTCCTGGGTTCTTGTCTGATACAAAGGATGTTGATGTCATCTCCAAAGAGCCTCCTTAGAACCACAGTCCAAGAACATATATATAGCATCTCTATGCACTTTATATATGTGAGCCTTGAAAACCTAATTTATACATGTATATATGCTTATCTATCTTTATGTACCTATCAATTAACCTATCATCTACCTATTCAAAAAAAGGACTGCCATCATATTTTTTTTTACTTTTAATGTTTATTTATTTTTGAGAGAGAGAGAGAGAGAGAGAGAGAAAGAGAGAATGAGCAGGGAGGAGCAGAGAGAGAAAGAGAGAGAGACACAGAATATGAAGAAGGCTCCAGGTTCCAAGCTGTCACCACACAGCCCAATGGCCCAATGTGGGGCTTGGACTCATGAACAGCAAGATCATGACCTGAGCTGAAGTCAGACGCTTAACCAACTGAGTCACCCAACCGCCCCAGGACTGCCATCACATTGACAGTGAAATATGTGGGGGCACGTTTACAAGAATCTTATATTCAATTTTGTGAAAAATTTTAAAGAACTGCTATCATTCTGGCTTTTTATGTTAATTATATTAGCATTATACAAATAATATATTATTATTTTTTTATTATAATTACTAATATCAAGTAATAATTTGAAGTTTATAGCAGAAAAGCTGTGATGCCTTGTGATATGTGTACTCTTATGGATTAGAGAGATTGTACAGGTATCAATGTTATTTAAAATTTTACAAGGCTATTGGAAATAGATATACAGATGTAAAAGCATGTAGATATAGATATATAGATATATGTATGTATTTGAGTAACCAAATGTAAGATCACTTGCCTTACAAGACATCCAATCCATTCAAATTGATTTCTAATATCAAGAATATTTCTTAATTAGTAACAAAAAAGAAAAGTTTGAAATGGTTACTTATATTTGGTTATTCGCTGTTTTGTTTTTTTTTTTTTTTTGGCCTTTTAAGTTTTTATTTTAATTCCAGTTAGTTGACAATGTTATATTATTTTCAGGTGCACAGTACAGTGATTCAGCAATTTCATACATCACCTGGTGGTTATCATCACAAGTGTTCCCCTTCACCCCCATTACCTATTTAACTCATCCCTCTACCCCTCCATTCTGGTAGCCATCAGTTGGTTCTCCAAAATTAAGAGTCTATTTCTTGGTTTGTATCTCTGTTTCTCTCTTGTTTTCCAATGTGCTCATTTCTTTTGTTTCTCAAATTCCATATATGAGTGAAATTATATGGCATTTATCTTTCTCTGAATGACTGACTTTGCTTAGCATTATATTCTCTAGCTCCATTGATGTTGCAAATGGCAAGATTTCATTCTTTTTATGCCTGAATAATATTCCAATATGTATATAACATCCCATATATGTATTATATATATATATATATATATCCATATATATAATGGATAATTATATCCATATAATTAATATATATATAATTAATTATATATATCCATATATAATTTCTTTGATTTCCTAGTCGACCCATTCATTGTTTACTGCATGCTATTTAACCTCCATGTGTTTGTGGTCTTTCCAGACATATTCTCATGGTTGACTTCTAGTTTTGTAGAATTATGGTCAGAAATGATGCATTGTATGATTTTGATCTTCTTGAATTTTGTTTAGGCTAGTTTTTTTAGTCTAATATATGATATATTCTGGAGAATGTTCCATGTGCACTTGAAAAGCATGTGTATTCTGCTGTTTTAAGATGGAATGTTCTGAATATATCTGTTAAGTCCATCTAGTCCACAGTGTCATTCAAAGGCATTGTTTCCTTGTTGGTTTTTTGTTTAGATGATCTTTCCACTGCTGTCAACAGAGTGCTAAAGTCCCCTACTATTATTTTGTTATTGATTAGTTCCTTTATGTTTATTATTAACTTTTTATGTAGTTGAGATGGGTGCAAAATTTTTACATTTTATCTTCTTGTATCTAAAGATATTGGCCCCTTTCATTATTATATAGTGTCTTTCTTTTTTTCCTGTTACAGTCTTTGTTTTAAAGTCTATTTTGTCTGACATAAGTATCACTACTTTGGCTTTCTTTTGACATCCATTTGCATGACATGTTTCTCCATTCTCTTATTTTCTCTCTGCAGGCGCCTCAAATGTGTCTCTTGTAGTCACCATTTAGATGGGTCTTGCTTTTTAATCCATTCTGACACCTTATGTCTTTTCTTTTAAGTTTTTGTTTATTATTTATTTTAAAAAGAGAGTGCATGGCAGAGGGGTAGGCATAGAAAAAGAGGGGGACAGAGAATTCCAAGCAGACTCTGTGCTGTCAGAGTAGAGCCCAATGTGGGGCTAGAACTCATGAACCCATGAGATCATAACCTGAGCTGAAATCAAGAGTTGGGCACTCAACCAACTGAGCCACCCAGGCACCCCACCTTATGTCTTTTGATTAGAGGGCTTAGGACTTAATAATAATTATTGATAGATATTTATTTATTGACATTATCTCACTTGTTTTGTGGTTGTTTATGGCGATCTTATCTGATCCTTTCTTGTCCTTCTCTCTTTCCTTTTTTCCTCTCCATGTTTTAGGTATATGTTGTTATATTTTACATCCTTTTATTCTATGTATTCCTTGACTGTTTATTTACAGAAATACTCACTTTTATTTCTTTTGTGTTTCCTGCCTTTATATTGCCATTTTGGTCTCTCCTTTCTACTTGAAGTGTCCCCTTTAATATTTCTTGCAGAGCTGACTTAGTAACCATGAACTCCTTTAATTTTTGTTTATCTGGGAAATTCTCTATCTCTTCTTCTATTCTGAATGTTAGCCTTGCTGGAAAGAGTATTGTTGACTGAATATTTTTCTCACTCAGCGCTTCAAATATCATGCCACTCCATTCTGGGAAGTTTTTACTGAAAATTCCTTTCCTAGCCTTATGGCTTTTCTTATGTATATGACTGGGTTCTTTTGTCTTGCTGCTTTAATTTTTTTTTTTCTTTATTACTATATGTTACCAATTTAATTATAATGTGTCTTAGTGTGGATCTCCTTTCGCTGATTTCTGATGGGGGTTCTTTGTGTGTCCTGGATCTGAAAGTCTGTTTCTTTCTCCAAATTAGGTGAGTTTTCAGCTATCATTTCTTTAAATTACTTTTCTGCCTCCCTTTCTCTCTCTTCTTCTTCTGGGAATCCTATAATATGAATGTTATTATGTTTGGTGGAATCATTGAGTTCTCTAAGTCTATTGACATTTTGCATAATTCTTTCTTTTGTTCAGCTTGATTGCTTTTCATTACCTGTCTTCTAGGTCACTTATTCCTTCTGCTGCTTCTTCCAGCCTGCTGCTCATTCCATCAAGTGTGTTTCTCATTTCATTTATTGAGCCCTTTATCTCTACTATGTCATTCCTTATCTTTGTGTTAAGAGGCTTACTCATGTCTTCCACTTTTATATCAAGTTCATTGAGTATCCTTATGATCATTGCTTTAAATTCTGTCAGGTGTGTTACTTATATTTTGCTTAGATCCCTGGCTATGGCCTTGTCTTGTTCTTTCAATTGGGACAAATTTCTCTATCTTCTCATTTTGTTTAAGCCTCTGTGCCTGTTTCTCTGTGTTAGGCAAGTCAGCTATATTTCCTGTTCTTGAGCATAATGTCTTTCTAGAGAAGTAGTCCTATGGTGCCCTGATGTGCAGTCTTCCTTATTTTCCAGGACCTGGTGCTTCCAGGAGTGCCTCCAGTGTGTGTTTTGTGTCCTCTGCTGTTTTGTCTTAGCCGCTTTATCCTTTAAACCAGTCATCTGCAGAAGCTCTTTGTGTGTTGTGAGCAGTGTTTGGTTCCTAACCAGAATGTGGCATGATTTGACAAGATGTGCTTGGGTCTGTTTGTGAAGTAAGACCTGTCATCACTGCTGCCAGAACCAATGCTCCACAGTTTGAGCAGAGGTTTGGGCTGGTCTTCTGGGGGAGAAGGCCCACCACATTGGGACTGGGCCAAGTGTGGCTGGGAGAAGCAGTTCCAATAGAGCATAGAGGGGATGGGGCTTGGTAAAAGCAAATCAGGTAGCAAGTGTAGTCATAGTGCTGGTTCCCACAGGTGGCTTTGTGCATGTGCTGAGGGACAGGAGAGGGAAATGGTGCTAGCCAGCCAGTTCGTTTGTTCCTGGAGGGGTGACTTTGTGAAAGCTGTCTCTCAGGGACATGCCCTGAGATGAGTGAATAACCTTCCCACTGTGTTCCCCAAACATTCTTCAGATTAATGTTTCCATGTTGTAAGTCTGCAGGTTGTTTGACTGTCTTTTCATCGAGGAAAGTGCAATCCCATACAGGCTCTACCTAAGCCATGCCCATTGACCTTTAAGTCTTTAGGCTTTTAAGCCGTGCTGGTTGCAAGAACTCACAAAATTTGGTCCTTCTTGCTTTCCAAGCCAATTGCTGTGGAGATTTGTTTTCCCTATTCATGCTTCCCTGTGTGCTAGTCTGTCTCTCACCCTTCTCTGTGACTGTGGCCCCCTCCCTACCACAGTGGTCACTATTTCTGTATCTCACACACTGCATTTTTGCACTTCCTACCTTCTTTGATGTGGCCTTTTCTTTTTTACTTCTGGAATTTTTTTCATCAGTCTTTTGGCCAATTTTGGGGTTATTTATGATGATCTGATAGTTAGCTAGTTATATTCATGGGACAAGGTGAGCCTAGGGTCATTCTGTTCCACTGCCATCTTCCTAGATGTATATTTGGTTATTAGTTATAAGCTTACGTCCAATGTGTTCAGAAATCATCCTGAAATAAGTACTTATATGTATAACTACATTTATTTAGACCTACATTGATAGATAAGTGTATTGGTTTTGTTAACCTAGCTGTTAAATCTCACTGTTCAATCATGCTAATCTTCTAGATCCTTATTGATTTTTTTTCTGTTAACTCTATTAGTGACTCAGAGAGCTGAATTCAAAATTTCCTGTAGGATTATTATTTGTTTATTTTTCCTTTTAGTTTCTCAACTTTTTTCTTAGTACAATTTAAAATATTTCATTAACATATATCAAACATACAAAAAAGTACATTGATCAAACATGTTTAGCGAACCCAGCAAACCTCAAAAATAAACCCATTCATTTGTCCATAAGCCATAGATGGAAATAGAACCTTACTAAAAATTAATACTTCTCCTGCTTTTTCCCAAGTACAAATCACCCAAAGGCAATTTATTTATCCTAGAAGAATATTTTTCTTTCTTTTCAAAATTGATTAAATGAAATAGAGTATCGATGTTTTCAGGCTATGTCTTCTTCTGTTCATTTATTTCTTTTTAAAGTTTATTTATTTATTTTTGAGACAGAATGAGTGGGGGAGGGACAGAGAGAGTGGGGGGGAAAGATCTGAAGCAGGCTCTGTGCTGACATCAGAAAACTCAACGTGGCACTTGAACCAACAAACTGTGAGACCATGACCCGAACCGAAGTCGGATGGTTAACCAACTGAGTCACCCAGGCGTGCCTGTGTATTTATTTCTATTGAGGTTATTTTACATATATTATTTATCTGTTCTACTGCGAATGGTCTTTTTAAATTAAATATGGTTGCATATACTTTTGAAGTTAATGTACTTTTTGAGCAGCTTTAGATTTAAAGAATATTTGAGCAGAGGGTACAAAGAATTTCCAAAAATCCACTACATGCTTTCCAGTTTCCCTTATTAATATAAAATATATAATAAATATTATATATATTATATATTTATTTATAATTATTTATTTATAATAAATATATTTATTTATATTTATATATGTATATATTACAATTGATTAACCAATATTAACGCATTGTTATTAATGTAGATAGTTTATATTAGAATTCAGTCTTTGTGTTATATATTCTATGGGTTTTGACAAAGACAAACACAATACCATATATCCACCATCACAGTATTTTTTTTATTAAATAAAAATTTTTAATGTTTATTTATCTTTACGAAGAGAGAGAGAGAGAGAGAATGAGCAGGGGAGGTGCAGAGAGAGAGGAAGATCCAGAATCCAAAGCAGGGTCCAGGCTCTGAGCTGTCCGCACAGAGCCCGACGCGGGGCTCGAACTCACAAACTGTGAGATCATGACCTGAGCGGAAGTTGGACACTTAACCGACAGAGCTACCCAGGTGCCCCTCCATCATCACAGTACTATATGCAATAGCTTCTCTGACTTAAAATCACCTGGTGTTTCACCTATTCATTGCTCTCTACCTACCCCCAACTACTGATCATTATACTGTCGCCATAGTTTTGCCTCTGATAATGTTGTATGTTTGGAATCATCGGGTTTGCAGTTTTTTCAGATTGGTTTCTTATGCTTATCAATGGGCATTTAGAGTTCCTCCATGTCTTTTATGGCTTGATGGTTTATTTATTTATTTTTTTTTATCATTGAATAATGTCTCCTTATCTGTATGTGCCACAGTACGTTCACCTATTGAAGGAGGCCTTGATTATTTCCCAGTTTTGTCCATTTTGAATAAAGCTGCTACAAACATTCACGTATGGGTTTGTTGTGGCCAAAGTTTTATACTCATTTGAATAAATACCTGGGAACACAGTTGCTGAATGCTGTAGTGGGACTATGTTAATCTTCCTAAGAAGCTACCAAACTGTCTTTTGAAGTGTCTATGTCAGTTTTGCATTCTAACTGGCAGTGGACTGGACTCCAGCACAGAGGGACTCTCATCCCTGTTCCTCCAAATCCTCACCAGCCATTTTAATAGACATGTAGTGATATTGCATTATGGCTTTAATTTGCAATTTCTTAATGACATGGGGTGTTGAACACCTTTTCATATGCGTATTTGCCATTGGTATATCTTCTTGATGAGGTGGTACCTCTTTCACCCATTTTTAAATTGTGTTATTTATCTTCTTATCATTGAGTTTTAACAGTTCTGTGTATATTTTTTTAAATATTTTTTTAAAGTTTTTATTTATTTTTGAGACAGAGAGAGACAGAGCGTGAGCAGGGGAGGGGCAGAGAGAGAGAGGGAGACACAGAATCTGAAGCAGGCTCCAGGCTCTGAGCTGTCAGCACAAAGCCCGACACGGGGCTTGAACTCACAAACTGTGAGATCATGACCTGAGCCGAAGTCGGCTGCTCAACCAACTGAGCCACCCATGCGCCCCAAGTTCTGTGTATATTTAAGATACCTATCTGATATGTGCTTTCAAATATTTTTTTCCCACTCAGTGGCTTATCTTCTAAATATTTTACTAATGTCTTCTGTGGAGCAGAAAAGCATACTTCTGATATCCCTGACTCATAGACAGATAGTATCTTTCTTTCTTTTTGCATTTTGAGAACTCTTTTGTTCTTGGACTAATAGAATATGGAAATGTGAAGCTGGAACAGTTTTTTTTTTCCAATCCCAGGTGTTAAAAGACACGTAGCATTCTCTTCCTATCTTTTCAAACACTCTCTCTCAGTGCCCTGAATTGCCATAGAAGACATCTGATTATATTGTCATGTAACCACTGTGATATAGAGGTCACATGTAGGTGCACAGGTTAACAGTCCAGCTGATACACACTTCGGATGTGCCCACTAATGGGCATGCAGTGAAGCCATGCTAAACTCTCTAGAATGACCCTTCCACCAACTAAATATTGTACAGTGACCTCAGTTGACAGCACTTGGAGAAGAATTGCTTAGATGATCCTATTCCACATACCTTACCAACAAAATATTGTGGTTAAATAAAGATGTGGCCTTAACACATTCAGTTTTATAGTGGTTTCTTATGGAGGAATAGATAAGAAGAAAAATGGAAATCTGGATCATTTCCAGTTAGGGGTTAACTTGTATGTAGTATGTGTGTGTGTGTGTGTGTGTGTGTGTGTGTGTGTGCATGTGTGTCTATCACACACAGTCATTCTGTTTGTGTATAGGCTGCCAAATATTTATCCCAAGTGGTTTTTTTTACCATTTTATTTTCCATATATAAAATATACAATTGATCCACATCTTTTCCAAGACTTAGTATTAATTCTAGCCTTTTTTTTTTATATCACCAGTATAGGGAATAAGAAATAATATAGAGGTTTTAATTTCCGTTCCCTTATGTCTCATCAGATTGAACATTTTCCACTAGGCAGTTGGATATGTACTTTTGTGAAGTACTTATGAAAACTTGTCATTTTTTTCAGATATCAGTGAAGTCTTTTGCCTGAAATGATGTATAGTAACCTAGGGAAACCATTTTGCTCAGAAAATAATCAAATACAGATACTTGTTTTGAACTTATGTTTGAAGCCATCAGAAAGTTGACATGGCAGAAAGGAATTAAATGTCCCAAATTAGAAAAAAAAATTTTTAAAAAGGAATTCCAGAGAAAGAGATCAGAATCTAGAACTAAATTTTGCTCGAATTTATTTCCTATATTCTGTCTGACATGGCCGGCAACCTGAGAAGAACTTTAAATGTAATTATAAATCGAGAAGGACGTGGACAGACAGGACTGGATCACAAGGCTTGCCAAGGAGGAGGACACATTAGTAATTACTTCAAGCTTTACACTTTACCGAATTAGCTGGTCTATAAATAAGAGGAAGCAGTAAATAGGGCAGCTTTTGCAGGGGCTTAAGAATTAGCTTTAAATATCTCATTCTCGGATTACTTGTAGAAAAATGGTGATTGTCAGTCTTAGCTGCCTGTAGAAAGCAAATATAAATCCAATCAGGAGGAAGTTGGCATCAATCTAGGTCTCGAATTGGACCTGAAATTATTCATGATAAATATGCGGCCTTCCAGTGGAAAATATCCAGGCAAAGGAGAAGATACCAGAACATAAGTAAAAACAAATAAAAGTGAGGGGCTCCTTGGTTGCCCAGTTGAGCATCCAACTTGATTTCAGCTCAGGTCATGATCTCAAGATTTGAGAATGAGCCCCCTGTGGGCTCTGTGCTGACAGTGTGGAGCCTGCTTGGGATTCTCTCTCTCTCTCTCTCTCTCTCTCTCTCTCTTTCTTTCTGTCTTAAAATAAATAAGCATTTTTTTTATGGGGCGCCTGGGTGGTGCAGTCGGCTAAGCGTCCGACTTCAGCCAGGTCACGATCTCACTGTCCGTGAGTTCGAGCCCTGCGTCAGGCTCTGGGCTGATGGCTCAGAGCCTGGAGCCTGTTTCCGATTCTGTGTCTCCCTCTCTCTCTGCCCCTCCCCCATTCATGCTCTGTCTCTCTCTGTCCCCAAAATAAATAAACGTTGAAAAAAAATTTAAAAAAAAATAAATAAGCATTTTTTTTAAAAAAAGAGACATGAAAATGGCAGATACCATAAACACATAGGATCCAAAAAGCAAATTTATTAAAACTGACTTTCAAATAATTTATATTATACTAGAAGACAAGACTGAGAATTTCAGCAAAAATTTAAATTTTATAAATTTTGAAAAAGAGAAATTTTCTGGATCTGAAAAGCACAATGATGAAAATTTAGACAAGAGGTCATGCATTTGAGAGTGTATTAGAAAAAGAAGTGTGACACGTAAACTAAGTCAGAAAACATGTTCAGACAAATGCAAAGAATATTAAAGAAAGGACAACTGGGAAAATTTTGTGATAGAAGTAAAGATATGCATGCATTTCACTGATGATGAGTGATATTGAACATCTTTTCAGGTGCCCATTAGTCATCTGTGTGTCTTCTTTGAAAAAAAAATGTTTGCTCATGTCTTCTGCCTATTTTTAATTAGAGTATTTTTTTCTGTTTTTGGTGTTGAGCTGTATAAGTTCTTTATATATTTCTGATATTAACCGTCTATCAAATCTAATATTTGCAAATGTCTCCTCTGATTCAGTAAGTTGCTTTTTGTCTTGTTGATGGTTTTCTGGATTGTGCAAGTGTTTTATTTTTATGTGGTCCCAATAGTTTCTTTTTCTTTTTTATTCCCTTGCCTTGAAAGATATATCTAGAAAGATGTTACTACTGCTAATGTCAAATAAATTACTGTTAACATACGTTCTTTTCAAGAAAGGTTATGGTTCCAGGTCTCACATTTAGGTCTTTAATATAATTTCAATTTATTTTTGTGTACAGTATTTAAAAATGGTCCATTTTCATTCTTTTGAGTGTATCTGTCCAGTTTTCTCTTTGGTCTATGTCTCTATCTTGGTGCCAGTGCCATAGTATTTTGATTACTACAGCATTATAGTATATCTTGAGATCTGGAATTATGATATCTTCAGCTTGGTTCTTTCTCAAAATTGCTTTGGCTCTTTGGGGTCCTTTGTGCTTTCATACAAATTGAGTATTATTTGTTCTAGTTCTGTGAAAAATGCGATTGGTATTTTGATAGGGATTGCATTAATTTGAAGATTGTTTGGGGTAGTGTGGACATTTTAATAATATCAATTCTTCAATCCATAAGCATGAGATATTGTTCCATTTGTTTATGTCATTGCAATTTCTTTCCTCAATGTTTTATAGTTTTGGGAATACAGGAATTTCTCCTCCTTGGCTAAGTATATTCTTAAGTATTTTGGGGGGAGGGTGCATTCATAAGTGTAATTGTTTTCTTAATTTGTGTTTCAGATACTTTCTTATTAGTGTGTAGAAATGCAATGTATTTCTGAGAAATGCTAATTAAAACCACAAGGAGATATCATGTTCCTCACTTCAGAATGACTAGAATCAAAAAGATAAGAAATAACAAATGTAGGTGAGGGTGTGGAGAAAAAGAAACCTTTGTGCACTATTGGTGGGAGTGCAAATTGGCCCAATCGTTATGAAAAGCAGTATGGATGTTCTTCAAAAAATCAAAAATAGAAATACTATAACCCAATACTTCCACTACTGGATATTTACTCAAAGAAAATAAAAACAGTATTTCAAAAAGATACATGCACCCTTATGTTTACTGCAGCATTATTTACAAAAATCAATATATGGATGCAACCCAAGCATCCACAGCTAGATGAATGGATTAAAACGTGATTATACACACACACACACACAGACACACACAGACACACACACACACACACACACACACACACACATATATATATGCTCAGTCATTAAAAAGAATAAAATCTTGCCATTTGTGACATGGAAGGACTCATAGGGTATAATGCTAAGTGAAATAAGCCAGACTACGAAAGAAAAGTACCATATGATTTCACTTATATGTGAAATCGAACAAATAAAACAAATGAATAAAAGAACAAACAAAAAGCAGAATAAGATCTATAAGGACAGGGAATAAACTGATGGTTGCCAGAGGGAAGGGGAGTGGAGGCAAAATGGGTGAAAGGGAGTGGGGGATCCAGTCTTTTATTTATTAAATGAATATATCATGGGGATAAAAGTTACTGCATGAGGACTATAGTCCATAATGTGGCACTGTGTAATGACAGATGGTAACGACACTTGTGATGAGTGTAGCATAACATAGAAACTTGTTGAATCACCATGTTGTACCCCTGAAACTAATGTAACATGCATGGCAACTATAGTCAAGAAATTAAAAAAATAATAATAAAAAGAAAACTAAAGAGTGAAAATAGAGGAAAGAGCATGAAAACATCGGATATAGTCAGCACTCCAATGCGTTAGCATCCCAGGAGAGGAAAGAGAACTGAGCACAACATCTCAAATGGAAATGGTAGACATTTTACCAAAAATGACCAATGATATCAAATCACAGTTTCAGGAAGTGCTACAAATAAGAGAAAAGTAAATACACATATAAAACACCAGAAACATAATAAAACTTCTGAAATTTTCTGAAAAGTAAATGTATAAAGAACAGTTGGAGGTAAAAAAAAAAAAGCTGACTCTAAAAGAGAGAGAGTTAAACTTTGTCACTTCGTCAGTTTAAAATTAGACAGTGAAAGCCAACAAAGGATGTACCAATACTTTTAAAGTTCTGAAATAACATAAATGCCTTATTCTTGATATCCATCAAATATCCATCAAAAAAGAGACAAAATAAAGAATTTGTCACCAACAGAACCACAATAATGAAAATACTAAATTTCATTTTTTTAGGCAAAGAGTAATGATCTCTGATGCAAGTGGTAAGTTATAAAGAGGATTTCTTAAAGGAATAAATATGGGAGAAATTTAATTGTATAATTGATTGTATAGCATAATACAATTTCATGAAATATTAAAATGTATATTGTATTATAAACTTTTGAGCAATTTAAAATGTATCTAATACACAAAGCAATAGCGTATAGTTTGAGAGTGGGATAAATTGGTTTTAAGATATTGCAAAGTAGTTGTACTTTTTGCGAATAAACCAAAGTACCAATTTATATTATATATGGAAGAGTCAAGAATGCACAATGTAATTCTATTAACTGATTAAAATATTCTGATACTGGATTTCTTTTGAAAGAACACCTTAAAGATTTTAGAGTTTACATGTAAGTTACACCTGTTGAAAGTAAATAGTGAAAAAACATGCAACACAAATGTGAACTAAAATATAACTTTCGATTCATCTATATTAACATAAAAATATTAGACACAGTTAAGTCTCAGCCATTTCCCATATGATGGAGGCAAATGTGTGATTTGCACTATATTATGTTCTTTAGCTGATTACATAACAGAAGATTTCATATGGTATATTGACAGGGTGAGGAAACAGGCAGATAGATAGATGATAGATAATAGATAGATGATAGGTAGATAATAGATGCTACATAGATAGATGATAGACAATAGATGATTGAGAGATGATAGATAGATAGTTGATAGATGATAAATAGAATATTACTCATCCATTAAAAAGGGTACAGTAATAGGATTGGATTTATTCTTACACAGGAAAAAATAGAAAACTGGTCAAAATATATAAGACACATATTTTGAAACATTAGGTATCAGATACCATAGGACTGCAGTCCCTGAGAGAGGAATAATAGTCAAAATGAGTCCCACTTTCTCCCCAGGCTTCTGTATGGGAGCAATATTGGAACCCACACTTAGGGAGAAGAATCCCAGAAAGGGCAGGATCACCTGAGTTGAGAAAACAATCAAAATTCAAAACTGAAGAAAATGCAATATGTAGGAAAGCGATAAAGACAGAAGGAAGCCAGAGATCATCATTATGATTCCTTTATAACTCTTGCTAAATCCTAAGCCAGACTTACACAAGATGAAATTCCAAGAGGCTCAGCAAAGAACAGCCTCCAGGGATCTGGAACCTGAATGATTCCTAGACCTCACACTGCAGGATGGCATGATAGCTTTGACTAGACAAAGTGGAGAATCCTCACTCATCATCCAGGATGTCTTAGCAGGTACTATGAAAGGAAGGGTCATGGCCTATTAATAGTGCTAAACTAGCTCTGGGTTAAAGGCTGCTCTAAATTGACCTTGCTGAATTTAAAGAATAGTGTCAGACACACATACACACACACACACACACACACACACACACACACACACACACAATTCTCAAGTTAATAAACTGCTTGTTGCAAAAAAAGACAAATACTGTTCAAAGGAAGGCAATAAAATCTAAGTACTCAATAAGGTAATATCCATTAAATGTAATAATACAATAAATGTAATATCTATTATATGATTAAAAAATAACCTAAAATGCCAAGAAGCAGAGAAATAAAACCCATACACAGGAGAAAGTTAGTGACCCATAAAATGACAGAGAAGAAATAATTTGCAAGATGTTAAAAATATTATACATATATGAGAAGATCATGTGGTTCTTATTCTTTCTTTCATTAATGTGACATATCACATTGATTGATTTGTGGATATTGAACCAGCCCTGCAGCCCAGGAAAAATCCCACTTGATCATGGTGAATAATTCATTTAATGTATTGTTGCATCAGGTTTGTTAGTATTGTGTTGAGAAATTTTACATCCATGTTCATCAGGGAAATTGGTCTGTAGTTCTCCTTTTTAGTGGGGTCTTTGGTTTTGGAATCAAGGTAATGTTGGCCTTGTAGAATGAGTTTGGAAATGTTCCCTCCATTTCTAATTTTTGGAACATTGTCAAAAGAAGAGGTGTTAACTTTTCTTTAAATGTTTGGAAAAATTCCCCTGAAAAGCCATCCAGTCCTGGACTCTTGTTTGTTGGGAGATTTTTGACTACTGATTCAATTTCTTTACTGGTTATGGGTCTGTTAAAATTTTCTCTTTCTTCCTGTTTCAGTTTTTGTATTTTATATGTTTCTAGAAATTATTCCATTTCTTCCAGATTGACCAACTTGTTGGCATATAACCACATGATCCTCTCAACAGATGCTGTAAAAGCATTTGACACAATACAGAATCCTTTGTTGATTAACACCCTCAAGAAAGTGGGGATAGAAGCATCATACCTCAAGATAATAAAGGCCATATACCAAAAACCTACCGCTAATATCATCCTCAATGGGGAAGAACTGAGAGCTTTCCCCCTAAGGTCAGGAACATGATAAGAATGTCCACTCTCACTCTCACCACTGTTATTCAACATAGTCTTGGAAGTCCTAGCCTCAGCAATCAGACAACACAAAGAAATAAAAGGCATCCAAATTGGCAACAAGGAAGTCAAAGTTTCACTCTTCAGATGATATGATACTCTATGTGGAAAACCCAAAAGACTCTATGAAAGAACTGCTAGAACTGATATATGAATTCAGCAAAGTCGCAGGATATAAAATCAATGTACAGAAATTGATTGTATTTCTATACACCAATAATGAATCAGCAGAAAGATAAATCAAGGAATTGATCCCATTTACTATTGCACCAAAACCCATAAAATACCTAGGTATAAACCTAACCAAAGAGGTGAAAAACCTATACATTGAAAACTACAAAAAGCTTATGAAAGAAATTAAAGAAGACCCCCCCCCCTCAAAATGGAAATATAATCTGTGCTCATGGATTGGAAGAATAAATATTGTTAGAATGTTGATACTACCCAAAGCAATCTGCATATTCATATTCAATGCAATTCCTATGAAAATAACACCAGCATTCTTCACAGAGCTAGAACAAGCAATCCTACAATTTGTATGGAACCAGAAAAGACCCTGAATAGCCAAAGCAATCCAGAAGAAGAAAACCAAAACTGGAGGCATCACAATTCCAGGCTTCAAGCTGTATTATCAATCATTAAGACAGTGTGAAACTGGCACAAGTATGATAGATCAATGGAACACAATAGAGAACCCAGAAATGGACCCACAAACATATGGCCAACTAATCTTTGACAAAGCAGGAAAGAATATTCAGTGGAATAAAGACAGTCTCTTCAGCAAGTGGTGCTGGGAAAACTGGACAGCAACATGCAGAAGAATAAACCTGAACGACTTTCTTACACCATACATAAAAATAAACTCAAAATGGATGAGAGACCTAAACGTAAGACAGGAAGGCATTAAATCCTAGAGGAGAAAACAGGCAACAACCTGTTTGACCTCAGCCACCGCAACTTCTTACTTGACATATCTCCAGAGGCAAGGGAAACAAAAGCGACAATGAACTATGGGGACCTCATTAAGATAAAAAGCTTCTGCACAGTGAAGGAAACAGCAAAACTAAAAGATACCTGATGGAATACGAGAAGATATTTGCAAATGACATATCATTAAAGGGTTAGTATCCAAAATCTATGAAGAACTTATCAAACTCAACATCCAAAAAACATATAAGCCAGTGAAGAAATGGACAAAAGACTTGAATAGACACATTTCTAAAGAAGACATCCAGATGGCTCATAGACACATGAAAAAATGTTCAACATCACTCATCATCTGGGAAATGTAGATCAAAACCACAATGAGATACCACCTCACACCTGTCAGAATGGCTAAAACTAACAAGTCAGGCAACAACAGACGTTGCTGAGGATGAGGATAAAGAGGAACCCTTTTGCACTGTGAAAACCTATTAACTTGATAACCAGTGGAAATATCCTTCAAAAATTAAATCCAATGAGAGAATGAAAGTACAAGTCAACTAAGGTAAAACATTTGCAAAACTGTTATCTGATAAAGAACTCTTATCCAAAATAAGCAAAGAACTTTTGGGATGTCCAGGTGGCTCAGGCAGTGGAGCATGAGGCTCTTGATTTCAGCTCAGGTCATGATCTTGCAGTTCATGGGATCAAGCCCCACACTATTTGCGTGGACCCTGCTTGGGATTCTCTCTCTCCTCTCTCTCCACAATAAGAAAACAAACAACCCAATTGAAAAAGAGGCTGAAATATCTGAAGAGACTTCTCACCAAAGAAGATATATAAATATCTTCTTGATAAGTATATGAAAAGATGCTTAACATCCTATGTCATCAGAGAATTGCAAATTAAAAAAAGGAAAAAAAAACAAGATACCACCACACACCTACTAAAATGGCTAAAATCCAAAACATTGACAACACCAATGCTGAAAAGGATGCAGATAAAGAGTAACTCCTTATGGGAATGGAAAATGCACCGCCATTTTGGAAGACGATTTGGCACTTACTTACAAATGCGAAACATCGTCTTATACAAGCCGCAAATCCTGTGCCTAGAAATTTAGGGGTATGATGAAATGAGATGAACGCTTGTGTCCACACAAAAACCTTTACACAGATATTACGGCAAAGTATACAAAGGTCTGGAAGAGGCAAAACTATGGAGACGGTCTAAACATCAGTCTTTGTGAGAGATTTGGAGAGGAAGTAGAAGAGGGATCACAGGACAATAAAACTGTCCTGCATAATACTATAGTGATGGATACAGGACATGATGCATCTGTCAAAATTCACAGAACTGGGAAAACAAAGATTGATCCTTAATGTATGTTATCGGCCTTGTATAATAACATGGTATCCATATTTGTTCATTATTTAAACAAATGCACCACATGGGCAAGGTGTTAATATCAGGGAGGATGGATGTCTTTCCATGTGTCTGTTGTCCATATACATGTTTTCTTTGGAGAAATGTCTGCTCATGTCTTTTGCCTATTTAAAAAAAAATGTTTATTTACTTTGAGAGAGAGAGAGAGAGAGAGACTGTGCACAAGTTGGGGGGAGACAAAGAGGGAACGAGAGAATCTGAACCAGGTTCTACATTCAGCACAGGGTCTGATGCGGGGCTGGATCTCACAACTGTGAGGTCATGACCTGAGCCAAAATCAAGAGTCGGGTGCTTAACTGACTGAGCCCCCCAGGTTCCCCTCTTTTTCCCATTTTTTATTGCATTATTTGTTTTTTTGATGTTGAGTTGTATAAATTCTTTATATATTTTGAGTACTAACCCTTCATTGGATATGTCATTTGCAAATATCTTCTCTCATTCAGTACTTTTTTTTAATTTTGTTGATTGTTTCCTTTGCTATGCAGAAGATTTTTATTTTTTTTTTAATTTAACATTTATTTATTTTTGAGAGACAGAGGATGAGTGGGGTAGGGGCAGAGAGAGAGGGAGACAGAATCCGAAGCAGGTTTCAGTCTCTGAGCTGTCAGCACAGAGCCTGATGGCATGGCTCAAACCCACGAACCGCGAGACCATGACCTGAGCTGAAGTCAGACACTTACCCGATGGGCCACCCAGGTGCCCCTGAAAGCTTTGTATTTTGACATCATCCCAATAGTTTAGTTTTGTTTTGTTTCCTTTGCTTCAGGAGACCTATCTAGAAAAATGTTCTTATGGCCAGTGTCAGAAAAATTACTACCTGTGCTTTCTTCTAGGATTTTTATGGTTTCAGGGGCCACATTTAGGTCCTTAATCACTCATCATCAGGGAAATGCAAATCAAAACCACAGTGAGACTCACCTCGCAACTGTCAGAATGGTTGAAATAAAAAAAACACAAGAAGAAAAAACAAGTATTGGTGAGGCCGAGCAGAAAAGGGAACCCTGGTGCCCTGTTAGTAGGAATGCAAACTGGGGCAGCCACTGTGAAAATGGTATGAAAATTCCTCAAAAAATTAAAAATAAAACTACCCTTTGATCCAGCAATCACAGTACTAGGTATTTACCCAAAGATCAAGAAAACACTAATGCGAAAGAATATAAGCATTGCTATGTTTACAACCCTAGCCAAATTATGGAAGCAGCCCAAGTATCCGTCAATTGATGAAAAGATAAACAAGAAGTGGTACGTATACACACATACACACACACACACACACACACACACGCACACACATAATGGGATATTATTCAGGCCTGAAAAGAATGAAATCTTGCACTTGTAGCAACATGGATGGAGCTAGAGAAATTTTAAGTGAAATAAGCCACCTTACAGACAGACACATACCATATGATTTCACACAGAGCCAAAACCTAGTCGGACGGATGCTTAACCAACTGAGCCACCCAGGAACCCCTATTTTTTTAATTTTTATTTTTCAATGTTAATTCTAGTGTGGTTGACATGCAATGTTATATTAATTTCAGGTAACAATAGAGCACTTGATGCTTTAGGAAGCAACCATTTCACGTATATATAAGGCATTATTTCTCTTCTAGAAACAGAGGTAAGCAAGACACAAAGTCCCTGTTCTCAAGCAGTTTACATTTTAGTAAGGAGGCAAAGAATCAGCATAAAATATTAGTAAATAAATGTCAGATACAGCAAATCTATAAAGAAATTAGTATGTTGTCTCAAAAAAAAGTGTTCTTAACCATAGAAAACCAACCCTTATCCGGGTGATAGACTGTATGATAATAAAACATAATATTCATAAAATATATTTGATCACATCAATAACAGTAGTGAGAATTCCATTTAAAAATTAGTAAAATGATGGTTTTGCCATAGATTAAGACAAATTATTCAGCCTATGTTTAAGGAGCACAATCGTATGTAAAGCAAAGGGCACTTTGTCTCTGGAATGTAAGTTTGGTCAGGAGTATTCAATTATAGCTGAAATAAAGATGAATAAAGGCTACAAAAGGCGACTAGTGGAGACAACCAACCCCTGTATTTTAGAACCTAAACTTTGTGGAAGCATTATGGATTGCTTCGACCAACTCATTACCACTTTAAATTTCTCTCAGCTTGGAGACTGGAGTTTTTTGTGTTTTGTTTTGTGTTGTGTTGTGTTGTGTTGTTTCCTTAAAACAGAAAAATAATCCAGATTATCTGAGACCTGTCAGACAGGGTTGGCCTTCCCAGCATTCTCTGGGAAGAACTAGTCTAAGCATAAAGCCAATGTTTTCAACTCTTCTGTGCCCCAAAGACACAATGGTCTACACTCCAAGTTACTTAAGGAACAGAACACAACCCAAAGTCTTCATTTGGAATTTCAGGGGGGGAGAAAAAAAGACCAGTCAACTGGATGAGTAATCCTCTGAGGACACCAAACATTCACCACTAACAGAGAGCTTGACAGAGATCCATTTGTCTGATGGTATCCATAAAGTTGGAGTGCTTGGGCTCTACTGCTATTATGTCTGAATAGAGGAACATAAAGGACTCTCAGCTGGTGACATGGGGAGGAAAAACCATTTCCTCAGAAATGAAACTATGAACACACCTGCCAGTTATATGGGGCGGGGCGGGGGGCGGGGGAGCGATAATCAGTTTGAATGAATTCAAAATAATGCACTAACAAAATACACGGAGAAAAACACAAGTTGAAAATAATTAACCAGAAGAAGACAACTGTAGATTTTTTAAACGCTGATAAGATTTTAATTTGCTCCAAGTTGAAAATAACTACATTGCTGGTGGTTTAAGGCACATAATGAGCAATTAGATCACACATGATAGATTCAGCAGTGAAATATTATCCGTTAACAGCTGGAACTCATAAAAGCATAGCACAGTGTGAACATGAAGTTTGTTAGAATAAACCATCTGCTGAAAAATACTATTCTGCAAATTAAAAATAAAGTTAAAACATTATTTGCCTTATTTAATAGATTTGTGAAAAAATGATGAGCTATTGAAAAAGTAGGTACTACGTTAATTAATTCCCTGTATTAGACAGTTGGCTACGGTATCCAGTAGGGTGCTGCATACAAATATTGCTAAATTTCCCATACATATATATTGCGCATTTAGCATAAATTCTTTGAAGATAAATTTCATAAAGTAGTAAATGTATATTCAAAGTTTTTACTACATATTGCGAATATAGCTTTATTAAGGTTTCAACAATTTACATTCTAAACAATAGTATTAGTCACATTTATTTGTTTTCTCTCTATACCTGCAGTGCCTATTTTGTGACCTTTAACCTTCACTGTTTTTACAGGAGGGAACACACAGGTTTAATTTCCACTTGTATGGTTTCAAGTGTAGAACATCTTCCTAGATTTGTGTAGCCAGGTTGCATTGTGTTTATAAGTGGGTGTGCATGAACGTGGGTGTGAATTTGCCTAGATGGCCTTCACCTACTTGAGACCACACATTCTCACTTAATGATTACTAAAAGAATATTAACTACTCATATTGCAAAATGTATGTTATGCAATAGTTATCCATGCTAGTCTACACTTTATACTTACTTTAATTTTGCCACTACAATGCATATTTGTAATAAAACAGAATTACGTCTCTTAATCTTTTTATTTTGGTGTCTGAAATTTTGATAATAAAATCCTATAACTGCAAAGGATTATATACATAATTACTTACATTTTTAAGTAATTTTCTAATTTCATTTTTAATTATGTTATTAAATCCAAATTTTATTTGGATTAATGCTATTATCTGAGTTCAAGATCAATTTGTTTTTCTTATAAGTTATCACATAACTTATAGTTATCACATAAGTTATCTCCAAAAAACATATACTACCTTTTAGATGATGTATTCTAAAAACTTAGGATTGGTTAGTATAGAAAGATGAAAATATGAGAAAGGTATTTAATCATAATATTTAGTAATCTATGTATTAATTTAAAATTGAAAAAAAAATCTGTGGGTTGGAAAATCCCTATAGTAAGCAAAAGAACCTAGTAAATATGTAACGATAATACAAATATTAGAAAATTCATAAGTAAAAATATATTCCAAGTAGAATGGACATTTAGAATATTATAATCCATTTATCAGACTAAGAAATTCAATTCCTAAGAAAGAAATATGAATATCAATAATGCAAAGTGGATATGTGTCAAGAAACATTTTAAGATTTGTAGGAGAAAAGTCACAGAGACAGTAGATAAATTAGAATAAATGTGTCATTGAGGGGCACCTGGGTGGCTCAGCTAATCATGTTATCCAAATGGATAAATATATATATTTAAATCCCCTGAACTCTGAGAAAACTGAGTTAAAAGCACATGTAGAATCTATTAAATTATCTATATGTTAGGCCATAGAAAATATCAACAGAATTTTGAAAAGTCTAATAAAGCAGACAATACACTTTCTGTCCCAGATGCAATAAACTTAGAAATGGAAGTACAAAATAAATACTTAGATATTGAAAGAGTTAAAAAAAAATGTTTTCAACAACAAAAGAGCAATTTGCAATTGCCAAATATCAAGGACTATGGTTCTCTACTGGTAGCGATTTTGTCCCCGTAGGGACATTTGTTAGTATGTAGACATACCTCGGGGTGTCAAGGTGAGTGGGGGATGAATTCTAGAAGGTAGAGGTCAGATTGAGCATTCGCCCTTGCACAGAGCAGCCCTCCTACAACATAAAGTTATCTGACCCTATACACCAATAGTACTAATGTTAAAAAAACTCTTGTCTGGAAAAAAAAAAAAAAAAATATATATATATATATATATATATATATATATATATATGTTCTTAGCTGTTTGAAATTCCCAGGAATAAACATCAATACCCAAAAGGAAAAAAGTGTAAACATTTTAATTGCTGTGTGAAGGCTCAGAAATCCATGCCAACACAGGAGAAGGAATAAATATACAGTGATATTTTGTAAAATTAAGTAAGTGGAGTTCAAAAAAAAAAAATCCAAGCTGATCAGAAATCATGAAAGAGAAAAAAGTGTGTCATAAAGATATATATTTTTGAAATATATGGGGAGCCTGGGTGGCTCGGTCATTTAATCGTCTGACTCTTGATTTCTGCTCAGGTCATGACCTCACAGTTCATGGGATCGAGCCCCACATCAGGCTCTGCATCAGGCTCTCTCTCTCTTTCTTCCCCTTCCCCTCTCTCTCTCCCTCTCTCAAAATAAATAAACTTTAAAAAAACAAAAATTTAAAAAAATACAAATATGTATATATATATATTATTAAAAAGTTATTTTAAAATAGAATTAAGTAATTTTTTGGTTGTTGTATGCTAACACAACATAAAGAAATAATAATTTTTTTTTTGCTAATTCCTCCTCCAAATTCAACATTGCAGTAATTATAACATGGGACAGATATTACAAAAATAATGTAGAGTACAAAATCACTTATAAATACTGATACAAAAAGTCCAAAGAAACTAAAAGTAATACCATCAATATTGAAACATGAATACCAAAAAAAAATAGCAAGGTTAAACCAATCTCTATCTTACGAATTCAAGTGTGATTCTGAATCAAATGATATAAATAGCCCTGTTAATTAGAACAATTAAAAAATAAACAGGAGGGGTGCCTGGGGGGCTCAGTCGGTTGAGTGTCCGACTTCAACTCAGGTCATGATCTCATGGCTTATGTGTTTGAACCCCCACATTGGGCTCTGTACTGACAGGCCTGGAGCCTGCTTTGAATTCTGTGTCCCTCTCTCACTCTGCCCCTTTCTTGCTCATTCTCTCTCTGTCTCTGTCTCTCTGTCTCTGTCTCTGTCTCTCTCTGTCATAAATAAAACATTAAACGAAATTTTTAAAAAAAGTAAAAAGTAAAAAATAAATAGATTCTCAATACATATTGAAGATATATTTATTAGAATGTTATACTCAAGTCTTTGAAATTTCTAAAAGCCGAAGAGTCTGATTTTTTATGCATGCATACATACTCGTGTGTGTGTCAAAGAGAGGGGGAAAGAAGTATTTTTATTTTCATATTTTATTAATTAGAGATATAGAAGTGGATATATAGATATTAATTTGCACATGCAAAGAGAAACCATCACATAGAGTCTATTATCGTATCTAAAGGAAATTAAAGCCAATCAAAACATTTAATGGTAGATAAAATAAAAGTACAATCATTGGAATTGAAGTTGGTATAAAGATATGAGTTTATACTATTATAGTTTTATAACAGAAAAATTCAAACTTAACCTAAAAATTTGTATAAAATGAGAGAAAAAATGAAAGTAGTTAACTCCCTTAAAGAGAGAGAGCTTTAACTTGCTATATCTATATGCTTATCTATTTATCAATTTTTGTATCTATTTATTCAGATATATAAATGTAGGCCTGAGTAAGTAGAAAGGCATAGATGATCCTCAGAAAAAGATTTAGCATCATAAAGACACATTCATCTATCAATTTATTGCAAGCCGAAAGTAAATTTCATCAGTATGGTTCAGCAAATTTTAAATAACCCCAAGATTAAATAACAGACATATATACTAGCAATAAAGGAAAAATAAAGGGTACGTGAAACTCAACAGCTATTAAAATAAATTATTAAGTCTTAGTAAATAAAATGATGAAGCATTGATTTAGCGATAGATATATTGGAAGCTGCAATAGAATAAAAGCTAAAAATACACCCATGTAAGCATGTGAGTTTAGGATGCACTTTTCAGATAACGTTACCGAACAAAGGTCAAAAGTTGGGTTTTTTTCTTATGGTCTTACTGGCTTGAAGAATCAGGGGAGAGCCAAGATAACTATGACAACAATAGAATAAAAGCACAGTGCGAGGCATCTTTAGAAGCCTATACATTTCACATATAGTGGCAATAAGCACTTTAAATAAACTGACAAGTTAAAGATATAGACACCGATTTTTCTAATAAATACAGTACAGTGCTGTAAATCTGTTTTCTCTTCCTTATGATTTTCTTAATATTTTCTCTTCTCTAGCTTGCTTGCTTTATTGTAAGAATAGAGTATATAATACACATAATGTGAAAAGTATGTGTTAACTGTTTATGTTATTGGTGAGCAGGGTATTCGTAGCTAAGGTTTTGGGGGAATCAAAAGTTTTATGCAGATTTTCCACTTCATAGCATCAGTGTCCCAACCCCTGTGTTGCTCAAGGGCAATTGTATCCTAATCTGTAGAACAACCAGTAAATGAATATACAAGTAGATATTGACAAAATGTTAATAGAAAATGAAAGTGGGTTTCTAAAAGCATTACTAACACTCATGATTTCCTAAATATATTCAGGAACTAAAAGTTATTATATTTTAAATTCATTAGTGCCTATTTGGTTAAAAACAATAATGTATGAAAAGATGCTCATTATCACTCATCATCAGGGAAATACAAATCAAAACTACGATAAGGTATCATGTCACACCTGTCAAAATAGCTAACATTAACAACACGGGAAACAACAGATGTTGGCAAGGATGTGGAGAAACGGGAACATACCTGCACTGTTGCTGGGAATGCAAACGGGTGCAGCCACTGTGGACAATTCTATGGAGGTTCCTCAGACAGTTAAAAATAGAACCACCCTAAGCGTCCGACTTCGGCTCAGGTCACGATCTTGCGGTATGTGAGTTCGAGCCCCGCGTAGGGCTCTGTGCTGACTGCTCGGAGCCTGGAGCCTGTTTCAGATTCTGTGCCTCCCTCTCTCTCTGCCCCTCCCCTGTTCATGCTCTGTCTCTCTCTGTCTCAAAAATAAATAAACGTTAAAAAAAAATTTAAAAATAGAACCACCCTATGATTTAGCAGTTGCACTACTAGGTATTTATCCAAACAATACAAAAACACTAATTCAAAGGGATAGATGCACCCCTATGTTTATAGCAGCATTATTTATAATAGCCAAATTATGGAAGCAGTCCACATCTCCATCAATGCATAAATGAAGAGGACGTCACACACACACACACACACACACACACACACACACAATGGAATATTATTCAGCCATAAAAAAGAATGAAATTATGACAGTTGCAACAATATGGATGGGGCTAGAGACTATAATGCTAGGCAAAATAAGCCAGTCATGGAAAGAGAACTACCATATCGTTTCACTCATAGGTAGAATTTAAGAACCAAAACAAATAAACAAAGGAGAAAATGAGAGAGAGAGAGAGAGAGAGAGAGAGAGAGAGAGAGAAACTGAGAAGCAGACTTAACTATAGACAACAAACTGATGGTTCCCAGAAGGGAGGTGGGTGGAGGCTGGATTAAGCAGGTGATGGGGCTTAAGGAGGGCACTTGTGATGAGCGCAGGGTGATGGATGGAAGTTTCGAATCACTATTGTGTGATTCGATACAGCTGAAACTGACATCACACTGTATGTTAACTACACTGGAATTAAAATTAAAAAACATGATTAAAAATAAATGTCGAAATATAATAATAATAATAATTAATAATATTGTCTTCTATCCTCTCCTCTTTTCTTTCTTCTGGTCTATAAATGTTCACAAGTATATTTTTTATAAATGCTAACACATATACCAAACGGCTATTTTTAAAATGTGTCATTGAGGGGCACCTGGGTGGCTCAGTCGGTTGAGCCTCCGACTTCAGCTCAGGTCACGATTTCATGGTCCGTGAGTTTGAGCCCGGCGTCGGGCTCTGGGCTGATGGCTCAGAGCCTGGAGCCTGCTTCCGATTCTGTGTCTCCTTCTCTCTCTGCCCCTCCTCCGTTCATGCTCTGTCTCTCTCTGTCTCAAAAATAAATAAACGTTAAAAAAATTAAAATGTGTCATTGAGTATGCATCAGGCCTACTCACTCTTCACAAAATTCTAGATCTCTCATATTTACCTGGAGTTCATAATAGTTTGGACTTATCTTACAATTTCATTGATCCAGGAGGGACACGTTACTTCTCTACGCTATGAATTTCTCTGATTGGTAATACATCTTAACGTAGAATTCCATGTCCGGTTTGCGTGTGGCCTGGGCTCTACCTCAAGTATGGCTTTTGCTCAGCTCTGTTTTAGTACAACCACCTGTCAGTTTGTGGTCGCATCCTGACCCTCCCACAGGGAAGCCGGCTGGTGGAAAAACTGTTCATTATGGGCAGAGTGAGGCCCAAACCTTGATGTCCCAGGATAATCTGCAGAACTGTTTTTGTTTTTGTTTTTAATTTTCAAATATGCTCCATTTTGTATGATAAATTTTAGGGGTATCTGAGTAAGAGATATGGGCAGGGGAAAGTACCTCACACCAATTTTCTATTTGGTGATTAACTCACTCAGGTTTTCCCCACCCACAACTGTCACCTCTAAATCTCCAAATCTTACTACACTCCAAGACAACAGACAGCACTGAGCATATATATTCTCCCACTGGATTTGCCTGTGTCATTAAGCTTAGTGTTTGATGGGGTTTCTGTTAGAATTTTTTTTATTTAATGGAATCCTGGGTCATCTTCTTCCATCTGGTTCCATCCGCACCATATCAATTTGAAATCACATGCTTATAGAATGTGAAATGTGACTTTTCAATTTCAGCAATATATTTCCCCCAATATTTAATAGGTGAACTTGTGAGACTCATTGCTTATATTTAATCAATGGGGAGAAGAGATAGTCTGATTCTTGCCTTACAGTTTGATCTTTCCCCCAAATGAAAAGAATCGTTTTTGTTGAAATATTTGAGCTTAATGAAATTTTGAAAATGAATGTGATAGAGTATTGTTTGACCATATTTTTCATTTCATTTCTAGTTTTGCACATAATTCTATCATTGCTCTATCCTTCCTCCTACCTCCTACCCTCCAGGGTAATTTTTCCAAAATCTATATTTTGTCACTTTCCCTGTCATTATTGTAAACAATTAAGTGAAATGAAAAACTAGAGTTTGTATCTTTATCTGGGACAAAAAAAGTAGAATCAAATCTATGTTCACCAATAAACCCAACCAGTCAGTCATAGATTATTGTGTATTTTAAGGATAGCATGGACCCACTGTCAGAAAAATGATCGCTTCTACCTATATGAATGCCACCTATGTGCATCTATGCAGACATCAATGGAAATTAATTTTTTTTCAAATACTGAATCATATAGATGACAGTACCAAAAAACTAGAAGACACTAGTCTTCATGATAAAGGAAACAGAGGAAAATAATCATTTATGTGCATTAGGACATATGATGGAAGAGGATTAAAGAACTTTAAAAATCGATGAATTAAAGCTGTTGACACACTAATGCAGATTTAATGCGTTTAATAAATGTTGTCTGGAGGGACCTTATATAGATATCTATGATCGCTTTATTCATAAATGTGCTAGAGGGAAAGATGTTTTCGAGGAAACTAAAATTGAAATTAGGCTATACTTGCTTGAAATAAGAAAAGTCCGAGATTACCGAATATTTTAGATGCCAGATAAAAGAGAATGACAGGTGTGCTATGATAATCAGCAATGGTTGTTAACACAATATATCAGATCAGTATATGAATTAGCTTTTGAATTACAAGGACAAATGGATCAAGTCTTAAGTCTTTAATAGATTGGTCTTCTTATTATGCTGAGATGTCTTTTTCCCTGGTTTTCCACAAGGAGATTACAAATTTGCAAACCTCAGCTGGTCTCATTTTATGCTCCTGCTAAGCCAGAAGCTCTGTAGTTCATCAATCAATGTCTCTAAGTGCTCACAAGTTATATACAGCTTTGTAGCTAAAAACTGCCTTTCCAACTTCCTAAATTATCACCTTCATTTATTCTTGTTTTTTTTTTTTTTGCCATCACTTACTTATTAATCATTCCAAACATAAGAATGTAAGTTGCTATGCCTTTATTGTTCAATTTAGCCAAATTTCTCCAAAGCTAATAATCGGATTCTATTTGCTTTTCAAAGATCAGATTAAGTCTGAGTATGAGTGAATATGTGCTTTGTACTTACATTATTATGGTGTGAATTTGCTGTGCTCCTCCATACACACATAAGTAGAGACCATATCCATACCCACAATTTCAAAGGTCCAACCAAGGAGGCAAAAGGGCTCAAGTTGTAGGACCAGTGGTAAATTATAGTCACCTTTTTGAGAGCTTTTGGGAAACGGTGGGAGACAAAAGAATATAAATCATTTTAGTCTACAGGTGAATGGACTTATGTCTAGCCATGGGAGATAAAATTATGATACCCCTAAAATGCATACATCCTAATCATCCCAATCCTAAACTCCAGAACCTGGAACTATGGCAGTGGGGAGTTAGATTATAAGTGGAGTTGAGGTTACTGAGCAACTAACTTTGAGATGGGAGGTTGTCCTGGGTGGGAGGACCCAATGTGATCGCAAGTTTCCCTGCAAATGGAAGAAGGAGACAGAAGAGAGATAACTGGAAAAAATAACAACATGAGAGATACTTGGCTCAACATTGATGACTTTTAGATGGAAGAGTGAGGCCGTGAGCCAAGGAATGCAGGCAATCTCCACATGCTGGAAAAATTAAATAAACAGATTTTCCCATAAAGCTTCCAGTAGGACAGCAGCCCTGCCAATAAATATAAATTTCTGCCCTTGAGGGGTACCTGGGTGGCTCAGTCAGTGAAACCTCTGACTTTGGCCCAGATCATGATCTCACGGTTTGTGGGTTTGAGCCCCCAGTCAGGCTCTGTGCAGATAGCTCAGAGCCTGGATCTTGCTTCAGATTCTGTGTCTCCCTCTCTCTGCCCCTCCCCTTCTTGCATTCTGTCTCTGTCTCCATCAACAGTAAATAAACTTAAAAAAAAAAAATTCCACCCTTGAGTCTTATTTCAGACTTTGACCTTCAAAACTATGATAATAACACTTCTTCATTTTAATTCACTAAATTGGTGGTAATTTGTTATGACAGGAAGCTAATACACTAATTTTATCTCCTTGCTGACAGTGCGGAGTCTGCTTGGGATTCTCTCTCTCCCACTCTCTCTGTCCTTCCCCTCCTCACTTTCTCCATCTCTCAAAAGAAATAAATAAATTTCAAAAAAATTTCTTAATTAAAAAATAGATTTGGGAGAAAAAATAGCTATTATAAACATAAAGAACTAAAGGAAACCATCTTTTTATTTTATTTTTTAAAACTTTCTTATGTTTATTATTTTTGAGGGAGAGAGACAGAAAGACAGAGTGCAAGCAGAGAAGGGACAGAGAGAGAGAGAGGGAACCACAGAATCTAAAGCAGGCTCTAGGCTCTGAGGTGTCAGCACAGAGCCGGATGTGGGACTCAAACTCGTGAACCCTGAGATCATGACCTGAGGTGAAGTTGGATGCTTAGCTGACTAAGCCACCCAGGCGCCCCAAGGAAGCCATCTTTAAAGAAGTAAGGAGAGTAGGATAACAATGTTGAATCAGGCAAATTAATTAAGATCAGGTCAGAAGGATGGGCCCTAATCCAGTATGACAGGTTTCCCTATAAAAAGAGGAAAATTTAGATAGAGATGTATAAGCACACAAGGAGAACACAACATGAACATGAAGGCAGTGATTGAAGAACCCCAAAGATTGTTAGCAAACCACCAGAATTTACCAAAGGAGCATGGCACAGATTTTCCCTCTCAGTCCTTGAAAGAGCCATCCTGTTGGTACCAGATCTCAGACTTCAAGCTCCCAGAACTAGGAGGCAATAAATTTCTCTTGTTTAAGCCACCCACTCTGTGGTACTTTGCTATGGCAACCCTGGGAAACTAATGCTTGAATCTAACGACAGAGCACTACATACATGAAGTAAAAACTGACCGAAGAGCAGCATCAGCAAAATGGCGGATTAGGCGGCTGCACTTTTTCATTCCTCCAAAGGGGAAAAAAAAAGGACAAACATAAACTGTCAGAACCAACTTTGTCCAAATCCTGAAAAATAGTCGATGGATGACAGCAACCAAATGAAAGTGGACTTAAGAACCAACAACTGGAAAATCATAAGAAAATGTGTCAGTTTTGCGTGCCTTCGCTCCAACATCTCTTCAACGTAGTGGCAATATTGAAGCCACAGAAGTTTCTGTTCTTCATGTGGGTTCCTGGTCTCTGGTTCCAGAGGGAACGGAGTAGATTTTATTGTTAAATTGTTGTGTGGGTCTGTTCTAAACTGTCCGGGGGGGGCCTGATGGAAGGCTCTCATCTCTGTGTTGCCAGAAAGCAGACCAGAAAAGGGCAGGTATTGTTCAAAAATCCTGCAAGGAGAGTTACAAGATATATGAGGCAGAAATTTGAAGTCAAGATATTTGACAGGCCACTAGAGAAAAAGCACAGAAGAAAATATTCACTGGGTAATGAGCACACTCAAAAAAGGCCATGTATATTGTGGGATGTACAAAGTCAAATGCATGCGTACTTCAAGGCACATGCTCACAAATGACCCAAAAAGACCCTAAGCTTTCAGCCTTGGGCTGGGCCCCAGGCTCAATGTCAGGGAAACATGATATTGAAAGAGTCCTGTAGCACAGACTCAACCTACAAAGACCGGAGAACGTGTTTGTTTTGTTATTTTTGCCTGTTTTATTTTCGTTTGTTTTGTTGTGTGTATGTTTGTTTGTTCAGCTTTTAGCCTACAAGAAAGTCTCTGTCAAAACATTAGCTGAACATGAGTTAAAGGACAAAAAATTCAGTGACCACACCCTACAAGAAATACAACTTTATAGAAGTGGTCCGGAAAATTCCACCAAACAAGTGGGCTGCTAGAGCTCTTAACAATGAAACGAAGCAAAAACACACCCACACAAACAAAATAAAACAAGACAAAGCAAAAACTTAGTAAATCCCAGGGAAAAGAGAGAATCTGTTTTCTATATTAGCCATCTAATACTCAAATATCCAGTTTTCAACAAAAATCATGAGGCATGCAAAAAAAAAAAAAAAAAAGGAAAGGAAACTATAACCCATTCATAGAAACAAATTAAATCGACAAGAACTGCTCCATACATCAAACTTACTAGACTAAAACTTTAAAACCACTGGCTTCACTTTGCTCAAAGGGCTAATGGAAACCTGAGAAATGAAATAAAGGAATCAGAAAACAACATATAAGATAAGGAGAATATCAGCAAAGAGGTAGAAATTATATGAAAAAATAAAGGAACCAAATAGAAATTATGGAGCGGTAAACGACCATAGTGGAAAGTCAGAATGCACCAGAGCAATTCACTTCAGTGAACTTGAAAAGGAGACCATGGAAGTTATGGAGTCTGGGGAGAAAGAAAAATGAATAAAGAAAAGCTAACAGAGACTAAGTGACCTTTGGGATATCATCAGGATGTCAGCCCCTCCCTTTCTTCCTTCCTTTCTCTCTCTCTCTCTTTTAAATATCTCAATTACTAAGAGATGTGCTAAGTACCTCCACTGTATGAGTGGACATACTCTTCACCTTTCTTTGGGAATTGATAACAATTCTAAGGAAAGTGAAAAACAAAATGTATGTTGCAACGGACTGAACATTTGTGCTCCCTTAAATGTGCACGTTGAAATCTTACCACAAGTGTGACAGTAATAAGATGTGGGTCTTGAGGAGGTGGTGAGGTCACAAGGATGAGACAGATTCTCTTAAATCAGATCCGTCTCTTCTGACCCCACAGAGCTTTCTTGCCTTCTTTGTGCTGCGTGAGTGCAGAAGCAGAAGTCAGTAATCTAAAACCTGGAACGCGACTCTCCTCTAAACCTGTCCAGGAGAATGCCTTGCTCGTGAATTTCTGGCCTCCCGGACCATGACACAAATTTCTACTGTTAAGCCTCTCAGTCTGTGGTGCTTTGTTGTAGCCCAAGCTGACTGAGACACCAGACTCACACCCAGGCCTCCATACCCTCCCTAACCTTGGCCCCATAACTCTTCGGGCTTCATTGCTCACTGGTGCTTTCACAAATGTTTTTCAAAATAATTGTTCAACATTTTATATTTTTTAAAATTTATTTATTTTTGAAAGAGAGAGAAAATGAGAGAGAGAAACAGAGCATGGGCGGGGGAGGGGAAGAGAGAGAGGGAGACACAGACCCTGAAGTAAACTCCAGGCTCCGAGCTGTCAGCACGGAGCCCGACGCGGGGCTCGAACTCACGGACCGTGAGATCATGACCTGAGCCGAAGCCGCATGCTTAACCGACCGAGCCACCCGGGTGCCCCTGTTCAGCTCTAGCTGGTGTAATGCTTATTTTGAATTCTCTGGTCCACATTGCAATTATGGGAAGTTTTGATATAAAAATTATTACATGGATACTTGTGAAATAATGTATTCATCCATTTAACAATTACATTAGTTGCCAAGCTGTGACTGGGGACCTGAACACACAGTGATAAAAATGACTTATTGTCTACCCTCCTAGAGTTTAGGTAAAAAAAAAATACCTAAAGAGATGAGTGATTAATTACTTAATCAATTAATTTTACAAAGAATGGAAGCTGTATACACAAAAGAGCATAGTAAGAGGGAAATGAATGATTAAAGCTATTATATTTACAAAGAAAATAAATCCTTCCAGAGCAGGCTTGAAAGAAGTGAGGAGTGGCCCATGTGAGAAAAGAGAGCTTCTGTGGATAAAGGAACAATTGAAAACTTTATGAGTCAAGTTTTTGGGCAAGGGCAAAAATGTGAGGATACCTTATGCTCTGGCCCAGTAAAAGACAAGTCACAGAGATATCTTAGAATCAGACCATGATGGAAAAGAGTGTGTAAGTTCTTGTCAACCATGGTATTATTTTGAGTTAATTTCATTTCATTTACTTATTTTATTTCAGTGCCTATTTCTTTTTATTTCTTTTTATTTCTTTTCTTTTATTTACTTTTATTTATTTCAGTGCCTATTTATTTTATTGTCTATTTATTTATTTTTTGAGGAAAGAGAGAGTGCAAGCAGGGAGACAGAGAATCCCAAGCAGATGCCGCTTGGGATCATGACCTGAGTCAAAGCAAGATGCTCAGATGACTGAGCCATCTAGGCGCCCCTATTTTGAATTAATTTTACATGTGATAAGAATACATTAGATAATTTTACCAGGGGATAATATGATCTTGTTTATGTTTCAAGAGGATCTGTCTGGTGCACTTTGGAAAATAAAGGATATGGGTACAGAAAGAACCAGGGAACCAAGTCCTCGGGCTCCAGGAACCCAGGACCAAAGGGCAGTGACTCAGATCGGAATGGTGATAGTATGGGTGATGGGCCGTGGTCAGCACAGGGATGCATTGTGAAGGCAGCACAAAGAGGAGCTGTGGATAAGTAGCATGTGGGGAGTGAGAGAAATGGAGTAGTCAATGGTGACCCCAAGCTCTGGGAGATGAGTCTTGTCAGTGGAAGAAAAACGATGGCCTTCATTATGAGATACTTGGAGAGCGGCGCGTTCAAAAGAAAACTTGTTTTTAATTCTGATTTGGAAATGCATGGTGACTGTTGTCTCCAGAACCAAGGATTTTGGGGTCCGGAAGCTAGCATTCCATTACAGCCTGTGACTACACAGGCTCGGATATAATCCATGAGAACAAATTAAAGGACCACGGAGTGATTCTGGAGACAGAAATTAGCTCAACAACATTCTGGTTTGGACAGAAGTGGGCAGTTTCCTTTCTAGACTGAGACTCGTTTGTTTGTTTGTTTGTTTGTTTGTTTGTTTATGTATTTTGTGTTTAAGATTTATTTATTTATTTTGAGAGTGAGACTGATTCACAGACAGAGAGTGCAAGTGGGGAAGGGGCAGAGAGAGAGAGGGATACAGAGAGAGAATCCCAAGCAGGCTGGGCACCACCAGGGCTCCTAATGGACCAACTGTTGAGATTATGACCTGAGCTGAAGTCAGACACTTCACCGACTGAGCCAGCCGGGTGCCCCTGAGACTCATTTCTTAAACCCCAGCCAAGAGATTCCACCATCATTTCCAACAATCATTTCAAAGCACGGTCAGAACCTGAATTTTCTCTTCTCTTCTTCTTTTTTTTTTTTTTTTTAAGTGTATTTATTTATTTTGAGAGAGCTAGAGACAGCACGAGTGGGGAAGGGGCAGAGAGAGAGAGAGAGAGAGAACCCAAGTCGACTCCAAACTGTCCACAGAGAATGGTGAGACCAGTTCACAGACTGTGAGATCATGACCTAAGTCCAATCTAGTGTTTACTCAGAGGCTTAACCCACTGAGCCACCCAGGTGCCCCTCTTAACACAGCCAACCATCTCAGTAGTCAGGCACATTTAAGCAAATATCAGAGAGAGAATCTGATCCTGAAGACTGCCAAATTACAACAGTCATTCCCAAATTTGCCATGTTTTTGAGTCAAAAAATTAGGCCTTTGCTCAGGAATGAATGATACTTGGAAGTTTTGAAATAGAAAGATTTGAGAGAACTCAAATAACTCTAAATACCTTGATCAAGGTATCAATGCCATGGAGTTCCTTGTGTGCAAAAGCAGCTTCTAGGATAAAGCTAATCTTTCCTGATTGGAGAATTACATGTTTGCCTTGCAAAGATACGTACATTATCTTCGTTTACCAATCTCTCTTAACCTGAAGTAGCTCCCAGATCTCCAAGTAATGCCAGATAATAGCACATGCAGCTATATATTCAAAAGAAGCCAGTTACAGGATCAGTCTAGAATAAGAAAACTTATCAATATAAATACGGACTTTTTCCCAAGTTACAACCTCAAAAATCTCCAGACGAGTGACAGAATGGATTCTGTGGTGCTCAACCTGGCATGGAAACATAGTTTTGAATTAAGGGCTGGAGTGCTGTCTTCATAACAAAGTAGGGGAAAAAAATGTAATATCATGCCCCAAGAGGGATTTTAAAAATTAGTATCAACATCAAAACTTTAAAATACAAAGGATAATTATTCCTAGCAGATTCACAATTACATCCTGTGTTCGTTTTGCCCAGAGAAGATATAGTTCTGGGAGAATGACACTGAATTAATGGGAGTGGGGGAACTCTGTGCTTTCGATTATGACTCCCCATGTCCTCTTTTTGCTGAACAAATTAACAAGGCTCTTGGCATGTGGTATGTGGTTATTGATAAAGTTATTGATTTTTGTTCTCTATGCGTGCATTATTCAGTATGGGAGATGCTAGACAAATATGGCCCTTTAAATTTAATTACCATTAAATAAAGTTAAATGTTTATGCTCTCAGTCACTGATTAGCTCACTAAAAACTATCATCAGCCATTGCTTGTGTAACCAGAGACCCCTCATCTAACGATCATTGGAGCTGCCTTAGTTAAGAGGCGCCCTCACCAATGTTGAAGATGTTAACTCCTGACACATTTTCTGTTAACAGAATACTCATGAGCCTCTTCCTACAACCAACGCCTAAGGAATTATTTTATAACTTGGTTCATTTTGAAAATTTATGCTCTTCAACTGTTTCGAAATATTAGTTTCCCAGCAGTGAAAACCAAATTCATAAAATACCTCAGGACAATGCAAGTCAAGAGGTTCAAACCCGAAACGATCCATTTTACAACATGTGGTAAAACCCTCATAATCACCTAAGTGAAAACAAGAATTGATCTTAAAGTTCTGCCTTTCCCTCATGTCCTCAACTAATCAATATTCAGATCTTTTTATTTTGCCTCCAAAGACCTATTCTTATGCCAGCTGGTCTCTGGTTTCTAGATTTTCCACATATCTGAGATGTTACCCCTGCCTCCTGACTTTCCTGTCTTCAAATGTATTATCCACACATCCACTGAGAGCGAGTATACAAAATAAATATTAATATGTCATTTTCCTGATGTAAACTCATAGTCAGCAGCTTCCAGGTAAAATCCAGGCTCTTAGCTGCATATACTCCAAGCTTACCTGCATTTTTTTTTTTTTATGTTCTACCAGATTCTTCTTTTCACATTGTACTCCGTGGGGCTTCTATTTTGTTTTCAGTGTATTTGTTCACTACTCAAATACCCCCACACACTTTTATTCCACTGGCTGGTTCTTAATCATCTTTAATGACACAGTTGTAGCAACTAAATGAAAGGTAGATGTGCTCTGTCTCAGCCAGACTGATCCCTAACATCCTAGTGTCCGAGGGAAGGTTATACACAAAGACTTACATATCATATAATTAAAATCAAGTGTTTAGTGTTAACTAAAAAGTATCCCCCCTACTAGAATGACCAAAAAAAAAGAACCCTGCATAATAACAAATTAAAGAAATATATGCAGATTTATGCCTGTGTTGTCAAAAATTGCCAAAATATATAGGGCTATTGCATTGGTCGATTGATTGATGATTGACTGATTGATTGCACATGTCTGGGTAGACTGTTTATGGGCAGGAGATGTTTGAATGCATAAAATAAATAAACACATCACTGAAAAATGTATATGTTGATTTCACATCATTTATTTACCCAACCCCTACAGGAGCAAAATTGCAAATGATTTTTGTCAAGGTGTTTATGTAATGTGTGTACTATTGAAAGCAATAGTCAATATATCCAAAAAGTACAAAACTGGAATGTATTTTCAAAAATAGAGTAATTAAAAAGTTAAGACTTTTATATAGGTTCTAAAAGATATTTTTCTTTAAAAAAAAAAGTTTATTGCTTTATTTTGAGAGAGAAGGAGACAGAGAGTGGGTGGGGGCAGATAGAGAGGGAGCGAGAGAGAATCCCAAGCAGACTCTGGACTAATCTGCATGGGCCCCAAAGTGGGAATTGATCCCACAAACCGTGAGATCATGATCCTACTGAAATCATGAGTGGGACGCTCAACTGACTGAGCCACCCAGGTGCCCCAAAGTTATTTTTCTTCAAATATCCAAAATTGTTTATTGTAATAGGAGGGCAAATGCAAATTATAACTGACAAATATTTAAAAATTAAATCCAAATGAAGTAGAGCTAATATTTTTATTTTTTATGATATTAAGTATAGCGTAAGAATAAAAATATGAACAAAACCAATGTGAAGGCTCATGTAAATAATCAGTATGACACTTGAAGCATGTTACACATACAATGGTACTTATGCAAATTTAATAGTATATGAGTTGTTTAATATAGTAGAGCCCTTGTCCGTTCCAAGATCCCCAGTGGATGCCTGAAATCATGAATAATACCCAACTATATATATATATATACACATATATATATGTATGTATATACATATATATATGTATATACATATATATGTATGTATATATACATGTATATATGTATACATATATATATATACATATATATATATAATGTTTTTTTTCCTATCTGTACATACCTATGATAAATTTTATTTTAAAATTTTTTAATGTTTATTTATTTTTGAAACAGAGAGACAGAGCATGAACGGGGCAGGGGCAGAGACAGAGGGAGACACAGAATCCGAAGCAGTCTCCGGGCTCTGAGCTGTCAGCACAGAGCCTGACGCGGGGCTCGAACTCACAAACCGTGAGATCATCACCTGAGCTGAAGTCGGATGCTTAACCAACTGAGCCACCCAGGAGCCCCTATACGTTTTATTTCATAAATTTGTCACTGTAAGAGATTAACAACACTAATAATAAAATAGAACGATTATAACAATACAATGTAATACAAGTTGTATGAATGTGGTCTTTCTCTCAAAATATCTTGTTGTACTATACTCTTCTTGTGCTGATATGAGATGATAAAGTGTCTATGTGATGAGAGGAAGTGAGGTGAATGACGTAGGCATTGTGACGCAGCATTAGGCTACTACTGATCTTCTGACAATGCGTCTGAAGGTGGACCATCTCCTTCTGGACCACAGTTGACATTGGGTAACGGAAACCATGGAAATCGAAACCATCTATAAGGGGGGGAGGTCTACTTTATGTATTTCAAAATACACCTCAGGATTATTTTTCATTAATAGCATAAGTGAAATAGATGCTTACAAGTAGATTATCATTGTTCAGTAATATACAGCATCCAATTCCACACTTCTCTACATTTCCAAGTTTGTGGGTCCTAAGGTTCCCAGGAATCAGTGTGAGTATCACAACAGTTGTAATTCATGGAAAATGATTTAACATGTTAAATAACTTATATTTCTTTTAACCAAAGACATCTGTCATTTGAACTTTCCCAAACTTCTCACACTGCTCCCTCCATGAGCCTGACATACATAGGGTTTGTTCAAATTAATTGCCGATTGATTAGAGGTTCTTGTCATGATCCATTCCTGTTGATACAGGCACAATGCAGAGGATCTCCTGGCATTGTTTTTCTTTTGGGGACATAAGGCAAAGATACAGAGAAGTAGGTCCTTGGTGACTGAAAGGTATTACTTAGAAAAGTGAATGTTTATGATATGGATCACACTGAGCCAACAGTGAGCATGAAATTCTGAGTAATGGCACTGCCTGCACATTCTATATTATTGATTGATTCATTCATTCATTTATCCATCTATCCATTCATTTCTTCACCTATTCACTTATTTGCATGGAGAGGGGTGTTTGCTGAGGCCATTTCAAGCACAGAGACCAGAACGGGACCTTTCTTGTCTGTGTCTAAGAATTGTACGGTCAATTGAAAACCGGTAATAAGTTTTGGAAAGAATGTATTTCACACTGGGAACATCATTAAATACATCCATGTGGCATCTCTTGTAAGCTGATTGTCCGAACAACTCTGTAACACAGGCAGTCTGAATACCACTCACCACCTAGTGAATTAATAAGATGTTTGAGGGTTGTGTTAAAGAACCTGTATTTTTAACTGGCTCCTAACTGCAGAATACAGTTTGGGAAACTTGTCCACATGCCATCAGCAACTTTAAGTTCCATGGTACGTTTTACTCCCTTTGCTTAGTGAGAGCCTGGCACCTAGCAGGTGCTGAATAACAAAAGTCTAGGTCAGCAAAAAAAGCAGTTTGACCCTCAGCAAACAAACACCCGCTAATATCTTTCAGATAAACATTAGCGAGGTATTCTTCTATTACAGAAACGAAGAGGTTATTTCTGGCCAGGCAAAAGTGGAGCATCTTGAGAGGAAAGAAAAGACTGGTGGCCGCTGAGCTCTAAAACTAAAGAAGAACTCCACAGAGTTACGATATTTGCCAGGGTTTTATTTTAACAAAAAGAAAAATCACAGAAACAGGAGATAAAAGAAGTTTTCATTTTGATGTGTGACATTTGAACTAAGTCGAGGAAACTAATTTTTAAAAACTGACATGGACAATCAAGACTAATATTTTAGGGGCGCCTGGGTGGCTCAGTTGGTTAAGCAGCTGACTCTTGAGTTCAGCTCAGGTCATGATTTCACAGTTTGTGAGTTTGAGCACCACATCGGGCTCTGTGCTGATAGCACAGATCCTCCTTGTGATTCTCTCTCTCTCTCTCTCTCTCTCTCTGCCCCTCCCTCACTCACGCTTTCTCCCTCTCTCAAAATAAATAAACTTAAGAACAAAAGAATAATACTGTAAATAAGTTATTACATATTTCATTTTAAAAATATTCTAAATTGGGGGCACCTGGGTGGCTCAGTCAGTTGAGTGTCCAACCTCGGCTCAGGTCATGATCTCACAGTTCCTGAGTTCAAGCCCCATGTCTGGCTCTGTGCTGACAGGTCACAGCCTGGAGCCTGCTTCGGATTCTGTGTCTCCCTCTCTGCCCCTCCCCTGCTCACGCTCTGTTTCTCTCTGTGTTTCAAAAATAAACATTAAAAATTGTTTTCATCTTTGAATTTTATTCTAATAACTAAATATGTTGATTATAAAAATATAATACAAAAAAGGGAAAAAGGGTGTGTATGTCTATATATTTATGTATGCATATATGATTATCTATTTACTTTTTTACCAATTCTATATGAATTCTTATAAAAACCTATTTTAATGAATTTAGCATACTTAGGAAGAATTGGTGCATATATTTCTTCATTAATTGCTGTACATTCCAACATCAACTTTAATTTTGAAACTATATTTTTATCTCATTCCACATTCATAGAAGTTGAATTTATTTCCAGTATTCTACTTTTATTACTATATGTCTCGCAACTAATATTTTTCCCCAATGAACTTAATTATGTTTTGAGGAACATTCCTAGAAGATGGCTATGTTATGCTTTTTTTAAGCTTTTCTTACACATTTCCAAATCGCCATCCCAAAACATACACTAATCTCGAATCCCGTCACCAGTGTCCGAGACTATCCGGGACTCTCAATCTTCGTATACCCATCTGCACTGTAAGCCTTAACACGCTTTTGGCACAGCCTGGAGCAGAAGGTGACATACAGGGAAGAAATATCACGTAGAAGGCTTTGGTTGCTTGAGGAATGTTAGTTAGAAGCTCTGCTCTTGGACCACCTAGAAATAAACTTCTCTAACATTCTGTAAAAGCTGCTTACCTCATTTTGGGCCAGGATCAGGGCTGCACTGGTCAGGGATACATGCATGGCACAAATATTTTCTGTCAATGCTGCCTAGGGATAAACAAAATAGGTATCGTGGCAAGGCAATAATAATTTTGGAATGTGCTCTTACAGTTTATAGCCTAAGCACCTTGGATAAATACCTGTACAAGCAGAGAGACAGGGGACTCCTCTCCATGCTGGAGCATGGCAAACAGAGTCCTGCCTCTGGACCTTTGCACCTGCTTTTCTCTGTGCCTGTGGTTCTCTACTTCCAGGTGCTTTCTTGACTTACTTTATCATTTCAGACCATTCTCCTTAGCCACTTCTCTAAAAAGATTTTTCTTACCATCTGATTTAAAGGAATGAAGTTGGAATATTAAGTTTAATTCTTCGTCACTCAGCAATAACTGAAAACCACTGCCAAGATGATAGACCGTGATGTCCACTGGTCTTTCAAATTCTGCCTGATCTAATTTTTCACCATATTCTCTTAGTGAGGGCTGGTTTGGTTGCTTTCTTATATTGCAGCTCTTATGGTTATTTTTTTTTAATGAGGCAGTTTTTAAAAATTCTTTTCAAGTATTTACTGTTACAGAAGGGAGTAGATTCTCTCTTAATGTGATTTCTATCTTTGGAATCAGTGCCGGATCACAAAAGCTCACCCCATCTCCATGATTACCACACTAGACTAGGTCGACATCATCTCCTACAAAGATCATAGCAGTAGGCACCTACTGTTCTCCCTGATTAGTTCTCTAATCCTTCTGGTATTTTCCCCTCTCCTCCACAATAAAAGCCAAAGAGCCTACATGGACTTAAAGACTCTTTTACTTGGGTTCCTGTGGCCAACCTGACCTCAGCCTGTAACCCACACTCTGTTGGCTTCGGGTTCATTAGCCTCCTGAGCATTTCCAAATTTTTTTTTAAATGTTTATTTCTTTTTGAGAGAGAGAGAGAGCATGAATTGGGGAGGGGCAGAGAGAGACACACACACAGACACTGAAGCAGGTTCCAGGCTCTGAGTTGTCAGCACAGAGCCCGATGCAGGGCTCGAGCCCATGAATGGTGAGATCATGACCTGAGCAGAAGTCGGACATTCTACCAAATGAGTCACCCAGGTGCCCCTCTCCTGAGCATTCCTACAGCAGTCCAAGCTCACAGCTGCCTCAGGGCCTTTGTGCTTGCTTTCCTTTCTGACTATAATATTATACCTTTCAGAAATTCACAGTTTACTCCCTCACTCTCTGCAGGTCCCTCCTCAATTGTTACCTAATTAGAGTGGCATTTCCTTAAACACACACGCACAGGCACACATGTGCACACACATGCACATACACTATCATTTGCTAATCTCCTACCCACTTTTTCTTAGAACGTGCAATTAGCAGTGAAGATATTTGCTTGTTTATTGTTCTCCCCACCCCATCACCCCGCCACCCTTGAGCATAGCGTCTTAAAAACAGGACTGTCTGTTCTCCCTCCTGCTGTATCTTTGAGCATATGATTGGTGTTTAATAAATATTTGAATAAATTAATTAATAAATTTTAATGGAGTCTACAACATTTTGACATGAACTAAGTCAGAAATACATTATTTTCTTGTGCTTGTAGAGCCCTGAGGGTCTCTTGACACGGTCTAATTAAAGAACTCCATTTAATGCCTCCATCATTCTACAAGATTAATGCTGTCACAAAGAAGATGACAGAAATAAGTGTTTAAATTTTTGCATTAAAACTTGCAGGACAAAGCTTAAAGAATACGATACCCAGTGCCAGAAATATAGCTGTCATTACACTTTTATAATATAATTAATTCCTCTTTCCTTGTTTTATATATCAAGAGTTGTTTTGTTTTACCCTTTAACTCTAAATCTGTATACTTATTTAAATAAGTGATTATGGAATCGGTGAAGTGATTTTCCTGAATTATTTCCAGATTGGCACGACACTGATTAATAACTCATTATAATGTGCTTTAGCAAAACTACCCCATTTCATTCTCAAAAGCGTTCCTTGCAAAAGGTCCCATTTATAGTTAGAGAAACTGAGAACCATACTCCTGGAATAGCTAGGATGATTTCATTAAATAATTAAATTAAATGTGATTTCAATGTGATTTCTTTATTTTTTTAACTTTACATCTCTGTCCTACTGTTATATGATGATTTTTACAGGAATAAGATTTTTTTTTCTAGCTCACAGCCTCTCAGTAAATTAAGAGCAATTAAGTTTACAAGAATTGAAATTATACCATGCATACTTTCAGACCACAATGCTATGAAGCTTGAAATCAACCACAGAAAAAAGTCTGGAAAGCCTCCAAACGCATGGAGGTTAAAGAACACCCTACTAACGAATGAGTGGGTCAACCAGGCAATTAGAGAAGAAATTAAAAAAATATATGGAAACAAACGAAAATGAAAATACAACAATCCAAATGCTTTGGGACGCAGCGAAGGCAGTCCTGAGAGGAAAATACATTACAATCCAGGCCTATCTCAAGAAACAAGAAAAATCCCAAATACAAAATCTAACAGCACACCTAAAGGAACTAGAAGCAGAACAGCAAAGGCAGCCTAAGCCCAGCAGAAGAAGAGAAATAATAAAGATCAGGGCAGAAATAAACAATATAGAAACTAAAAAAACTGTAGAGCAGATCAACGAAACCAAGAGTTGGTTTTTTGAAAAAATAAACAAAATTGACAAACCTCTAGCCAGGCTTCTCAAAAAGAAAAGGGAGATGACCCAAATAGATAAAATCATGAATGAAAATGGAATTATTACAACCAATCCCTCAGAGATACAAACAATTATCAGGGAATACTATGAAAAATTATATGCCAACAAACTGGACAACCTGGAAGAAATGGACAAATTCCTAAACACCCATACGCTTCCAAAACTCAATCAGGAGGAAATAGAAAGCTTGAACAGACCCATAACCAGCGAAGAAATTGAATCGGTTATCAAAAATCTCCCAACAAATAAGAGTCCAGGACCAGATGGCTTCCCAGGGGAGTTCTACCAGACGTTTAAAGCAGAGATAATACCTATCCTTCTCAAGCTATTCCAAGAAATAGAAAGGGAAGGAAAACTTCCAGACTCATTCTATGAAGCCAGTATTACTTTGATTCCTAAACCAGACAGAGACCCAGTAAAAAAAGAGAACTACAGGCCAATATCCCTGATGAATATGGATGCAAAAATTCTCAATAAGGTACTAGCAAATCGAATTCAACGGCATATAAAAAGAATTATTCACCATGATCAAGTGGGATTCATTCCTGGGATGCAGGGCTGGTTCAACATTCACAAATCAATCAAAGTGATACATCACATTAACAAAAAAAAAGAGAAGAACCATATGATCCTGTCAATCGATGCAGAAAAGGCCTTTGACAAAATCCAGCACCCTTTCTTAATAAAAACCCTTGAGAAAGTCGGGATAGAAGGAACATACTTAAAGATCATAAAAGCCATTTATGAAAAGCCCACAGCTAACATCATCCTCAATGGGGAAAAACAGAGCTTTTTCCCTGAGATCAGGAACACGACAGGGATGCCCACTCTCACCACTGTTGTTTAACATAGTGCTGGAAGTTCTAGCATCAGCAATCAGACAACAAAAGGAAATCAAAGGCATCCAAATTGGCAAAGATGAAGTCAAGCTTTCGCTTTTTGCAGATGACATGATATTATACATGGAAAATCTGATAGACTCCACCAAAAGTCTGCTAGAACTGATACAGGAATTCAGCAAAGTTGCAGGATACAAAATCAATGTACAGAAATCAGTTGCATTCTTATACACTAACAATGAAGCAACAGAAAGACAAATAAAGAAACTGATCCCATTCACAATTGCACCAAGAAGCATAAAATACCTAGGAATAAATCTAACCAAAGATGTAAAGGATCTGTATGCTGAAAACTATAGAAAGCTTATGAAGGTAATTGAAGAAGATTTAAAGAAATGGAAAGACATTCCCTGCTCATGGATTGGAAAAATAAATATTGTCAAAATGTCAATACTACCCAAAGCTATCTACACATTCAATGCAAACCCAATCAAAATTGCACCAGCATTCTTCTCAAAACTAGAACAAGCAATCCTAAAATTCATATGGAATCACAAAAGGCCCCGAATAGCCAAAGGAATTTTGAAGAAGAAGACCAAAGCAGGAGGCATCACAATCCCAGACTTTAGCCTCTACTACAAAGCTGTCATCATCAAGACAGCATGGTATTCGCACAAAAACAGACACATAGACCAATGGAATAGAATAGAAACCCCAGAACTAGACCCACAAACATATGGCCAACTCATCTTTGACAAAGCAGGAAAGAACATCCAATGGAAAAAAGACAGTCTCTTTAACAAATGGTGCTGGGAGAACTGGACAGCAACATGCAGAAGGTTGAAACTAGACCACTTTCTCACACCATTCACAAAAATAAACTCAAAATGGATAAAGGACCTGAATGTAAGACAGGAAACCATTAAAACCTTAGAGGAGAAAGCAGGAAAAGACCTCTCTGACCTCAGCTGTAGCAATCTCTTACTCGACACATCCCCAAAGGCAAGGGAATTAAAAGCAAAAGTGAATTACTGGGACCTTATGAAGATAAAAAGCTTCTGCCCAGCAAAGGAAACAACCAACAAAACTAAAAGGCAACCAACAGAATGGGAAAAGATATTTGCAAATGACATATCAGACAAAGGGCTAGTATCCAAAATCTATAAAGAGCTCACCAAACTCCACACCCAAAAAACAAATAACCCAGTGAAGAAATGGGCAGAAAACATGAATAGACACTTCTCTAAAGAAGACATCCGGATGGCCAACAGGCACATGAAAAGATGTTCAGCGTCGCTCCTTATCAGGGAAATACAAATCAAAACCACACTCAGGTATCACCTCACGCCAGTCAGAGTGGCCAAAATGAACAAATCAGGCGACTATAGATGCTGGCGAGGATGTGGAGAAACGGGAACCCTCTTGCACTGTTGGTGGGAATGCAAATCGGTGCAGCCACTCTGGAAAGCAGTGTGGAGGTTCCTCAGAAAATTAAAAATAGACCTACCCTATGACCCAGCAATAGCACTGCTAGGAATTTATCCAAGGGATACAGGAGTACTGATGCATAGGGCCACTTGTACCCCAATGTTCATAGCAGCACTGTCAACAATAGCCAAATTATGGAAAGAGCCTAAATGTCCATCAACTGATGAATGGATAAAGAAATTGTGGTTTATATACACAATGGAGTACTACGTGGCAATGAGAAAAAATGAAATATGGCCTTTTGTAGCAACGTGGATGGAACTGGAGAGTGTGATGCTAAGTGAAATAAGCCATACAGAGAAAGACAGATACCATATGGTTTCACTCTTATGTGGATCCTGAGAAACTCAACAGAAACCCATGGAGGAGGGGAAGGAAAAAAAAAAGAGGTTAGAGTGGGAGACAGCCAAAGCATAAGAGACTGTTAAAAACTGAGAACTGAGGGTTGATGGGGGGAGGGAGGGAGGGGAGGGTGGGTGATGGGTATTGAGGAGGGCACCTTTTGGGATGAGCACTGGGTGTTGTATGGAAACCAATTTGTCAATAAATTTCATATAAAAAAAAAAAGAATTGCCTCCTTGGTATTTTAAGGAGGTATTAATCAAGAATGTTTAAAGGCATTATATAACATTGCTTAAAATGCCCCTCTTTCCTGAAGGAAATCTCTCTCTTTTTTTCAGTGTTAGTGATGTATAATTGACAAATAAAATTGCAAGATATTTAAAAAAAATCCATACATCAATTGGAGTTAAAAATTGAAACATGAAAAGCAATAACTAAATGACTTCATCACAACAAATCAAAAGCATGTCTTTCTAAAACAGAATAATTATAGCTGTCCCTCGAACAACATGGGTTTGAACTGCACTGACTCAGATTTTTTCAGTACGGTAATATAAATGTATTTCCTCTTCCTTGTGATTTTCCAAATAACATTTTATTTTCTCTAGCTTACTTTATTTTTTTTTTTTAAATTTTTTTTCAACGTTTATTTATTTTTTGGGGACAGAGAGAGACAGAGCATGAACGGGAGAGGGGCAGAGAGAGAGGGAGACACAGAATCGGAAACAGGCTCCAGACTCCGAGCCATCAGCCCAGAGCCTGATGCGGGGCTCGAACTCACGGACCGCGAGATCGTGACCTGGCTGAAGTCGGACGCTTAACCGACTGCGCCACCCAGGCGCCCCTCTAGCTTACTTTATTGTACGAATAGAGTATATGATATATACAACACATAAAACATATGCCAATTAACTTATTGGTAAGGCTTCTGGTCAACCGTAAGCTATTAGTAGTTAAGTTTTGGGGGAATTAAAAGCTATACAGAAATTTTCTATTGTTCAGGGTGTCGGTGCCCCAACTCCTACATTGTTTGAGGGTCAACTGTATTGAAAACTGGAGCAAGGCCTTATGGGTATTCCACCTATTCATCAGCTGTACTTCAAACAGAAAGTAACTCTCACAGTGCTAAAAAATTCTCCACCTCCTGTCCACTGTTTCCCAATTTGTGACATTTCTGAACAGACATCACTTGGAATTCTATTTAAAATGAAAATTCTTTGGCCCTTAGCAGATTTTCTGAATCATCTCTGGGGGTGGCACTTGGTAGCCTGCATTTTGGATAGTTACGTATTCCGAAGCTTGAGAATCGCTATAACAATTCTAAGGATCTTTAACACTGATCCACAAGAGAGGAAGGATAAAATAAACTGTAGTCAATAGCATAATATCCGAAATTCCAATGTCAATTCCCAGAAAGAATATGCACTGGCAACAGGAAGTAATTATATTCTTTAAAAAAAATTTTTTTAATGTTTATTAATTTTTTTGGGGGGGGAGAGAGAGAAAGAGAGAGTGCATGGGGGAGGGGCAGAGAGAGAGGGAGACACAGAATCAGAAGCAGGCTCCAGGCTCTGAGCTGTCAGCACAGAGCCCAACACGGGGCTTGAACCCATGAACTGAGAGATCATGACCTGAGCCGAAGTTGGACACTTAACCAACTCAGCCACCCAGATGCCCTGGGAAGTAATTATATTCTTGAGAAACAAAGTATTTCTTTCAAATATTTGATACTTCAATAATAATATTAATAAAAAGAATTCTGTACTTACACCTGTTTTATATTTGTGCATGTTGACTCCTAGAGGGAGCACTTCAACAGACCTTAACTGTATTTTAAAATCTATACAAAAATAAATTATTCCTTATTTATAAAATAAATAAATAAATAAATAAATAAATAAAACATAAAAAAAATGATCACTGTTTTCAAGATTTAAAGTTGACACATATAGATCTAGTTTGTTATGTTATGATATGATGATACAATACTATAACATTAACATTTAGAGTTTTGCTAAATTTCTATTGCTAGAATTGGAAATTCAGGATCATAGGCACTTCTTTTTAAAATTGATTCATTCTTGCCACACGCATCTTCCAAACTTGGATTTCCCAGTTTACAGTCTTCTCCACAGAACAAGTGAATTTCTGTAACCCTGCATCTTTTCCAAACTTATGAAAATGAAATGGCATTACCTTTTGCCTACTCCGATTATTATTAAGTTGAGCATCTTTACATGTTTATTAGACATGTGGTTGTCCTTTCCTATAAGTTACCTGTGTAACAATCTGTGCTAGTTTTTCTATGGGTTATTTTGTTTCTTATCTATGTAAAATTCATCTGTAGGTATTCTTTGATTTTTTCATCATAGGTCATACTGATGTTTTCTTCTTAAATTACAATTTTGGTCATATATTTAAGTCGTTAATTAGTCTATAATTCATTTGTTTTTTTTTAAATTGTGTATGGTAGGGATTAAATTTCTTTATCCTAGGGGCTCCTGGGTGGCTCAGGTCATGATCTCATAGTCCGTGAGTTCGAGCCCCGTGTCGGGCTCTGTGCTGCCAGCTCAGAGCCTGGAGCCTGCTTCTGATTCTGTGTCTCCCTCTCTCTCTGACCCTCCCCCACTCATGCTCTGTCTCTCTCTGCCTCAGAAATAAATAAACATTAAAAATAATTAAAAATAATTTCTTTATCCTAGAGGAGATTTTGCCAGAAAAATTTATTTTATTATCCATTCATTTCCAGTGGTTAATTTTGCAACATCCGGTTAAACAAACAAACAAACAAAAACAAATTTCCATTGCTTTTTCTCTCTATTTCCCTGATAATTCTGTACTGTTATGATGATGACAGCTACATAATAAGTCTTATAGTCTTACAGGGCAAATTTGTAATTATGATACTTTTAGATTAAACATAGTGTATGCATGCATAGATAGATTTCAAATCCTTAATACTTTTACTAATTTTAAGTCTGCTTGGTCTATAAATTACTAAGAAAGCTGATTTTAAATTTCCATTGCTAAATTTATTTATACATTTCTTGTTATTATTTTCAACATTAGCCATTGTTTCTATATGCTTATAATTTGAGGAGGGTCTGTCTGAGAATTTAGCCTGACATGTTGTGAGAAGTCTTATTCTTTTCTTTTTTAATTGTTTTATGTTTCTTCTTGAGAGAGAGACAGAGTGCAAGTGTGGGAGGGGCAGAAAGAGAGGGAGTCACAGAATCTGAAGCAGGTTCCGGGCTCTGAACTGTCAGCACAGAGCCCGACGCGGGGCTTGAACTCACGAGCTGCCAGATGATGACCTGAGACCAAGTCAGACACCCAACTGACTGAGCCACCCACGCGCCAAGAAGTTTTATTCTTATTTAAACCAGACATGTTGGCTCTAAAACCTGTTTTTATTGTTTTCCACTTGAACATAACATGTCTCCCTAAGTAAACAATTTCTACAGCAGTGCAGCCATAGCTTATACTTATATTGCCCCAAAGCTTTTTATATACAAAATATAAGTATATATTTATTATAAAATTGGACAACTTGGAAACGTAGAATATGGAAATAAAACATCGGTCTACATCCTGTTCTTTAAATATTATAGCATTTTGTTACTTTATTATTTTGTTTGACGGTCCACCTACTGAAGTTCCATTCAGATATGATACAGCTGTATATATATCTGATTGGAAATCTCATTATTATTTGCAAAGTGAAGTTAACCAGTCTTAGATAAATAACATACACCTGATGGATAGAAACCACGGTAAAGGAAAAGTAAAGTGTCTCAACATTTCAGTGAAGACAAGATTAACACTTAACACAGCACGAAAGAATCAAAATTTCCAAAATAAAACGTTGGTTTCCCAAGAATTGTTAAAAGGATCTCTTATAATAATCTATTTTATTAACTTGTGAATTGGTAGGAATAGTGAAAAATGATGTTTTGCTTCTTCACAAAAGAAACTCTTATCTAAAAAAATTACTTTTACAGAACGTTTCAGTTTTCTTTGTCATGATCTTTCCTCCACCTAGCCGTGTTTCACAGTGTTGATATAGTTATTGTGATTAAAAGAAGAAAACAAACAAAAATCTATTTCAAGGCCCTGCTTCAAATCTGTTTAAGACAGCCAGATAAATAAAATACAAATCCTCTGGTCTGGTACTTTTGATCCGCAAACTTCATCTTCAACAGTAATCCCACATATTTATTTCTTTTTTGTTTTTTCCTTTTTATTTTTTCTGTGCAGTTGAAATACAAGGCCAAGTCAGTTTCAGGTATATAACATCATGATTGGACAATCCTATACCTTAGGCACTGGTCCCTGTGACAAGTGTAGCTACCATCTGTCACCACACAAAGTTATTACAATGTTATTGACTGTCTTTCCTATGCCATACTTTTTATCCCTGTGACTCATTTATTTTATAACAGCAAGTTCGTATCTCTTAATCCCCTTTGCCTATTTTGCCCATCCCCCAATCCTCCCTTCTGGCAACTACCAGTTTGTTCTCTGCATTTGAGTGGAGTTCTGCTTTTGTTTTGTTTTTTAGATTCCACATGTAGGTAAAGTTATTACCCTTATATTTATTGCAGCTTTATTTACAAGAGCCAAAATATGGAAGCAACCTAAATATCCATGATTAGATGAATGGATAAGGAAGTGCATGTGTGTGTGTGTGTGTGTGTGTGTGTGTGTGTGTGTGTTTAAATATATAAAATGGAATATAATGCAGGCGTATGACAGGATGAGATCTTGCCATTTATAACAATAGGGATGGACCTAGAGGGTATTATGTGAAGTCATATAAGTGGAACTAAGAAAGACAAATACCATATGATTTCACCCATAAATGGAATCTAAAAACAAAACAAATAAACAAACAAACAAAAAGCAGATTCAAACCTATAAATACAGAGAAGAAACTTATGGCTGCCAGAGGGAAGGGGAATGGGAGAGACAGGCTTCCAGTTATGGAACGAATAAGTCATGGGGACAAAAATTACAGCAGAGGGAAAATAGTCAATGAAATTGTACTAGCATTATACGGTGACACATCATAGGTTCAATTGTAACGAGCACAGCACAATGTATAGAGATGCTGAATCACTATGTTGCACGCCTGAAACTAATGCAACATTGCGTGTCACCTACACTCAGGTAAAAATGTAAATTATAAGATAAGAAGAAGTCTTGCCATTTGTGACAACAGGGATGGACCTTGAGGGTCCTTAAGCGAACTAAGTCACACAACGAAAGAAAAATTCCACATAGAATTTAGATTTCCACCCTACCTTTTTCTGGGGCATCACTGGACACCGTTGCAGGCCAGTGTGGCCCAGTGGTAATGAGTTTCAAGGGTAAAGATTGGTTTGCTCTGTCACTCCCCAATGAAATCTAATAAACAATATGGTACTACCCAAAATTTCCCTGAAGGGGGACACATTGCTCAGTCTAGAATGATGGGTAAGTGGGATGCCCACTGGAATAGCTATAGGCCTGTCTGTCTGAAGATGCATTCATACTTTGCCAGTTTTGAGCTTAGTATGTCTCCTCTGCAGCCCTGTGATTGCTGTAGACATCACATTGTCTCTGAAGAAAGAGGACTTACAAAGAATTACAGTCTTAGGATTCAACCGTCCCCGTCCATTCTGTCCTACAGAACTGGGTCTAGTCTACGTATCCAAGAGGTGGTGGCCATAAAGCTTATGAGCATTTAACTTCCCTGCACCCTCCTTTCTTCCCTTGGCTTGACCAACAATATCAGATTGTTGTGGATGTGGATGGGTGTGGGGGTAGTGAAGAGGGAAAACTAACACTTAAAATACAGTCCTATGAACGTATTCTCTGCCAAATAATTACAAGCCCTTCCAGAATACACAGAAACTACTTCTCTTTTAAACAAACCAAACATTGTCCTTCTCTTTGCATGTTTTAAAAATTTCTCAAATTTCAGTTTAATGAATCCTTCCTCAGCTACTGGGTTGTCTGTTGTTCTCTACCTGATGATCCCATATTTGCTCACATTGTGCTTATAGACTGCCTCCTCTCAGAGATTTGAGGTATTTAAAAGAAAATAAATGTCAAAGTTTGTTGCCAAAGGATAATATTTTTAAAGAGATAAAAATCATGACTCTAATATGAATAAAAATAATAAAACACCGGGCAATGAAAGACCTGTACTCTGAAAACTATAAACCTGATGGAAGAATTGCAAATGACACAGGTGGAAAGATATTTCATGTTTATGGGTTGGAAGAACAAATGTTGTTACAATGTCCATATTACCCAAAGCAATCTACAGATTTGATTCACTATCTATCAAAATACCAACATCACTTTTCACAAAACTGGAATGGATACACCCAAAATTTGTATGGAATCACAAAGGACCTTAAATAGCCAAAGCAATTTTGGAAAAAGAAGAACAAAACTGGAGGTATCATAATCCCATATTTTAAGATACTACAGAGCTGTGGTCATCAAAACTGTACGGTATAAAAAATACACACATAGATCAATGGAACAGATAGAAAACCCAGAAATAAACTCACGATCATGTGGTCAATCAATCTTCAACAAAGAAAGCAAGAATATGCAATGGGAAAAAGAAAGTCTTTTCAACAAATAGTGATGGGAAAACTGGACAGCCACATGCAAAAGAATGAAATTGGACCACCTTCTTACATCATATACAAAAATAAATTAACTCAAAATGGATTAAGAACTTAAATGTGAGACCTGAAATCATAAAAATCCTAGACGAGAGCACAGGCAGTAATTTTTCTGACATCAGCCACAGCAACATTTTTCTAGATATGTCTCACATGGCAAGGGAGACAAAAGCAAAATAAACTATTGGGACTTCATTAAAATAATAATAATAATAATAATAATAATAATAAGCTTCTGCATGGTAAAGGAAACAGTTGACAAAACTATAAGGGAACTTACTAAATGGGAGAAAGTATTTGCACATGACATGTCTGATAAAGGGTTAGTACCCAAAATATATAAAGAACTTCTACAAGTCAACATAAAAGCACCAAGACATTCCCCAACCGAAGGCAAGTGCCAGCTTTCATCAACCTAAGAAAGCAGCCTTGATTGCAGGAGGAGCTTGGGAGACAGGCAAGGGGGAGATGGAAGCAAATTTGTCTAATTCTGGTAAGGAAGCAAAGCTCAACTTTTTATGAAATGTTGACATTCAAATGATGGTGAGGCATTTTCAGTGTAAATGGGTGGGTGTAAGTGGCCACAGCACACGTGTGCATGTTTACACTCTTGGAACTGCTTGCTTACATGTGTCCAGCAGCTGTATGCAACAATCTGTAAGACAGTCTACGGGAGCCGGTAGACTTGGATTGGAATCCTGGCTTCCCCTGCTCTAGCTCTCTGACTTTGGGGGAGTTAATTGCATTTTTCGGAGCCTCCAGATTTTCCTCTCTAAACTGAGAATAATGGTGTCTATCACCCTAGTTTGTTTTGACGGTCAAATGTTATGATAGAGGTGACCTAGGTCTGTAAACTGTAAATTCCTCTACAATTGTGTTACTATCCTGATAACCTCCTCCTTCCACTTTGGTGCTCTTCTTCATGAACATACAAAGCCCCTGGGACAAGGGGACACTTCTGGTCCCCCAAATCCTTTCCATTGATTTCTCACCCCTTTCAGTGGGACCTACGATCCCATGAAAATTCACACATACCTTCAGAATAGATGTAACATTTCAGGATGCTTCAAAAGCAAGAAAGTCACTGGAAAAATGACACCATCTGTGGATTTAGCTGTGGTTTCAGTCACCAGCTAATGGAGCTTCCTAAATATCTCTCATCCTTTTTTTCATGATTTACTTTGTGATATAGTGTAAACCGCTGTGAAACTGAATCAAGGAAGCCTCCTTTAAAATGTATTTGGGAGGTAAGATGGGGAGCATTCCTGCCTACTCATGGTCAACTGCAGACCCAACAAGAAGAGACTTACCTTACATTTCCCACAGGGAGTGGCCTACATTACCACCCATGCAGGAGGAAGTTTTTCTCCTCACCCAGCAATAAGCCTAGCCAATAAGAAAATTCTGCAACTGTGTCCATGAGGAACCATCACTACCCTGAACTCTTGTTTCTTCCAACAGACTTCTGTTCAGAGCAACTGCTCCCATCATCCTTTTTTCTTTATCATGTTGCTCTTCTCTGATCTCTGGATTTGAACATGGCTGCCAAGGCTTGCATGTCTCAAGCTGCAGTTCCTTTGCTGTTCCCAAATACACCCATTTTGCTGGTGAAATAACTGGCTCTTTGACCTTTAAGGCCAATAAGCCTGAGCTGCAGTGTTGCTGATGTTGTGGTAGTGGTTGTTGTATTTATATATTACGAACAATAATGTTATAGCTGTCCTCCATAACTTTTAGAAATGATGTGAAATCAGCTAAAATGGTGGAAACATGAGATTTGGAAGCACGATGCCTGTTCATAAAACCTGATGCAGAGGAAATCTTTCCTTCCTTCCTTCCTTCCTTCCCTCTTTCTCTCTCTCTCTCTCTTTTCTTTTCTTTTTTTCTTTTTTCTTTTCTGAATTTTTGTTTTTACCCGTATTAGTGGTACCTCCCAGGACATTCATTATGTCCCCAAACCAGTGCCTTCTAGGACACAGTACAGAGAAACAGGAGGTACATTTTGGTTCTGCAAAACAAATCAGCACAGAGCTGCCCTCCAAAGAATTCTCACAGCTTGCTGTAAGCTCTGTGGATCCTTATCTAGATGTTTTTTTGGAAATGGCAATAAAATAAAAACTGCCATCAAAAGCATTTCGGTGGCAAATGGACTGCTACTGACATTGTGATGCTTTATTATACTTTTTTTTCAGAGTAAAACTTATCCATTAAAATGTGTCTTTTGTAAAAGTTCATCAGTGAAGATCATTATGGTTTCCTTAATTGAACTTTTAATTAGACCACAGAGATTATTTTAAATGTTTCTTTTGATTATGTGTTGAGTACTGTGACTTGTTGCCTTTTATAGAAATAGCAGAATTGACATTTATTTCCTTATCTCCTTTAAGGCATTCAGATAAGGATAATTTCATTAGTTCCTGTCTAAATGATATTTCACATCTAGCCCCTAGTGCTAAAAAAAAATGGTTTTCAATAGACTGCACAATACATTCTATTCATGTAGACAAATTAACTTAATCAGAATACTGACACAAAGCCTCTGAAAATCCATAATTACAAACAACAAAAAATCTTCAACGTTCTCTTTGAAAAAAGACCATCACACTAAGAAAAAAATATATAGACCATATTTGGAAGAAAAGTTTCAGTTCTTGTCAATCTTTAGAGAGTTTGCCAAAAGGAAATGTCAATGACATGCTGGTTTTCATCTTTAGATAGTTGCTTCACTATCCACATAATTAATTATTTATTCTGTAGCTCAAACTAATTAACTTTCTTGTAAGAACAGTATCTTGAAGTTGTAATATTCTTCTAATATTAATGCAATTCTATCAAACAAATCAAACCTGCATGTGATGATTAAGCATGAGAGCTTTTACGTTAAATGATGGACAATTAAAAAGTCTGTGAAATCCAACGATCAAATTGCTAGGATGCATTAAAACAAAGCACATCACTGAATTTTCATGACTTCTAAAGAGGAAAGTGTAAAAACTGTTCAATCTATTTTGCTAGATTTTGATTTAGGGGTGAATTGTGAAGCATGAAATCAGGAGAAGTCCTGGGTTCAACTTCCTATTCAAAATCCTTGGGTCAAAAGTATTTGACCACAAAGCCTGTATTAAATTAAGCACCTGAAATAGATCTATAGATAGATGGATAGATAGATAGATAGACAGGCTTGCAAAATGTGAGGAATTATCATTTTGAAATCCTTTTAAAAAAGTATATATTACATGGAAACTTTTTTTTTTTTTTGCATCAGAAATCATGGATGTATACTAAATGGAGAAACAAAATGTGTGTAATTAAGGGAGAGCATACATGACTATATAATCCTAGAATAATCTTTATTATGTTTTCTATTTTTTCTCTATTGTAAAAACTTCGTAGAAATGAAACTATAAGATGGGAGAGCAATGGTGTACATTTTTTTCTGATTAAAACAGTATGTGAGGGGCACCGGGGTGGCTCAGTCGCTTAAGGGTCCAACTTTGCCTCAGGTTATGATCTCGCAGTCTGTGAGTTCAAGCCCTGTGCCAGGCTCTGTGCTGACAGCTCAGAGCCTGGATCCTGCTTTGGATTCTATCTCCTTCTCTCTCTGCCCCTCCCCTGCTCAAGCCGTGTCTCTGTCTCTATGTCTGTCTATCTCTCTCAAAAAGAAATAAACATTAAAACAGTATGTGAGAATACCCTTCTTTACAGAGTCTCAGAAAACCACAATATAAAGCATGTATGGTTAAAGTCTGGGTTTTGCTGTTGTTGTTATTGTTGTTTAATGTTTATTTTTTTTTTAATTTTTTTTTCAACGTTTTTTTATTTTTATTTTTGGGACAGAGAGAGACAGAGCATGAACGGGGGAGGGGCAGAGAGAGAGGGAGACACAGAATCGGAAACAGGCTCCAGGCTCTGAGCCATCAGCCCAGAGCCCGACGCGGGGCTCGAACTCACGGACCGCGAGATCGTGACCTGGCTGAAGTCGGACGCTTAACCGACTGCGCCACCCAGGCGCCCCTAATGTTTATTTTTAAGAGAGAGAGAGAGTGTGTGTATGTGATGGAGCGTGAGCAGGGAGGGGTAGAGAGAGGGGGAGACCCAGAATCCGAAGCAGGCTCCAGGCTCTGAGCTGTCAGCACAGAGCCGGACATGGGGCTCGAACTCCCAAACCCTGAGATCATGACCTGAGCCGAAGTCAGACGCTCAACAGACTGACCCACCCAGGGGTCCCTATGCCCTGTTTTGATGTTTAACAGTGAAACCCCTCAAAATTTAGTCTGCATGGGGTCTGGCTCTCTTTGTGTAGTTACTTGTGTAGATATTTTCCCTCCTTGTGGTTGGGAAGGCTTATGCTGTGGGTTACGAACTGGGTTGTCATGAGTAAACATGCAAGGACACCCTCTGTGAATGTCATTGCTACGAGAAAAAAAAAAAAAAAACACTCTTCCTGGGAGGATGTTTAGGGTTTGTTTGTTGGTTTCCTCCTTCAGTCCATTTTCACTGACACCCAAGCTGGTGTGGCCTCCACGTCCTTGTGGTTTCCACAACATGTACCTTTGAAACATGGAATTTACTTTTACTTTTCATGCCATGATTTCTTTGCGAGGTAGGGATGGTTTGAGGGAGACTCGTCCCAAGACTCTGTAGTTTCCAAAACCAAAAGCTTGAAAGCTGCATCAAATAATCTACACGCAGTTGTCAATAAGACAGAATACTGGAGCCCGTTTGCTCATTGTGCTTCTAGAGAACTAGGCACTAAAATGTCCTCAGGAAATCGGTGTTGTAGCACATGCGTTTCCCCTGCCGGGTGGCCTGAAGGGTTAATCAGCCTCATAGGCTGATTTGCCTCATCCTTGTCAGGGGCACGTGGGACATAGTAGACGGTGGTCCAAGATAGGGGCCGGCCCTGCAGGGTTGCTTGGCGTGAATCTTTCAGTTTTCTGATGGACCAAACAGCTGTACCATATGCACACGTCTTCAATTCCCTGCTTTAATAATATCAGCTAAAAATGTCTCTCAGCTAGGTGTCTTCTATTTTATTTTTATTTAGAGAGTTGAGACGGAGAAGGAAGGAAGGAAGGAAGGGAGGAAGGATGAGAGGAAGGAAAAAAGAAGGAACGGAGGAAAGAAGGAAGGAAGGAAGGAAGGAAGGAAGAAATAAGGAAGGAAAGAAAGAAAGAAGAAGGAAGGCAGGGAGGGAGGAAGGGAGGAAGGAAGGAAGGAAGGGAATGGGAAAGAGAGAGAAGTAGAGGAAGACCAAGGGAGGAAAGAAGAAGACAGACACAGAGGCAGAGAGGGAAACAGAGAGAGAGAGAGAGAGAGAGAGAGATTGATGTGTGGTTGCCAGAGCTGTGACTAGACTCGAACATGTCGGTATTTCTCACTGCAGCCAAAACTGACAGCTGGCCTGAGTCTCTTCGGGGATGTAGATGCAAGTTATTTCTGTGGCACATAATCTCTGCAACCCTCCACTCTGCCATCCCCGAGGACTCAGTCACTCCCTGTTTTGGCCGAGTTCTTAATGCCAAATGTAAGCATCTGCATAATTTGTCCCCGAAACCTCTTTGCTCAGACACAGATGCGTGCCAAAAGCAGACGGGTGGATCCTTCACATAAGTAAATTCTTTTCTTCGTGCCATAAATATTTACCGAGCCCCAACTACATGCTTGTCACTGCTTTAAGAGCTGGAGTTACAGCACGAGCCAAGATTCCTCTTCTCAGAAAGCTTGCGTTCTAGCTGACACATACAACCGTACATAGCTTTTGTCAATATTGTTTTTGTGTAGTGGAAAGTTTATCACGTTTACTTCAGACACAACGAACGATCTGGAATTAAAAAACAAAGAAATATGTTTTATTTTCCCCCAGTAACCATGCTAAATCTCTTACAAACTAAATCATTAAAAACTCAAAACTATGATATTAAAAAGAAATCCTTAGGTGAATCGTTGACAAAAAAATATCAAATTACATAGGAATATTTTTTTCCATGTTTATTTATTTTGGAGAGAGAGATAGAGTGTGGGCGGAGGAGGGGCAGAGAGAGAGGGAGACACAGAGTCGGAAGCGGGCTCCAGGCTCTGAGCCGTCAGCACAGAGCCCGAAGCGGGGCTCGAACCACGAGCTGTGAGATCATGACCGAAGCCAAAGTCAGACGCTTAACCGACTGAGCCAATCAGGCGCCCCAGGAATAATTTTTAAAATGGACAAGGTTTTTACTTACAAAAGTACAGAAATGTGCAGTAAAAAAAATATTGGGAGAAACCAGTAAACAGAGGGGAAAAAAAAAACTAGTATTTACGACTTCCTTATTTGTAGCTAAAGAAAGTGATTCTGAGACAGGTTAAGACACTTGCCCAAGAGTAAAGGGTAAGTGACACTCAGGAATTCATACTCAGCTGACTTTGAGTTTGTTGTGCTTGTTTTATGCCCCGCAGGTAGTTGCCTCTGGGTCACTCTCAACTTCTCAATTCCTCAGTCTTTCTACTCTCTCTTGGATTCTCTGTGATCATATTGAGCACATCTATTTATTATCCTCTGTTCTTGTTGAAAATTTATCTCATTGCTCTAATCCAACCAAACACAGACTAGATTCCTCAGAAGGCATCCTAAACTGGATGAAAGCCCAGGCCACCCGGATGAATTCAGTGGGGTTCCTCTAGGGGTCCAGGCTTCCATATCTCCTTCCCTTCTGGTAAAACCGAGTCTGTTAAGGGTATATGGTTTTGGATGTGGATGAAGAGACTCTGGGATCCAGAGATATCTTTATGGAAATACAAACTATTGCTACTTCTGTATGGATTAAATGGACTCTGATCTTACCATCTAGAAAGCATGGAAGGGATTTCTGCCAGGTCACTGAACAGAATATGTGCTAATTCCAAAAAACAGACACATAGACCAATGGAATAGAATAGAAACCCCAGAACTAGACCCACAAACATATGGCCAACTCATCTTTGACAAAGCAGGAAAGAACATCCAATGGAAAAAAGACAGTCTCTTCAACAAATGGTGCTGGGAGAACTGGACAGCAACATGCAGAAGATTGAAACTAGACCACTTTCTCACACCATTCACAAAAATAAACTCAAAATGGATAAAGGACCTGAATGTGAGACAGGAAACCATCAAAACCCTAGAGGAGAAAGCAGGAAAAGACCTCTCTGACCTCAGCTGTAGCAATTTCTTGCTGGACACATCCCCAAAGGCAAGGGAATTAAAAGCAAAAATGAACTACTGGGACCTTATGAAGATAAAAAGCTTCTGCACAGCAAAGGAAACAACCAACAAAACTAAAAGGCAACCAACGGAATGGGAAAAGATATTTGCAAATGACATATCAGACAAAGGGCTAGTATCCAAAATCTATAAAGAGCTCACCAAACTCCACACCCAAAAAACAAATAACCCAGTGAGGAAATGGGCAGAAAACATGAATAGACACTTCTCTAAAGAAGACATCCGGATGGCCAACAGGGACATGAAAAGATGCTCAATGTTGCTCCTCATCAGGGAAATACAAATCAAAACCACACTCAGATATCACCTCACACTAGTCAGGGTGGCCAAAATGAACAAATCAGGAGACTACAGATGCTGGCGAGGATGTGGAGAAACGGGAACCCTCTTGCACTGTTGGTGGGAATGCAAATCGGTGCAGCCACTCTGGAAAACAGTATGGAGGTTCCTCAGAAAATTAAAAATAGACCTACCCTATGACCCAGCAATAGCACTGCTAGGAATTTACCCAAGGGATACAGGAGTACTGATGCAGAGGGGCACTTGTACCCGAATGTTTATAGCAGCACTCTCAACAATAGCCAAATTATGGAAAGAGCCTAAATGTCCATCAACTGATGAATGGATAAAAAAATTGTGGCTTATATACACAATGGAGTACTACGTGGCAATGAGAAAGAATGAAATATGGCCCTTTGTAGCAACGTGGATGGAACTGGAGAGTGTGATGCTAAGTGAAATAAGCCATTCAGAGAAAGACAGATACCATATGTTTTCACTCTTATGTGGATCCTGAGAAACTTAACACAAGACCATGGGGGTGGGAAAGGGAAAAAAAAAGTTAGAGAGGGAGGGAGCCAAACCTCCCTTAGTTTTAGGAAAAACTAAAACAAGCCATAACAATTCTTGTCTTCATGGAGACTTGTACATGCATAGCTTCCATTTTCATATGCATAACTCCTTGATGGTAAATGATGCAGATAATAGGTGACATTGTTAAAAATACTATGAAGAGTAAAAATAAGCATTATCACAGGAAACTAAATGTTTGGAGAGGTATTTTTTTTTTAAGTTTATTTATTTTGAAAGAGAGAGAGAGCCCACGCAGACATGTAGAAGAGGGCCAGAGAGAGGGGGAGAGACAGAATCCCCCATGGGCTTTGCGCTGTCAGGACAGAGCCTGACCCTGGGTTCAAACTCACAAACGGTAAGATCATGACCTGAGTTGAAATCAAGAGTCGGTCACTTAACCAACCACCTGGGCACCCAGGTGCCTCCCGACAGGTATTTTATATTTAGAAATAAACCACACTGGGGGTGCCTGGGTGGCTCAGTTGGTTGAGTGTCCAACTTCGGCTCAGGTCATGATCTCATAGTTCATGAGTTTGAGCCCCGCATCGGGCTCTGTGCTGACAGCTCAGAGTCTGGACCCTGCTTCAGATTCTGTGTCTCCCTCTCTCTGTGCCCCTCCTCCACTCATGCTCTGTCTCTGTTTCAAAAATAAATAAACGTTAAAAAATAAATAAATAAATAAACCACACTGATATTTGAGAATGGACAAAGTTGAAATAGTGTTTATTCCTCCAGGGACTAAACAGAAATACACAAAATAGGGAAATGAAATTTATGTTGCATTTATATACGTCTTAAAGATATTGATGCTTTTAAGTATTAAAATGTATTGAAATGCTATTCTCAATTCTCTGGTATTCTAAAACATAGAGCATTGTAACTGTTACTTAGAAAGACAAAGATAACGCAACCTATATTTTGAACCCAAAACGATGGTGCAGGGGTTATAAAAACAGCCAATATTCTCAGTCACCTTCTTTCTTCTAGGAAATTCTCACATTTAATGTCTGTATCAGGTGAAAATACATGAACTAAAATAACAAATGTAGTGCTCCGGTCAAATGATTTTCGACTTGGGCTTTAAATTCTCTGACTCAGAACTTTAGCCAGGTTGGCTAAACATTAAATGAAATGACTTTTTCTAGGTCTTTCCTTTTCAGCTTCTCCTCTGTCATGTTTACACCGATGCTGTGTCTATCTGTCTGTCTGCCTTTCTGGAGTCCATGTAAGCCACACGGCTGAGCAACATGTTCTTGAAGGGAAAACAATCCTTTGCTAAGAGCCAAAACATACCATTGTGAGAATAGAAGAATCAGGACTCATTCAATGAGGCGCAGAGTTCTCGTCTGTTTTCTGTGAAATATGACCATTGAGACACGGTTCTTGGCTAAGGGTCTTACTTGGCTGGAAAAGAATACCTCTGCGGAAAGATTAAGAAATATTCAACAGAGGGGGAGGAAGAAAAGGCAAGGATGGCGGGGGGCGGTGTTGGCTGGAATAGGGGCTCACTCACATATAATGTGACTGTTGTTAGTGACAAGCTTCATGCCACGTGCCCAGAAGAATAGAACACAGCACGCTGACATTGTCTTTTATTAACAGGCCCAGTAAAGACAATTTGAACATTATAAAAATGATTATTTTAAGTGTCAAAGCTAACCAAGAGTGGTGGGCTCTTAATTCAAGTGGAATTATACCAATGGGTGGGTTGCACTTGAAAATAAGTAGCTACTTGGAGGAAGAGACCAAGTGTAAGAGTTTGGGAAGATAAATTCTGATGAGTGGTTAAAAAAGAAGAAGAAAAGGTCAATGATCTAACCATGCGTGACTTTATTTCGCAATGCGATTCTCACCTTGAAAATCGTTATATTTTTATTAAAATTGGAGTATATTTTCCATAAATCATATGGAAAAAAAGCAAAATAATAACGGTAAGCACATTTCTCCTCTTTGCCCTTTTAGAGGCTACCTTTGCTTTTTCTTATACGAATGTAACTAGTCCTCACAGGGCCCTTCTGCTTCTTTGGGTGCACCCCTTATGTTCCTAAGAGTCACCTCTCCACTTGATTCAAGGGCAGGATAATGTGCCAGCTACGCCACTCAAGGACAAGATTCAAACCAGATGGCTTTTGCTCTTACATCACCATTTTTTTCCCTTCCACTGATTCATTATCGTCTACGTGTAAACATGCTGCTGTTAATCGTTTTTTTTTTTTTTTAATCAATTTAAAAATATCACCTTGGGTGATATCACCTTGCCTGGGTGGCTCAGTCGGTTAAGCTTCCGACTTCGGCTCAGGTCATGATTTCTCGGTTCGTGGGTTTGAGCCCCGCGTGGGGCTCTGTGCTGACAGCTCAGAGCCTGGAGCCTGTTTCGAATTCTGTGTCTCCCTCTCTCTTCCCCTCTCCCACTTGTGCTCTGTCTCTGTCTCTCAAAAATAAATACATGTATATATATATAAAAAAATCGTCTTGACTACGCCTCCTTCACCAGCTCCAGCCCCACTTTTGCATCTACAGCCGACCACCTATTGAGGATGGTCTAAGAACTCTCTGGACTTTCCCTTGCTCTCATTTTCTCTTGAAACCATTTCATTCAAGTCTCAGAAGAGCCAAGTGAAACCACTTACAATAATGTCCCCAATAACTGTTGTCATTTAAATCTAATAATCAATTCTCAGCCCCAGATTCCCCTCTCCTCCTTGAAAGAACTTCTTCACACAGCTTCTGTGGTATCACATTATCCTGGTGTTTTTTTCTACATTTTTCTACATATTTTCTACACTGGCTTCCTCTTACTTTTGCTGGTTCCTGCTCATCTTCCTAAACTCACAGCTCGTGGATATCCATGACTCACAACCCACAGTTCAGTCCTTCAGTGAACTCATACATTCTCAGATGTTTAAAATATCCTCCAAGCACTAAGGACATCCAAAAACATATTTCCAAGGCAGATTTCTCTCTTCAAGTTTGGATGTCATACACACCTGCCCACTCTATTTTCCCGGGAATGTTTCTCAGGCAACCACCTTTAACATGTTGTCATCTCAACTCTTAACCTCTCCTCTTTCAATGTTTTCCAACTCTGCAAATAATACCTCCTTTTTTTTTTTTCAGGTAGTCAGGAATCATATTTGATTCCCTTGCTTTTTCACATCTTAGAATGTTCATTCAAGCCCCCACTGACTTTCCTTAGTTTATAGGAATAATCTTGACTAGTCTCTTTTATGATCACTGACTTTTATTTTAGCCCTTGCATGGGTACACACACACACACACACACACACACACACAAACACACTACAACAGAGTTTCCATAATCTTATTTTACCTTTTCTAGTCTCATATTCTACTGTCGGGCTCAACCTAAATTTATTAACCTATCGATTCTTGATAGGATATTCATTTTCAACTTTTGCCATTGGAACAGCGTTTCGAAAAAGTGACCTTGCATAAAATGTCATTTTCCTTGTGTTCATGAATTTAGGCAAAGACAACTCTTAGGTGTTGGATTATTAGGCTAAAGGTTAAACGAACCTACAGTTGTGGTCCCCTCCCTCTCTATAGGTATTGTACTGAATTTTATTTCCACAAGCAAAGTATGAGAAAAATTGTTGCCCACAATTCGCCAACAGAGAGTTATTATCAAACATTTAAAATTTACTGTTCACTTTACGTAGGTGAAAAATATGTCCTTGGGGAAATTTAATAGGTATTTCTCTTATTATGTAAAAGGATCAATATCATTTCATGTTTAAATATCGTGAATATTTCCCTCTTTGTGAACTTTTCTTAAAATGCCTTTTGCTTGATTTTCTTTTGGCACATTTGTCTTCCTAATCATTCCCTAGAACTCTTGAAATGTTAAGAGAACAGCTTTTTGTGACACCATTGAACCTATTTCTGCCCCCTAATTTGTCATCTGTATCTTAACATTGTCAATGGTGTGTTGAACACACAAAAAAGTTCCTTTTTGTTGTTGTTATTGTTATTTTTCTTATGTTGTCTAGTTCAGTGTGGTCAACATTTTCTTTAATGAATTATGGAGTTCTGCGTCCCTAAGGAAATTTTTTTTGCCATTTTAATGTCAGAAAGAAATGCTTTCAGATTTTCCTTCATAATTTGAGGGTTTTACACTTCATATTTAAATTGCTCATCCAGTCAAGAATTTATTTTGTTACAGGCTACGATACATAAATCGAAGTTTGTTTTGTTTTCAAATAGCTATCTAGATATCCATGCATCTTAATTGAATGATGATTTTGCATATCAAGGTTTCCATAGCATAAGGTCCTATATGTAATTGTGCATAATTTTAGAGTTTCTACTCCACCTGGTTTGTCTTAGTCTCTCTGTGCACACTGGAACCACCCTCTTTTGATACATTAACCTTATTAATATGTCCTCATAAATGGCAGGATTAGTCTCACGTTGATTTTTTTCCCCCCTCTAAACTCTCTGGTGGTTCTTTTTCGCTTATAGCTCCATAGAAACTTTACATTTTGATTTTCTAGTTCCAATGATCAGATACCTATGTTTCTACATTGGGATTTTACTGAACTTCAATCTTTACAATTAGGCAATTTTTATGCAAAAGTATGTCTTTTAGTTTATTTTGTCTGTATCCTTCAGTTTTTTTAAACATTTTCTTGAATTCTAATTTGCATTTCATCGTTACTTTATTATTGAGAAAACTACAGATATAAGTAGATTAATTTTGTACCCTGTTTTTTAGTAAAGTATTTTCTGAGTATTTAACTGAATTAATTTTTAAATTAAATGTATTATATCTTCCTTTCACCACGACCCACTCCCCCCCCCCCCCGAGTTTTATTGGCTGGAGACTGCAGAGAGCATTAAACAGCAGTGCAGTCACTCACTGTTTTTCTTAATTATTTTTTAACGTTTATTCAGGTTTGACAGACTGAGAGCGTGAGTGGGGGAGGAGCAGAAAGAGAGGGGAGACAGATTCTGAATCAGGCTCCAGGCTCTGAGCTGTCAGCACAGAGCCTGATGCCGGTCTTGAACTCACAAACTGTGAGATCCTGACCTGAGCCGAAGGCGGCTGCTTAACCGACTGAGCCACCCAGGCGCCCCTGCAGCTCTCATTTTTAGTCACAGGATTATGTCCACTGGGTCCCCATAAAGCAAGGTACTGGGTTTAGCCTGAGAGATATATTTTATCAAGTTAAAAACAAGTCTAATTGACCTTAACAATGTCCACACAATAAATTTATTGTTATGTATTTTGCTATTGGTGTAGGTTTAAATCAGGAATCCTTGTTTAATTTTGTCATAGCCCCTTGTACATCGTTAGGTATCTTTGATTTTAGGTATATTATAATAACAGATTTACTAATATCAAAACTCCCAATACTCTTTGAAGAACTTCACCTGCTCATAACTGTGTGGTTCTTTTTATTTCCGTTTATTCCAGTATTTTGAAATTATATATATTAGGAAAATTGATCTATGCTTCTATGCTTTCCTTCGTTTTGTCTTTCTTTCCAACACCTGTAAAATTGTAGTGTCAGCGTTATTGTAAACATGTCTTATAAAATGTACATGTTTTGAAACATCCTGAAATAAAATGAAAGATTAAAACCTACTGTAATAGTCTGTTGTTTTTTGTTTTATTTATTTATTTTTTTGGTTTTGTTTTTGAAGTGAGAGTAGAGTTTATTGAAGATCTAGAAAGAGAGCAGATATAAGCAGTGTCTGGCAGGCTCGGAAAGAAAAGGAGAGAGGTTTGTCTTTCCTTGGGATCTGGGTGTTCCAGGTGGGTGGGAGAGACGCTGGTCCTTGTCTCTTGGGAGTCCAAGAATGAAGCTCGAGGACAGCAGAGAGTGAGGAAACTGATAGAGTTTACTGAGTGAAAGTAGAAAGCTCTCAAGAGTGAGAGGGGTCCCAACTGCGTTGCCGGAAAGAATTTTTCTTTTCATGATTTATTCAAATTCTCTTCTAAAACAGTTTAATCCTACTGCTCTTTTTATGACCTAGATCTTAGAATATTGGTTAAATTGCATGATGCATTTATATATATTCTACTTTTTTTAAGTTTATTTATTTGTATGAGAGAGAGAGAGAGAGAGAGAGAGAGACAATGCAAGTGGGGGAGGGGCAGCGTGGGAGGTGGGAGTACAGAGAATCCCAAGCAAGCTCCACCCTATCAGCACAGAGCCCAATACCAGGATCGAACTCAGGAAACCATGAAATCATGACCTGAGCAGAAACCAAGAATCGGACACAACCAACTGAGCCGTCCAGGCGCCCCTATATATATATATTTTCTATTTCTGCAACTTTAGATCTTCTTTTTTTTTAGCAAGTGATAGTTTCATAAAAAACTCTCCCTGGGTTTTCAAAAGTATTTGCGTGACAATAAGCCAAGGTACTAATTTAAAACCCTCAATTTATGTATTTACATTTATTTTTTCATTTGAAATTTTATATTTTGTTCTCATGTTTAGATTTTTTTTCTATTTTATATTATTTCAAAGCTTTAATAAATATTTATTACTGATCTTTTTAACATTTTTCTGGTGTTTTGTTTATTGGATCTTTCTGTTATATTTTTATTCACTTTATTGCTCATTTCCTAACATTTTTACCTGTATGCTTAAGTCACTTATTTTATTATTTGGTAGATAATTTTTTCTCCAAGTCTTATTTTGGTTATAGACTACCAAATTGGATATATAACCTGTTATTTATAATCTTTCTCGACTTTTTCTATAAAATTGTTATTAATTTTTTTCTTGACTATGATTCTTTTATTCATTTTTAAAATGTATATTCATTTTTGAGAGAGGGAGACAGAGTGTGAGCAGGGGAGAGGCAGAGAGAATGGGAGACACGGAACCCAAAGCAGGCTCCAGGCTCTGAGCTGTCAGCACAGAGCCCGATGCGGTGCTTGAACCCATGAACCGTGAGATCATGACCTGAGCTGAAGTCCAAGACTTAACTGACTGAGGCACCCAGGTGCCTGGACTTATGATTATTTTAAAAGAAATTCTCTTACGTTTCATAAAAACGTTTTTTTTTCTTTTCTTGTATTGATTTTGTTTTTAAACTTTAATTTTTACTTCTGTACTATATTTCCATTTGTTCTCTATAGATAAGAGTCTGTTTCTCGGTTTGCCTCTTTGTTTTTTCACCTACCATAATTTGTTTTGTTTCTTAAATTCCACATAAGAGTGAAATCACATGGTATCTGTGTTTCTCTGATTTATTTCGCTTAGCATAATACTCTCTAGGGGTACCTGGGTGGCTCAGTCAGTTAAGCCTCTGACTTCAGCTCATGCCTAGTGAATTCAAGCCCTGAGTCAGGCTCTGTGCTGACAGCTCAGAGCCTGGAGCCTGCTTCAGATTCTGTCTCCCTCTCTCTGACCCTTTCCCACCCACACTCTGTCCCTTTCTCTCAAAAATTAATAAATGTTAGGGGCGCCTGGGTGGCGCAGTCGGTTAAGCATCCGACTTCAGCCAGGTCACGATCTCGCCGTCTGTGGGTTCGAGCCCCTCGTGGGGCTCTGGGCTGATGGCTCAGAGCCTGGAGCCTGTTTCCAATTCTGTGTCTCCCTCTCTCTCTGCCCCTCCCCCGTTCATGCTCTGTCTCTCTCTGTCCCCAAAAAAATAAATAAACGTTGAAAAAAAAATTAATAAATGTTGAAAAAAATTTTTAATAAAAAAACAATACTCTCTAGCTCCATCCACGTGTTGCAAATGGCAAAATTTCATTCTTTTTCATGGCGGAGTAATACTCCATTAGATACCATATCTCCTTTGTCCATTCAACAGTCCTTGGACACTTGAGCTGTTTCCATAATTTGGTTATTATAGATAATGCTACTGTAAACATCAGGGTGCGTCTATCCCTTTGCCTAAAGTATTTTTGTGTTCTTTGGGTAAATACCTAGTAGTGCCATTGCAGAGTCCCAAGGTAGCTCTATTTTTAATTTTTGAGGAACTTCCATAATGTTTTCCAGGGTGGCTGCACCAGTTTTCATTCCCACCAACAGTAGAAGAGGGTTCCCCTTTCTCCCCCGCCTCACCAACACTAATGAGATTTCATTTCTGAGCTGCAATGGTTTAATGTTTGTTCCCTGAAAAAATCATATTGAAATCCTCACCCCGATGGTGGTGGTATTAGGAGGAGGGACTTTCCAGAACTTGTGTATGTCAGGAGGGTGGAGCCATCATGAATAGAAATAGTTCCTTATAAAATGGCCTCCAGGGATCCTCCCACCATGGAAGGATCCAGTGCGGAGTCAGCTATGAACAGAGGAAAAGGCCCTCACCTAACCGTGCTAGAACCCTGGCTTACACTTTCCAGCCTCCAGAGCTGTGAGAAATAAAGATGTGATGTTTATAAACTACTCAGCCTGGTATTTTATTTATCACAGCCTAATGGACTAAGACATACCCTTCTACATGTGTGACTTTTTTTTTTTTTTTTTTTTTTTTTTTTTTTTTTTTTAACGTTTATTTATTTTTGGGACAGAGAGAGACAGAGCATGAACGGGGGAGGGGCAGAGAGAGAGGGAGACACAGAATCGGAAACAGGCTCCAGGCTCTGAGCCATCAGCCCAGAGCCCGACGCGGGGCTCGAACTCACGGACCGTGAGATCGTGACCTGGCTGAAGTCGGACGCTTAACCGACTGCGCCACCCAGGCGCCCCTACATGTGTGACTTTTGAAGTATGCCAGGGACTTTTAAAAAAAGAATAGTCCCTTATTGCATCAGCTAAGGTATAGATTTTGTGTTCAGTTATTAAGATAACGACTAAAAATGTTTTCTTGTTTATTTTTGTCTGTGAACAATATGATATCTTAATATCTTCTATTCAATAGGTTTCCTTCAATTTCTCATTTTAATTTTTATAATTTTACTTTATAAAATCACAGTGTTATTTGTTGCTTACATGAGTGTAGTTAAGTTACCACTTTGATCTTAAACTTTTTGCATATAAAGTGATTTTTTTTTTTAATGTATTTAAAGTGTGGCTTCTCTGGGCTCCTGGGTGGCTCAGCCAGTTAAGCATCTGACTTGAGCTCAGGTCATGATCTCACGGTTCATGAGTTCAAGCCCCGCATCAGGCTCCGTGCTTCAGATTCTGTGTCTCCCTCTCTCTCTGCCCCTCCGCTGCTCATGCTCTCTCTCTGCCTCTCAAAAAATGAGTGAAGGTTAATTTTTTTTTTAATTAAAAAAATAAAGTGTGTCTTCTAAATAGTACCTTTCTGTTTTTCAGATGACAAGCTTTTACTTAACTTTCATTTACATTTTCTGGTATGAACATGCACAAGTTTTTGCCTTTTGAATTGTTTTAATACTTTATAATAATGTTTTTCTGAAATTGTTTTATTTCAATATCTCATGTAGAATACAGAGTTGGACTTTACATGATGAGTCAAGCAAAAATCATTTTTTGAAAAATTTTTTAATGTTTATTCATTTTTGAGAGTGTGAGCAGGGGAGGGGCAGAAAGAGAGGGAGACACAGAATCCAAAGCAGGCTCCAGGCTCCGAGCTGTCAACACAGAGCCCGACAAGGGGGCTGGAACTCACGAACTGCAAAATCATGGCCTGAGCTGAAGTCTGATGCTTAACTGACTGAGCCACTCAGGCTCCCCATAACGAAAATCATTTTTAATGGTAATTTAAGTGCTTTTATATTTAGTGATATGATAGCAATGCTTTATTGTTTGATATTTCTGTGTCCATTTTTATTTTTATTTTTTCACACGGAGATACATTTGGCGCGTTTTTGTGCCCAGCGTTCTGGGTTTAAGAGGATTTGTATTTTTATTCTAGTAGTTGCCTTCATTGTCGTATCTTCATATTATACACCCAGTTATTTATTTTGTAACGTAGCCTCTGTTTTTTCTTCTTGTCCTTTCTTTTATTCTCCCAAAGAATGTAGGAATTGTCTATTTGTGATTCTGTATTTATTTGGATCGCGTGTCTTCCTCGTGTAGCCTATCCACTCTATCTCTACCTGGTTTTCCCGGGTCGTGGATCTTATTGAAATCAAAATGTGTATATTTGGTATTGAGAGGTAGACCATCAGCTACAGGGTCTCTTTAGAGTTTTTGAAGATCTGGTGCCAAAAAATGATTCGTTTTTATTTTTTTCTCATACATGGCAGCTTGCTGCTTCCGGGGAAGCACAATTTCGTCTCTCCTCTCTTAGGGTCTTTGGCTGGGCGTGACAATTAATTTGACACAGACAGATGAACAGGAGGAAAGCATACAGATTTATGTGATGTTAGTTTTATGAGCCTAAGGAGACATTATAGGAAAATCAAGACCACAAAACGTGGCAAAACTGAAGTGCTTTTCTCTACTAGGTTGAACAAAGGGAGGCAATGGAAGAAAAGCAGGTGCATATGTGACGAGGCTACAGAAAGAGGAGTAACTTTAACAAGGTCTTTGTACAGCATTCTCTCAGCCTCCACTCCGTGTCTCCGGCAATAAGAATGTTCCTTTCTTCCTGGAACAGGGAGAACAAGTTTCACTTGGGAATTTGATCTCCAGCTTTCGGGAAGAAAATGGGAGGTTGGAATGTTCTCGATGTGCCTGCTGTGTTTAAAGTATCTTTAGCTCAAGTCGTCTTTATGCCAAAATGACACATTTTGGGTTGGCAGATTCATCCACTCTTCCCTGCTTTGTTCATTTGTGGATTTTCATCATTCTGAGTGGTTTGGGCAATTCTTACATACAATTTAACTTCAAAGTTCAAAGCAGTTCAGTGTAGCTGAAAATGGAGTTCACAGATTATTTTTCCACTGCAACTTTTGCTTCTGTGTGACATCCAGGAGGGAACAAAGGAAAATCCTATCCTCCAGCCACTGCTTCATAGGAGAAGCATTTTATTGTCTACCTTCTGTCTGCTTCATATCAATATCCATTTTTGTTTATTTTGTTGACTGCTAAATGTTCAAACTTCACAACTGTGCTTGGGATGCATGAAGTCTTTAGTAACCATTTGTTGAATGACTACATTAATAAACATGAGCAATCCTGCCTTGGATGATGACTTATCTATGGATCTCAGTGTTAAGGAAATTTATCAAAGACAAGACTCAGTTTGACTCAATTTAACATTAAAAGATGCTATAATAATGCTCGGGTTGTTTTTCCTCTCTACAGTTTTCTTTCTAATTGAATTTCCAATCTACCAAGTTATTTGCTACTGTTGGTTGATTTGTGGTTTTAGATGGTTTTGGAAGAATTCAAATGAAGTTCCTATGACTGTCTGTGTCAAAGTCCTTGTAGAAATGTATATTTCCATTTATTGGGGGGAAATATCAAATAGTGAAATGGTTGGATTGTGTGGTAGGAATATATGCTTTTTTAAACTTTTTATTTTGAGATAATTGCAGACATGCAGTTTCTGTTAATTTCCTATTGCTGATGCCACAAATTGTCACATATCACAAACTTCCTTGTTTCAAACAATACAAACTTGCCATAATATAGTTAAGGAGGTTAAAAGTTTAAAATGTGTCTCTCTGGGCTAAAATTGAGTGATTCACAGGATTTCGTTCCTTCTGGAGGACCTAGAAGAAAATCTGTGCCTTGCTTTTTCAATTTCTAGGGGATTTCCTTATTCTTGAGCTCAAAGACATCGCTCTGGCTTGTCTTTGTCACATCTTCTTCTCTGACTCTAACTCTCAGGTGCACCTCTAATAAGGGCTCTTGTGATTATACTCTGCCAACACAGATTCCAGGACAATTCTCTTTAAAATTCTCAATCCAATCACATCTGGGATGTTCATATAGGTTATCAATTCACAGATTCTGGAGATTAGAACACGGACATGTTGCAAGGACTCTTTATTTTATCACAGTCTGCTCTGTGGTCTCCAAAGATTATTCTGTCCCACACTCCATCCCAACGTCACCCAAAAGCTCAAACCCTCCATTATCAAGCCAAAGTCCAAAATTTCATATAAATCTCATCAGCTCAAAAGTTCCAAATCCAACCTTTTAAATAATCTAACTCAAATATGGGTGAGGCTCTGGGTATAATTAATTCACATGTAGAGCACAATTCCTCTCTGTCAACCTGTGAAACCTGAGAAATCATTTGACAGTCTTACCGAGGATGTCTTGTAGTGGCAAGTGGTCTTTCTCTCACTGCTATCAATATCCTCTCATCGTCTTTGATTTTTGGTACTTTGATGACCATGTATCTTGGTTGACTCTGAGTTTATCCTACTTGGAGTTCAATGAGTTTCTTGTATTTGTACCTTCATATCTTTGCTCAAATTTGGGAAGTTTTTGGACATTTTTTTCCTTTAAATAATCTTTCTGTTCCTCTCTCTCTTTCTTTACTTTTGGGTTTCCAGTTATGTATATGTCAGTTTACTTGATTTTTGTCCCACAAGTTCCCTAGGCTCTACTATGATCTGAATATTTCTGGCTCCCTAATTGATCATATTAGAAGGTGGAACCTTTGGATGATAATGATCAGGAGGGTTGAGCTCTCATGAATATTAGCGTTCTTATAAGAGACCACACAGAGCTCCCTAGCCTCTTCTGCCACATGAGCAGACACGGTGAGAAAGCACCGGCGGTGAACCAGGAAATCAACCCTTACCCCACCAGGCTGGCACCCTGAACTTGGACTTCCAGCCTCCAGACATGTGAGAAAGCAATGTCTGTTGCTTTAAGCCACTCAGTTTGTGACATTCTGTTATAGCAACCCAAAAAGATGAAGGCAGGCTCTGCCCAATTTCTTTCATTCCTTTTTCCTACTGCTGCTCACATTTGTTCATTTCAATGTCCCATCTTCAAGGGTCCTGATTCTTTCTTCAGTCTGCTCCAATCTGCTGCTATAACACTGTTGCAAAGTTTTCATTTCAGTTATTGTATTTTTCAGCTTTAAAATTTGTGTTGAGTTTTGGGGTGCCTGAGTGGCTCAGTTGGGTGAGTGTCTGAAGGTCGTGATCCCAGTGTTGTGGGATTGAGTCCCATATTGGGCTCCATACTGAGTGTGGAGTCTACTTAAGATTATCTCTCTGTCCCTCTGCCCTTCTCTTCAGCTCATGCTCTTTCTTTCTCTCTGAAAAAAAAAAATAAAACAAAATTTGTGCTGTTTCTCCTTATAATTTCTATCACTTTGTTGATATTCTCATTTTTTCATACATTTTTTCCCTGATTTCCTTTAGTTCCTTTATTTCCCCTATTTTTCCTTAGCTCTTTGAGCAAATTTAAGACAATTGTTTTAAGGTCTTTGTCTAATAAGTTTAATGCCTGGACTTCCTCTGGGATGGTTTCTGTTAATTTATCTCGATCTTTTGGATGAGCCACATTGTTCTTCTCTGTTTCCCCTGGTTTAAGAGGGGAGAGGTACTGGAAACTGGCCTGCCACTTGCTCAACACCATGACCTACACTCCACTGGAAAGGGGTGAGGCAAACGTCATAAACTTTCCTGCCATTTTAAAGATGACTTATTCTCAGTGTCCCATTTGTTTAGTTTCCAAACCCCTTTGACTGTTTTCTAGAGAGTTTGTGAAGTTGCTTCAGACAACATCTGGTTGTGTTTTGATACTTCTGTTGGGGATAGAACTTGGAGCTGCCTACTCTCCTGTTTTTCTGCCTTCATTCCAGTCAAGCAATATTTTTAGAAAGCTCTGTACTCACCAGAATGGGCACAGCTTTAGAGGAAATCATTATATCACAGTTTCAGAGTTTGGAATGCAGATGATTAAGTGCAAACTGATTTATTGGGATCACGAAATCCAATGCCCAAATAGTGAGTGGGGAAATATAAGAAATGAAATTATATGCACAACAGAGCTTTAGGAGTGGACAATTCCATGAAGGGGTTAATAAAAACCAAAATAAAAGTCATTACAATTTTGTTAGTGTTTTTTTGTTTGTTTTTTTTTTGTTTGTTTGTTTGCTTTTTTTGTATACCATGGAAAGGTTGCTGGAAAGAAAGAGATGGCTTATTCACTTGGGAAGAAGTTGATAAGCATGTAAATCAATGGTTATTTATAAACACATGGCTAAACACTCCAGGGATAACAAAATCAGAAAGCCGTTTCTGTTGCTAAACATAAATGGCAAGTAGAATGATAATGGGAACCACCGGTTACTGTGTAAGAGGCCACCAGACACGAACCAGGATCTTCAGGGCTGCATGGCTGGTTCAGGCGGTTAAGTGTTCAACTCTTGATTTTTGGCTCAGGTCATGACCTCACAGTTCATGAGATCAGGCCCCTGTATCAGCCTCTGCGCTGACCATGCAGAGCCTGCTTGGGATTCTCTCTCTCTCTCAGCCCCTCCCTCACTTGACTGTGTGCGCTCTCTCTCTCTCTTTCTCTCTCTCTCTCTCAAACTAACTAAATAAATAAAGTTAAAACAAAAACAAACCAAAACAAAACAAAATGTGGTCTTCAAATAGAGAAACACAAATATTGTGAGGCTGTGACTCACAAGGAATAAACCAGAAAAATAAATATTACCCAAACCTCTCTCTCCAAATGATCTTCCACCTATGGCCATTAAGTCCCATTGGCTGAACTAAGCCAACAGCCAGAGGGTAAATCAGCCAGTTTCTACAATCCATACAGATCAGCCTTCTAGCTCAAAGGTGAAAGAGAAAACAATGGAAAATGCATTGGAAGGAGCAACCGTATCATAGGTCTAAACATGGCTTGAAAAGCAATTACTACCCAAAATATCTGCTTTTGTGCTTATAAAATCTAGCTTCTAAAGTTTTAATTGGACTATCATTTTATTTCCAAAATAAAACATTCAATAACTTATTTCAGTTAGAATAACATAGGAAATTAGTAGTTACAAGTGTTAATGTGGGGTATGATGTTCTGTGGGACTTTCTGTGTATTGAGACTACAGATGGAAATCCATTTCAATGTTCTTACACAATGTACATTTGATACTCACATCCAGTTATGATTCAGCTTGCTTTACCTTCTAGATTCTTGTTTTTCCATCACTAATCACCTCTTCCATGTCCTATCAAAAGTTTTGCATTTGTATGGGGCGCCTGGGTGGCGCAGTCGGTTAAGCGTCCGACTTCAGCCAGGTCATGATCTTGCGGTCCGTGAGTTCGAGCCCCGCGTCGGGCTCTGGGCTGATGGCTCAGAACCTGGAGCCTGTTTCCGAGTCTGTGTCTCCCTCTCTCTCTGCCCCTCCCCCGTTCATGCTCTGTCTCTCTCTGTCCCAAAAATAAATAAATGTTGAAAAAAAAATAAAAAAAAAAAGTTTTGCATTTGTAAAAATATCAATCACCTCATTTTTCAGAACACAGAAAAAGAACTTGACAAAACAGATACTTTTAACCTAAAAGCTGTTGTAGTTTTTTTCTTCTTCCATAGAATGACACTTTTGATGCCAAAAGCAAATTATCTGAACAAAACAGAAAGAGGAAACCAGTTGCTCACTGTTGCGAGGTAAATCTCTGGGTTTCTCAGAGCACTGGGCTGTCCTTTGTTCTTCCCCGTCTTTCCAGAAATGTTTGCCCAGTGGAAACTTTGTAAAGCAGAGAAAGTGTCTTCCCCAGACAAAGGGTGGGCACGCTTACGGTCTGATATAATAAATTTGGTATCTTTCTCCACAGTGAAAGGAGGCATGCTTATTTCCATTATGAACAATTTCTGTTGTTCTTCTGGAATATAATCTGGTAAAGGTGAGAGTGTCACCTGGTTTTCTTCATGTTAGTCTGTGACAATGGGGGCTGGGGAAACCAGTGCAAAACAAACCAAAACAAAGCAAAACAAAATGCTGGCATTCTTACTATCGCTATTGGTGTAATAAAATCCTTCGTCTCTGACCCACAAGTCTTGTTTCCTCTGTCAGCACTGGTGACACTGCCACAGTTGGTTTGTTAGCCTGAAGGGAATGTGGGGGCACCTGGGTGGCTCAGTCGTTTCAGTGTCGGACTTCAGCTCAGGTCATGATCTCACAGCTTGTGGGTTCGAGCCCCACTCAGAGCCTAGAGCCTGCTTCAGATTCTGTGTCTCCCTCTCTCTCTGCCCCTCCCCTGCTCATGCACTGTTTCTTGCTCTCTCCCAAAAATAAACATTAAAATTTTTTTGGAAAAAAAAAAAAGAGAAAGGAATGTAAAATAAGAGCCTTCATGGTTCTTGACGTTTTTGTCAACAGAGTAAGGAAACTGAGAGAAACATGCTTTCTGGAAGAGGACGGATGAGCATCCAGTGGATTTATTAATGGAATTTGAAGGAAGTCCATGGAAATCAATAGCAAACATGTTAACCAAATTGAACACCCAGCTGGGGAATAAATGATCCTCTATCTTATTGCCTCTTAATAAGGATGAATTGGGAAATGGTTGGAGCCGAACACAAGGAAATAGGTTTGAAGACAGCTGTCTTAACTTGGTCCTAGTTTTTTCTCGGTCCCCTCCTGACTTGATTACCAAGGACTTGATTAACCAAGCTGGCAGCCGCACTCAGATTTATCTCATTGTGACAATTAGTGTTAACAATTGCCCTAGGTGGGCAGAAAGTTCAGACTTCTTCTTCCAGGCAACAGTTTCAGAGATGTAGACTACACAGAGCATGAAAAAAAAAAAAGAAAGAAAAGAAAAGAAAAAAAGAAATAAAAAAGAGGAAATTTGTGTAAACTATGAGCAGAAATTAAGCAAATTGTTAGAACCCTGCCTTTTGGTTGATTTACTTGGAAGATGAAGGGTCAGTGCATGTAATGCTCCCTTAGAAAAACTGGCAACCCCGGGGCCACCTTCAGGCTTCCCTTGGTTTATCTTACAGACCTTAGATGCATTCAGATAAGTAACAAATAAGGTGTTGTTGTGATTGTTGCTAATGCAGAGGGTCCTAGCTGCCATAGGAAATTTGGCCCTCCCAGTTAAATTTTCCAGACACAGACACCTTGTCACTGGAAAGCATAGATAAGGAGTTGATTATTCCCACTTTTTTTTTTTTTTTTTTTTTGTGGCTTGTGCTTGAGGTATCAATCCAAAAAACAAAAACAAAACGAAACAAAAATTTGCCGAGACCCATCCATGCCAAGGAACTTTTGTTTGTTTGTTTTGTTTTGTTTTTTTCCTGTTTCTTCTAGGAATTGTATTGTTTCAGATCTTGCATTTAAGTCTTTAATCCATTTTTTAGTTAATTTTTGTGAGCAGTGTTAGGTAGGGATTAGGTGTCATTCTTTTACATGTGAATATCCAATTTTCCCAGCACCATTTCTTTTTTTTTTTTTTTTTTTTTTTAAATTTTTTTTTCAACGTTTATTTATTTTTGGGACAGAGAGAGACAGAGCATGAACGGGGGAGGGGCAGAGAGAGAGGGAGACACAGAATCGGAAGCAGGCTCCAGGCTCTGAGCCATCAGCCCAGAGCCTGACGCGGGGCTCGAACTCACGGACCGCGAGATCATGACCTGGCTGAAGTCGGACGCTTAACCGACTGCGCCACCCAGGCGCCCCTTCCCAGCACCATTTCTTGAAGAGACGGTCTTTTCCCCATTGAGTATTCTTGAATCCTTTGTCAGATATTATTAGCTGAAGGAATATGCATGGATTTTATTCTGGGCTCTCAATTCTGTTCCACTGGTTGATGTGTCTGTTTTTATGCCAGCATTGTACTGTTTGCGTTACTATAGCTTGAAATCAGGAAGTGTGATGTCACCAACTTTTGTTCTTTCTCGGGACTGCTTTGGCTGTTTGGGGTTTTTATTTTTGGTTTCACATAAATTATAGGACTGTTTTTTCTACTTTTACAAAAAAAATGCTATTGAATTCTTGATAGAGATTGCATTAAGACTAGAGATGACTTTGGGTAAAATGGACTCTTGAAAATATGAATTATTTCAACCCATAAAAATGGGATACCCTCCCATGTATTTGTGTTTTCTAAAATGTCTTTCATCAATGGCTTGTAGTTTTCAGTGCAGACCTCTTTCACCTCCTTGGTGAAATTTATGCCAAAGTATTTTATTGTTTTTAATGTTATTGCAATTGGGATCATTTTCTGTATTTCTTTTTCAGGTAATTCATTGTTAGGATGTAGAAACTATACCAAATTTAAAAGCTTCTGCACTGCAAAAGAAATGATAATAAAATGCAAAGACAACTTATGAAATGGGAAAAATACTTGCAAATCATTATCTGATAAGGGGTTATATCAAAAATATATGAAGAATTCATATAACTCAGGAGCAAAAGAGAGAAATAATTCCATTTAAAAAATGGGCAAAGAATGTGAATAAACAGTTTTCCAAAGAAGCTATATGAATGGCCAACAGGTATATGAAGAGGTGTTCAACATCCCTAATCATTAGGGAAATGCAAATCAAAATGATAATGAGATTGCACCTCCGGGCTATTAGAATGGCCATTACAAAAAGACAACAGGTAACAAAATACTGGCAAGGATGTGGAGAAAAGAAAACTCTTGTGCACTCTTGGTGAGAATCAAATTGGTGCAGCCACTATGGAAAACAGTATGGAGGGCCCTCAAAAAGTTAAAAATACAACTACCCTATGATTCAGCAATTTTACTTCTGGGAATATATCCAAAGGAAATGAAAACGCTATCTCAAAAAGATATCTGTACCCTTATGCTCCTGGCAGCATTGTTTGCAATAGCCAAGACATGGAAACATCCTAAGTGTCCACTGATTGATGAATGGATAGAGTATGTTGTATATATAAATGCATATTTATACACACACAGATGTGCATACATACATACCATGAATATACACACACACACACACATACACACACACACATACACAGACACAAACATACACACATACATACATATATGTATAGGTATGTGTATATGTATATATAAAGGAATATTTTATATATATATACACATACATATATATAATGGAATATTATTCAAACTTTAATTTTTTTTTAAATGTTTATTTTACTTATTTTGAGAGAGAAAGCAAGAATGAGTGTGGACAGGGGAGGGGCAGAGAGACAGGGAGAGATTGAATCCCAAGGAGGCTCTGTGCTCAGTGCAGATCCTGATGTGGGGCTCAATCGCAGGACCCTGGGATCATAACCTGAGCTGAAACCAAGAGTCAGAGGCTTAACAGACTGAGCCAACCAGGCACCCCATCCATAAAAAAATTTTTTTTAATAAATTTAAATGGCATTTTCAACAACAAGAATGGAACTTATGGGCATTATGCTCAGTGAAACAAGTCACACAGAAAAAGGCAAATACTGTATGATCTCTCTTATATGTGGGATCTAAGAAAAACAAAGAGACAGAGAACAGATTGGGAGGTGCCAGATGCAGGGGGAGGAGAACTGAGAAATTGGATGAAGATGGTCAAAAGGTACAAACTTCCAGTTTTTATATGAGTAAGCACTAGGGATTCGTGTACAATATACTGATTATTGTTTGTTCATTATATATGAGATGATGTGTCAAGCATTTATCACAACTTATCAGTAGAACATTTCCTCAATTTTGCATTTTAACAGCATAGGTAACTTTCCTCGTGTAAGAGAAAAATTTCGGGATACTGTGGATTTCAGCTCTGGGGCTGGCAACACTTAGTTAGCATCACACTATACTGCCTGACACAGGGAACTTGACACAAAGTTTGGGAAGGGATACGTTCATCTCCTTCCTATGCTTCAAGACATCTTAAGATTTAACTCCAAAATTACATCAAATCAGATGAAAATCACATTATGCTACTCTTTCACAGAATTAACAAAACAGAAAAATGAGACATTATGCCCAAGGCAGCAAAGGTGTCCCTGAAGTTTAAAATTTTCCCTTAAAGAAAGTATAATTTTTGCTGTCTGATGACCACAGAGAAGGCTCCAATAACACTGTCCTTTCAGAAGATATTTATAACCTGATAAAGTAATAATCTTCAGTATGATGAACACTACTGGCTAATATTGATGGGTTTGCTCTATAATTACCTATTAATCCTAGTAAGATTAATTTCTACATTGACAAAACATTGGGCTTCACATGAAACATATCTTGAACAGAAAAATGTTCTCTAAAAGCATGGTTCTTTCCCTCTTGTGTGTGTGTCTGTGAGTGTATATGTTTAGGTGTGTATGAACTTAATGAACCGAAAAATGCTCACTCACATCCTAGACATGCTCCACTGGCCATGTTATAGGTCCTATGATGGTGTCTTTTATTATTCATTTGAATATGTGTTATCTTCTCTGTAAGCACACACTTTAAAGCGCTGTCGCTAAAAATGACATGTTGATATTGATACACGACTCAGGCATCAAAACGTCCAATAAACAGAAATGTGCACTAAAGTCTCCAGGAGGTCGCATGAAGCAGATTAAGGGATTTTTATTTTGCTAATTTTGGAAGAGAGGAATATATAAACATAAATGTTATAAACACTCAAGAGCAAAGGAGTTTCTAACACACAGCTGAAGAATGGGACACACCAGTCTTCTTCAAATGGAAAGCCCGGCACCCAGTCAGGCAAGTGGCGGTAGTTTTGATGGGTCTCTCCAGATAATTTAGAGGTTGTCTCTGCCTCACCCATGACCAGATTCACTTTCTGACATTCCTGGAGCATATCCATAGTTCCTCACTTAGCTTGGCAGCTGAGAACGGTTCATTTTCACGGGTCAACTTCAATTTCTCCAGCATCCATGTTTCCTACAATCCTAACGCTGATCCCTACCACAGGTATAAGACTATCCAGAGTGAGGGGTGCCTGGGTGGTTCAGTAAGTTAAGCCTCCGACTTCAGTTCAGGTCATGATCTCACGGCTCGTGAGTTAGAGCCCCATGTTGGGCTCTGTGCTGACAGCTCGGAGCCTGGAGCCTGCTTCCGATTCTGTGTCTCCACCTTTCTCTGCCTTTCTCCCACTGATGCTCTGACTCTCTCTATCTAAAATAAATAAAGATTAAGAAAAAATTTTAAAATAAGACTATCTATAGTAAATTTCCTCCACATTATTGAGTAATATGAGATACACCTCACATCTCCTTAATTACTTATATATACTTATGCTGATCTTTCAGCAAATGCATTGGAAGTGTTAATACAGGACATACAAAATCAAAGTTAATAGGATGGGCTTTTAAGGTGTGTTGTTTTGTACAGGAGCAGTGCATTCATGCAATAAACTCTTTTCCACCCCCTTTGGATTTTAAGATGTTTCTGTCACCGACTTACTCATCTGCTCCCATGTTTCCTTTGATGTCACATTGAAGCAATGAGACCACTTCACCAAGCAACAATCCTCTCTTATTAATTGGGTATGCTCAGATGTCGCTAAAATACCTTTTTGTCCCCAAAAGTCTCAATGCGGGGAAATTTTACAAGAAAGGTTACTGAGAAAACAAGGAAAGACTTTGCTACTCAACATTCCTGATCTAAGAATTTATCTTAAGTAACTAATTGGGTAAGTGCACAGACATGTGTTAGGAATGTCTAAATAAGGAATGGTTATTGGATAAAATAACCATTATGCTGCATAGCATAAAATATGTAGCAGTGAGTATTTACAGGAAATATGTCAACAACATAATGAATGGCAAGAAAGATAGTCTATAAATTATTATGTACTGAGTCTTTATAATTGTTAAAATTACATATTTATATACATACATAGTGACAGAATTGGAAAGATATTCACCAAAATGGTAAGCGGGGTAATAGAATTACACGTGTTTTTTGTTTGTTTGTTTGTTTTTCTTTTTTTTAAGTTTATTTATTTATTTTGAGAGAGAAGAGAGAGAGCAAGTAGAGGAGGGGCAGAGAGAGAAGGAGAAAGAATCTCAAGCAGGCTCCACGTTGAGTGTGGGACTCAGTCTTATGAAGGTGAGATGATGACCTGAGCTGAAATCAAGAGTCATATGCTTAACTAACTGAGCCACCGAGGCTCCCCAGTAGATGATTTGTAACACTCTGTTTTTATACGCTTAATGTAATATTAGGATCATAAGGAAACTACACTAATTTCATAGTCAAAGACAAAATAAGACATTAAGAAAATCAAAGTTACATTAAGAAAATGGGTATACAAAGATACCATTGGGCATAAAAAGTATGATCTGTATAGTCTAAAACATCAAACTCTCTTCTCAGGTTGAAATAATATCCACAAATATTGATGCCATTTCCGTGGTATTTCTGGTAACATTTAATAACTGTTCAGGATAAATTCTGAAGCTGAACTGTAATGTGTTTTCTAATATCTAAAACTTGGGAAATACAGAGCATTGTTTAATTCCTTACTCACCATGTGGGGATCCTGAATGCTTCTAATGTGATAAAGTCCAGTCCACTCACCTCCCGTCCCACCACCCAGGTGGAGTATGATTCCAGGTCTCCTGGCCTTGCTAGACTCCTCCCCCCCCCCACCTCCTCCCCATGTCTATTATCTTCTGGGAGAAACTCTTTCCTGACCAGCCTTAAGAGTCCTCACTTGAACTTGGTGTCACATCTGACCGTGACGTCAGATGTATCTAAGAACTTTGAGAGTCTTGAGCACAAGCACACAGAACAAGAACCCGGGTAGTAACTAAAAGGACCAGCAGGAGCACACTTTGGATGTAAGAGTCGAAGGAAAGAGAGGGTGTATTATGCACATATTTAATCATTATTGGGGGCCCTTTTCCAGGGGCTGGAGAACACTCTCTTGAAGTGAAATTTGAAGGTGAAATAATCGAATGATACTTTAATTAGTTGGCTAACTATTAAGTAAACATTTTTAAAGTCACTAACTTTCTAATTCTGTGCCAATCCCTGCACCTTCCAAGTAGAATCAGCTGGTCCTCCTCTTTAAGTGAGAAGGATAAACATAAGGGAACATGTAGTAAGTGTACTGATAAGGGGTGATGATCCTAATTAACTGCCTTAATTAACTGATTCCTCCAGATCAGCTCAGAGACTCATGTGAATGTTGGGGCAGAACTGTGCAGCAGGGTAGAAACTTGTAAGTCAAACATTCTGCACCCATCTGAGAGAAGCTGGTTCCCCTGGCCATGCCTATGGGACTAAAATAGGCCTCCTGGCTCAAACAGAGGATTGAAAAAAGTGGGAAATCCCCCAAACATTAGATATTTAGAGGAAATTTCAGTGTCGTGCAAAAGTGTCAAACTCATTCCTTACTTTTAATTTATCAGAATTATTCAAGTCTAGAACTTTGATAATTCATTCTCCATAAAAATGTGAAAAATAAAGAAAATATACAATACCTAACCTACAAAAGGAGGCTTCATTTCTCAGCCTCAGTGTTTAATATAATGATATTTTGGCTCTCCCTAGCATTTTAATATGCTTATCTCAGTAGCCTAAAAAAAAATGTCTTTGGAAACCCCTTACCTGTGGCACACGTTCATACTTCAATATTATCTTCACATTTCACGTGCGCAAATTAGAACAGGTGCAAGAATTGTAGATTAGAATGTCAAATGGGGTACTGATAATATCCTATATGGTGCATTGTCTCTGCTAATATCTTAATTACTTATGCAAAATAAAGCTCTGAAATATGCATGGGAGCATAAGTGCTTCTTCAGCTTTAGCGTGTATGAGAATCACCTAGGGACCACGTTAAAATCCTGTTTTCTGGGCTCCACTCTGAGATGCCCAATTAACAAATTGAGAAGAAGACCCTGTTCTTGTGGCAGCATCCTCAGGCAATTTGAAGGCAAAAATGCAGAAACTAAAGTTTCAGAGACGTTATTCTATAGATTGACCTACGGTCCCTTTGTTGAATATATCCACAAAGAAATTTTTATTAAGATCACGCGTAAAGTAACATTTTCTTTCTTCATCAATTGTTTCTTCTTATTGTTCAGGCACAGATCACGAGCATGGCGCTGTGTGGGACACTGCAAAAAAATACAAGGAAAAATAAAAAGTGCAAACTCTCTAAACGACTAGTAAGTTACTCTGTGTAATTTATAGATTAATGCACACTAGATGTCTATAGGTAAAATACATTATGAAATCAGTGTCATGAGGGGCACCTGGGTGGCTCAGTTGGTTAAGCGTCCAACTCTTGGTTTGGGCTCAGGTCATGATCTCACAGTTGTGGGAATGAGCCCCACATCAGGCTCTGCACTGACAGCACGGAGCCTGCTTGGGATTCTCTCTCCTGCTCTCTCTGCCCCTCCCCCCCTCACATGCACATGCTTGCTCTCTCTCTCTCTCGCAGAATAAATAAATAAACTTAAAAAAAAATCAATGTCATGGAAATTCAGAGATTGGTTACTTCCATTTGATTAGGAAATAATGGCCCCATGGAAGAAGGACTATCTAATGATATCTCTTTTCAGGGAGGCTGGATTATGTTTTGTTGAGGAGATTAAGAAAGTGAAGAAAACTGTGGCGATTAGAATTTCAGGATGGGTGTGGAAATTGGATGTAGTCTACTTGTGTCTAAATAATATTTGGAGAATGGGCTTAACTGTGTCTCTTGGCAAGAATCTAAAGAACTTGGAATGCAATTATTCAAGAACATCAACTTCATAGTTTAGAAAATGTGGATATTTCTAAAAAGGCAAGAGAAAGATTCAATGTTGTGTCTTAGAAGGAAATTTCTCTTCCTCATGTGCGGGCGGGGCTGGGAAATGAGAAAGTGGGGACAGCACAAGAGGAATGGGGTGGATGGCAGCGATGAGTTTCGGAATATACGAGGAAAATAAATCCTGGGACTCAGTTTTAAAGTAGAGTTTAGGCATGCTGTGATTGATGAAATGTGAAAAGCATAAAGATTTGGGGATAAAAATATATTCTGAAGTTCCTATCTTAAGTTTCAGAAAATATGAATATGTACTTCATGTAGACAAGGGAGCATTAAGGGGAGTTGGAGGCATGGTGGTAAACCCAAAGGGACCTATGCCGTTACACCATTATTCTACTACTGCAACTGTATCACTTGTAATTTAGGAATATTTCTTTATTCAAGACCCAGGCTAAAGGATCCTCCCTCTATGGAATTTTTTTTTTTACATTTAAAATATTTTTTTATTAGAGAGGGAGTACAAGGGGGAAGAGAGAGCAAGAGAGAGAGAGAGAGGGAGAGAATCTCAAGCAGGCTCCATGCTCTGTGAAGAGCCCAATGTAGGGCTTGATCCCATGACCCTGGGATCAAGATCTGAGGAGAAATCAAGGGTCTGAGGCTCACCTGAGCCACCCAGGCTCTCCTCTGTGGAACCTTTTATATTCTTGGGTTCCTGGGTTGAGAGTCTGTATGTCAGTGTAGTCAACAGAGCAGAAATTAACTTTGTAATAAACTACTTCGAAGAAGACACCATGTAATGAATGCCGAAGTTTTGTATACACACACAATCACCACGCAGAATATTTGTCTCTTATCTTTGCAAAAACTAGAGACGTGAGAAGTAAAAGGCAGGTTTATTTTGTAGTTTCTCTATCCTAACTAGAAAACCACAAATTATATATGTATACAGTTATAAAAACAGACTGTTAAATACCCATTTTCTGAAAAGTAGGAAGATGTCTGTGAAGATTATTTTTTCTTTTTTTTCTTTTTCTTTTTTTTTCATTTCTAACTTTTTGTGATAGTGCTGTGACTTTAATGTCAATATTCAATAAAGCACCTTCTGGTGCTTTTGATATGAAAATGTGATTGCTATTGAACATTAAACAAGGGATGCTGGTAATTTTATGACAATTATGTTTTAGCTTTCCATACCAAAACAATGGTAATCAAATCTCATGCTTGAGAACTTTAGCTGATTGTCATAGGGAGAAGCATCCTGCCACCAGTGGTGTAATTATAGAGGAACATTGATGGGATATTCACCTTCCTCTGAAGGGTAGGGCTAAGTCATTGTAACCGATATAATGCAGCTATGGGCTGATGGGCTGATGTAGCTTATCAAATCGTGTGCTCAGATGTATTTGCATTATATTCCATTTAAATGCCATGTATTATAATTCAGTTACATTGCCATGTTTAAGGAAATGAGCTTGATACTCCCATCTGCTGCCGAGTATATGGGTCTTTTGAGACTTGCAAGGAAAGAATGACTCTTGTATGCCATTTCCCATTTCCTTGAGTGAGATTTGTTCCCCTTTGTATGGGATTCTAGGCAAAATCTCTGCTTTTACTACTTTTTCTCACCTTTCCTTCCAATAGATTTCTTGAATCTATCTCACTGGAGAAGAAGGACCTTTCCTATTGTTCAAAAAAATGGGTCCAATGCTGCAAAGATGCCGACTATGTGTGAAAGCTGTGTGGGAATCAACACCATAGAATCTAGAAGTTACCACGGAATGTATTTTTATAATGTAACAAAAATAAAACATGGAAGAACAAGTTTGCCAATGTTTTGTCTGCATTTTAAATGTTCCTGTGGGTTTTGTGTGCATACTTATGGTAATAGGGTATGATAACTGGCACCATACCCAAACAAAGCAACAGGGACTTCTCTGTGACATTTTAAAGAGGATGTTGCCAGGTGAGATTTCAACTTGTGAGATTTCAGCCCTAAAAAAATAAAAATATATCTTTATGGGTACAAAACTTCTGTAAGTTAGTTTTTTTATGAATCCAGGTGATTTCAAGGTTAAGCGGACCAGAGGGACCATTACACTGCCATGAATGCCATTACAGTCATTATAAATGGCAGCTCTTGAAGACCAGGTCCAGTCAATACCCTTATATCCCTTGTCTAAGCAGTGGGGAGAAATTGTCAAGATACACCTGAGCTCTAATCTTAGTAAAGGAATTTAGAAACTTTAATATGAATATTGGTGAGTATAGCTAACATTTAAGAATTTGCAATGCACCATACACTTATATATGCCTTATCTCACTTAATGATCCATCCTATGGGATAGCTATGACTTTTACCCATACTACAGATGTAGAAGCTGACGCTCACAGAGGAATAAGCAATTTGATGAAGTTCATTTAGTTTGTGTGTGGCCAGGACTCAACCACAAGTTTGTCTAACTCACTGGTGTGATGCAAATCACTAAAAAGTAGCTCTCAAAAAAAGTTTGTTTGTTTTTTCCCACAGGCCTTTGCCAATGGCCATGGTGTAAATACTCTCACCATGATCAATGAAGAATAAGGAAGAACCACGTAAAATTAGCTCTCATAAACTTTAAGTACATCCTTACACACCATTGAACTCTGACTCCAAAACTCATAATTGTTACTATTACATTATACCATAAGTCATAAATAACACAGGAGAAAAGACAGAAACAGCAAAAGAAATAAAAATGTAAACTTTTAGGCAGGATTCTGATAAAGTTTCCCTTACTAACCATTAGAGGAGCTCCTGTTCAGATTGTAGTTCCAACCTGAAGGTCCATCATCCTAGAGATTTTCCAATAAAATTGATTATGTCCAATTGAGCTATGAGTCTCAATGCATAGGACAAGCATTCCCATTTCTTAGAGATCAACACCTATAGAGAAGGAAGAATAGGTCAATCAAAAAGAAAAAAAAAAAGATAAAAGCTCTAGAAACTCTTCCCGGAAAAGTTAAGAATGATTGGGTTAGAATTGTCTAAGACAAATGAAAAGGTGATATTCAACTAACGGCTACCATTTATTGGTGACCCTTCATACTGGTTAGACCATTAAATTATCACAGTAGAATTTAAGGTATATATTATTATGGTGCTGAATTTATAGATAAGCAAAATGAGGTTTACGGTTTATGCTAGTTAAGTAGCAGAGGCCAACATAACCTCAAATTGGCTTTAATCCTCTGCATGGTGCACTGTTTCTGCTGTCCAAACACAGATGAAATCTTCCCAGTTTGTGTCCACACTCCACATACTAACACATCTATTTCTTTATGGATACTGTTTATGGTTTTCACGTCTTAATGCAACTCGGTCCAAGATGTTTTGGGATTTTTGTTTGTCTGTTTGTGGTTTGTTTGTTGTTGTTGTTTTTGTTTGTTTGTTTTTGTTTTTGTTTGTTTTTTTTGTTTTGTTTTGTTTTGTTTTGTTTTTTGTTTTGAGAGAGAGAGAGAACACACACATGTAGACCAGGTCCAGTCAATACCCTGAGTGGGGGAGAGGAGCAGAGGGAGAGAGAATCCCAAGCAGGTTCCATGCTCAGTGCAGAACCCAACATGGGGCTCAATCCCACGACCCTGGGATCACGACCTGAGCTGAAATTGAGAGTTGGAAAATCATCTGACTGAGCCACACAGGTGCCCCACCCAAGTCTAAAGTTTGGTAAGGTAATTTCCATTCCTTTTCAAAGGACACATGCGTTATAGGATTCTCCTATTTTCCAATTAATAGATGAGTAAAAATACACGGAGAATGTGCAATTATATTTATTAAATGATGGTTTTTGTTTTTGTTTTTTTTCTCCACGCTGCTCTTCATTCCCTCACAATCTTCCAAGAAATTAATCTTTTCAATTAAAATGTTCTGCTTTCACAATAACCTGCCTCTACTGTAGCATCTGTAGCAATATGCCCCCATTTGTCAAGTGGCATCTGTCTCCCATGCTGAGCACTAGCATCTCAATGCAGCCTGAACTCACCACTTTTTACTTTCTTTTTTTTTTTTCTCTCCAACCCCACCCCCTACCTTAGAGCCTGCACATATGTAAAGAACATGTGCTAAATAAATGGTTGTCATCTGGTCGATATGAGACTTTGGTGATTAAATATTGAGGAGAGGGATGGAAAAACTATTAAAAATGCAGTGTATTTTAATGGAATCATAGAATATGCTTTGGCAGGAGAATGAAGACTGTCTATTTTAGACTTTTCATTGAATATTGAGGAAATTGAGAACAGAGAAGGTTTTATTCTTGCCACAAATTAATTTTAGGAATATATTGCAAAGAATTAAGGACTTTAAGCAGTAACTTTGAAAAGGAATCACAAATATATGTAATTGTACAAAATGCATTTTTCTAAGCTTACATATATTTGGGGACAAAATGAGGTCATTATCTAATATCTGAAATGTATTAAGACTTTATCATGTGTCAGACACAAGGCAAGTACTTCACATGAAGTGTTATTTTAGACTAAGTCTGTTGGCAATAAATTCCCTTAGTTTTCCTTTATCTGAGAATATCTTGATTTCCTTTTCACTCCTGAAACACATGAAGTATCATTTTGATCCTTACAACAGTCCAGCCCGGTGAATACTGTTATTAGCCCCTCATTTAAAATTCAGAAACTGAAGCTTAGAGACATCAACCGAGTACTCACTGTCCCCAGATCCTAACTGACAGAGCAGGTGTATAAATCCTTCTCTGACCCCCATTTCCAGGATCATGAACACTATATTAAATATGTTGATTTTGGTCTTTTTAACCATACTTGTTGCAATTCTACCCTCAGTTAAATTCATTCTAGATAATTCTTAAAGGGCCTCGGGAAGGTCTATATATTGCCTTTTGGAGGTATTGATCTTGATTCTGGGGCCTAACTCCAGATCTCTGAGATAATATTTCTTGCCAAAGCAAGTGCTACTGGTCAGAAGTATTAAGCACACATCACTGCTCCTCAGTGGGGTACTCGCCAACATAGACACATCATCGGTGACCACCACGGTGTATTTGCCAACACAGATACATCAGTGCCCACCATAGAGTATTCATCAACACGGACTCATTGGTGTCCACCATGAGGTTACTCATCAACACAGGAACATCAGTGTCCACCAAAGCATATCATGCCTACCATGGGGTGTTCATCAACACAGGCATCTGCCAGGATACTGCTAATCCTGCCAGTACCCATTGTCTAGAGGCCACGTCTTTCCTGAGGCAGCAATGCCTGAGGTTTTGGGGATGATAGTGGGATTCCTGGGGTCCAAAGCTGATGGCTAAGAAAGAATTCTTGAAGATGTCTTTGGTGCAAAAAGGCGACTCTATTAAAGCACAGGGACAGGACTCGTGGGCAGGGAGAGCTGCCCGGGCACCATGAGGAGAGACTGGTTGTATACTATGGAGTTGGGGGAGGTAAAGTCCAGGGGAAGTTTCCAGTGAGATTTTCTTAGGCTAAAGAAGACTCCCAGGATACTGGAGGCCTAGCTATTGTCAAACTAGGGTTGTTTGCCCTCTAGCAAAGATTAGCATTAAGACCTAGGGAGTTCCTGGAGAAAAGTTTTACTCTGCAGGCCTCAAGTATCTGTCAATGGGCTGCAGGTTATAAGGAAGTTGAGTTCTATCTGCCATTTCCTTCTGCCTTTGATTCCCACATCATTATGGAGGGGTAATATTGGGGCTCCAGGAAACGGAGTCTATAGGTTTCTGGAGATGAGGCCATTGATAAGATTGCTTTTTTCTTGTGATTTACTAAGATACTAGGGTCCTGCAGGACTATGATCTCTATCAGTTAACCATTTGTTTTTCCCCTTTCCTTTCTTCTGGGGCAGCCAGGAGTGCCTGAGGCATATCACATATATCCCACCCGGTGGGGGGTGGGTTGTCTGTGGCCTGTCAGCTTGCCTTATGCTTCCTCATCAATGCCCAGGGCCTCTCCACCTCAGGGTAATGAGAAGGCTGCCTCCAAGCTTTCCCAGGCGGGCTTCCTGGGACAATGGTCCCCAGTGAGGCCTCAGTGTGCAAACTAAGTAGATCACAGTTTCCTAAGGGAGTTGCCATTAAGAACTCGGGCCTCCCTGGACCTGCTCTGTTCATATGCATACCTGCATTCCAAGTCCAGGCACCCCCTTATCAGGAGGCCTCTTTATTGGGGCGTCTTCTTTACTGAAGACTTCCTTACCGGGGGACTCAGCTGAGGTCCCACTGATGCAGCATACGTTTCCACGCTCAGCTTTCCCTCTCTCCTTCCTCCCGGTCCCCTCACCCAAAACTGGCAGGGGTCTTTGGGTGGGGGGCTCCCTGGCGGTGAGATGACCCCAGTCTACGCACCGTGTCTTCTCCTCCGGCCAGGTGCTGTTCCATAGAAAACAACGGAACAGTGAGGAGCCGAACTTCTCTCTGGGCCTCTTGCCTGCCGTCTCTGCAGTAAGCGAAGGGGGCTGGATGGTTGCTTTCTACATCACCCGCGCTCATTGAGGAGCGATGGCTCTGTGGTGATCCCATTGATCCCACCACTGTTGTCTATGCCTTAGGATTTACCACATATTGTCCTCAAAGCTTTTGTGGTGAAAGATTTTGCTATTTTTGAAGGCTTTCTCTTTTCAGTATCTGACACTGCTTCAGGGGGAAGCACCTTCTGTTTTACTGACTGTTTTATTGGTGACCTCTAGTGCCCTTAGGATTCAAGGATGGAGCAGAGGGCAGCCTATCTACAGATGTGGTTATGTGTTTTGAACGACTCCTTTCCACCCTGACCACCCCCCCACACACACACACACACTTTTTTTTTTTTCTTGACTCTATATACACTTTAGTATTTTCTTCTGTTTGGAACAGTTTTGACCAAGGGTTTTCATAGGAAACATATACCCAGGATTCTGTGCTTCATCTAGATTCACCGGTGCTCCTGTTAAGTTCAGACATGCCTCAAACCAGGCGAAAATCAACTTGAGGAAATGCTGGATCCCTACTCCATTAATTAATGAAAAATACTGTGTTCTTATATAACATTACTATGCTGCTCTTTCATATCATTTTCTCATTTCAGCTTTAAAACAGCTCTGACAGCGAAGAAAGTACTATTTCTTATGTTGAAGGTAACGGGATCGGGCTTACTGTTCAGTCCCTTGCTTACGTGCCATGGATTTGAACTCAGTGCTGTCAAATAAAATCTGTCTTTATTTCAACTAAACCGTTGGCATGCTGGCTTCAAAATACCTAGTGCCCCAAACTGAAATGAGCAGCAGAGTTGATTTTTTTAAAATGATAGGTTTGAAAAGTGTGAGTTAGCAGGAAAGATAGCAGAGGTCACACAGCAAGGATTAGATATGATTTCATTCTCAAATGGAAAAATAAATTCTGAAAGTCAAGATTGAGTGAACACTAACCGTGGGGACATACCAATTGCACCCATATTATCGACTATTGACTAACAGCTTGAGGAACTGAGTGGTATTTGACAGGGGCAGCTAAAAATGCATTTGGATCAAAAGGAATAATTTTCATTTTTCCACCTTTTTCAAGTCATGGGGCATGAAGAAGCATATGTTAGTTATAGATGTTACGAACCCTAGGACATCTCTTCCAAGTTAAGTGATAGCAACTCCCTCTGATATTTCTTGGTTAACTTAAAATACTAATGTGTTATTCTCAGGAATACACATTAAATTAAGTCAGTATTTCCTTCCATATGAATATAGTAAAAATGCAAGACATATTGTGAAATGAAACCACACAAAATTAGCCTTAACTTTAAAGTGCCTGCATTTTGCCTTGCAGGCATGTTTTAAAAATACACCCAATGAAACACACGCTCCGTGTTTTATATCTTTAAGGGTAAAAGTTTCATAATGTCTCCTTAATAAAGTACATATTTTAAACATTAGCTGTTCTCTCTTCTGGCAGATTAAATGATGCTCTAGACCACTGAAGGTTATAAAAAAATACTAGCAATATCAAATCATAACAGTAATTAGAAAAACAATATTTCTCACACCTGATCATTTTTCTCCTCATTCCTCTTGTACAAAGCTACACGTATACAATCCATTTAAACTCTTGATTACTTAACAAAAACACAAGTTTTGAAAAGGAAGAAGCATCTCTTCCATTATTCTGGTGACTTTGTTAAATAGATTTAACTAAATAAACCATCTGTAGTCTTCAGAGAGTCACTTTATCAAATAATTCTATGTAACAACAGATTGAATTATTTAAACTTTATATATACCACTATCCCCATCACGACAACCTTCGTATTTCTTTTTCAACTTTGGTATACAGCAGACCTGAAAAATAAGATTTTGGTCATTAACTGTTTTATAGATAATTTAATTTATCTATAAAATTTAATAGATATTTTAACAGATAATAGATAATTTAATAGATATTAGAATTTAATAGTTATTAGAACCACTTCTTTCTTCTTTTATTTATTAGTTCAGATTTTCATTTCTCCTCTAGTTAAAACCATGTTCTAGGTGTTGAAAATAGAATGATAAGTAAGATGTTCGCCTTGCCCTCCCTAGGTTCTAAACCAGAAGGGAAAGAAAAATGAGGAAATCTAATTTTTCTTCTTGTGGGCTAGCAGTTGAGATAAAAGTGCTCAAAGTGTTCTTTGGCATCTAATTTAGTCTGGATGATGGGTCAGGAAAGATTACAAAGGTGGTGATCCTTAGGCCACATGTTTTTATTTTGCTTTTTGTTTTGTTTTTTTTGAGTATCGTTGGCACACAATGTTACATTAGTTTCAGATATGCAACCTAGTGGTTAAACAACTTTATACGTTAGGCTATGTTCGCCGCAAGTCTAGCTACCATCTGTCCCATTACATCGCTATTACAATATCATTGACTATATTCCTTATGGTCTGCTCTTTATTTGTGTGACTTACTCAATCCATAACCAGAGGCCTGTATCTCCCCCTCCCCTTCACCCATTTTGCCCAAACCTCCACCTCCTTCTCTGGCAACCATCAGTTTGATCCCTATATTTATAGTTCTGATTCTGCATTCTATTTGTTTATTCATTTTTTAGCTTCCATTTTATGAATGGAATCATATGGTATATATCTTTCTCAGTCTGACTTATTTCACTTAGTATAACAACTCTAGGTCCATCCATGTTGTCTCAAATGGCATGATCTTATCCTTTTTATGGCTGTGCAATATCCCATTGTGTATATATACCTTATTTTTCTTTTCCATTCATCTGTTAATAGAGTCTTAGGTTGCTCCCATGTCTTGGCTATTGCAAATAATGCTGCAATAAACATGGGAGTGTATATGTCTTTTCCAGTTAGTGTTTTCATTTTCCCTGGGTGAACACCCAATAGTGGAATTATTGGATTATATGGTATTTCCATTCTCAATTTTTTTGAGGAAACTACATACTGTATTCCACAGTGGCTGTACCAGTTTGCATTCCCACCAACAGTGAACACGCTTTCTTTTTTCTTCAGAACCTCACCAACACTCATTATTTCTTGTGTTTTTGAGTTTAGTGATTCTAACATTCTGAGGTGAACTACCATTGTGGTTGTGATTTGCATTTTCCTGATGATTAGTGATTTTGAGCATCTTTTCATGTGCCTGTTGGCTATATGTCTGTATTCTTTGGAAAAGTGTCCATTAGGTCCTCTGCTCATTTTTTTAATCAGAATGTGGTTCTTTTTGGATGTCAAATTGTATGAGTTTTTATATATTTTTGATATTAATACTTTATCCAGTATATCATTTGCAAATATCTTCTCCCATTCAGTAGGTTGTCTTTTTGTTTTTGCTTTTTGGTTTGTTTATTTTTATGGTTTGCTTTGCTTTGCAAACACTTTATATTTTGATGTAGTCCCCAAAGTTTATTTTTGCTTTTGCTTTCCTTGCTCTGGAGAGGTATCTGGAAAACTCTTATTAAGGAGGGTCTTGATCACACAACCTTGGAATCATGATCTGAGCCAGCATCAGGAGTCAGATGCTCAACCGACTGAGCCACCCACCCCATTTTTTGGTAGTTTTCTGATTACCGATTCAATTTTGTTACTTTTTTTAAAGATTTTATTCTTCAATAATCTCTACACTTAACAGGGGGCTCGAGCTCTTAACCCCGAGATCAAGAGCAGTATGCTCTACCGACTGAGCCAGCCAGGTACTTTTTAGTTTTGTTACTTGTAGTCAGTCTATTCAGGTTTTTATCTCTTCCTGGTTTAGTTTTGGAAGATTGTATGTTTCTTGGAATTTCTTCTTTTCTGCTAGGTTGTCCAGGATGTTGGCATATCATTTTTCATGGTGTTTTCTTATAATCCTTTGCATTTCTGTAGTATCAGTTCTTCACCTCTCTCATTTCTGATATTATTTGTGTCTTTTCTCCTTTTTTCCCTGATGAGCTGGTCTAAGGATTTGTAAATTTGGTTATCTTTTCAAGGAACAGGCTCTTGGTTTCATTTATATCTCTTTCTTTCTTTCTTTCTTTCTTTCTTTCTTTCCTATCTTTTCTGAATTTATGATTTCCTTTTTTCTCCTCACCTTGGGCTTCATTCTTCTTTTTCTGTTCCTTTAAGTGCAAAGTTAGATTGTTAACTTAAGCTTTTTCTTACTTATTGAACTAAGCCTGTTTTCCTATATACTTCTCTCTTAGAAATGTTTTTGTTGTGTCTCAGATTGTGGACCATTATGCTTTCGTTTTCATTTGTCTCCATGTATTTTTTGTTTGTTTGTTTGTTTCTTATTTGATCGCATCATTTATCCATTGGTTTTTAGTATCATGTTGTTTAGTATCCATGTGTTTGTGTTTTTTCCGTTTTTTTTTCTTGTGATTTATTTTTAGTTTCATAACTTTGTGGTCAGAAAAGATGCATGGTAAGGTTTCTTTTTTTTTAATTTATTGAGGCCTGTTTTAGGTTCTAGTATGTAATATATTCTGGAGAATGTTCCATGTGCACTTGAAACGAATGTGTATTCTGTCATTTTTGGATGAAATAGAGTGTACGTATCTGTTATGTCCATCTGGTTTAATGTGTTATTAAAAGACATTATTTCCTTATTGATTTTCTGTCTGAATGATCTATCCACTGACATAAGTTGAGTGTTAAAATCCCCTATTATTTTATTACTATCAACTTGTCTCTTTATTTTATTTAGGTGCTACAATGTTGTGTGTGTAGATATTTACAATTGTTATATTCTCTTGTTGGATTCATCACTTTATTATTCTGTAATGCCCTCTTTGTCTCTTGTTGTAGCCTTGTTTTAATGTCTATTTTGTCTGTTATAAATAGGCTAAATCTTGAAACTACAATTCCTGAGCTGGCTGTACCCATTTGTTTATGTTTGGTCAATGGCTACTTTCACACTACAGTGGCAGATTTGAGTAGTTGTAAGAGTGACCATATGGCCCATGATGTGAAGAGTATTTACTACGTGTTCATTTAAACACAGAGCATAATAAATATTTTAGACTTTGTGGACTAAGGGGTTGCTTGATGCAGATAATTCAAGTCAGCCATCCTTGTGAGAAATAATCTATAGGCCATACCTAAAATAAAAGATATGTCTTTATTCTTTTTTTTTTAATTTTTTTAACGTTTTTATTTATTTTTGAGACTGAGAGACAGCGCATGAATGGGGGAGGGGCAGAGAGAGAAGGAGACACAGAATCGGAAGCAGGCTCCAGGCTCTGAGCCGTCAGCCCAGAGCCCGACGTGGGGCTCGAACTCACAGACCGTGAGATCGTGACCTGAGCTGAAGTCGGATGCTTAACCGACTGAGCCACCCAGGCACCCCAGATGTGTCTTTATTCTAATAAAACTTCATTTACAAAAGCAGGCAGTAATCCCCCATTTAGTCTGTGAGGCACTAGTTTGTCAATTTTTTTTCTCTGGAGAAAGTAATTGTGGCTATATTTATAGAAAGGTCTTTTATATACATTACTTTAAAAATGTTTAATATCAAATAATGAAATTTGAATAGAAAAAACAGGTGACGAATTTGTGAGTTACTTTATCGTATCTTAGTTCATACTTTGTCATTGTAGTCCACCAAATTTACTTGCCTCAATTTTTTACTTAATTTCTGTAAGCTTAAATACTCAGAAAAATTGACAAAAATATTATATGCAATGAGCATATATTTATCCTTCGATAACATTGGCTACATATTTTCTCTCTTCCTCTTAAATATAACAGTTTCTGTGTACGTTAGCATGTGTATTCTAAGAGTAAGTATGGTCTTCTGAATAACCATATTAAACTCAAGGGAATAGAAAAACCTACATTTCCATGAATTCTTCATTCAACTTCTTCCCAGGTAACCTCTTACATAATGCACTAGTGTATCAAAACTAGGAAATTGACAACACTGGTACAATACTGTTACCAAGAAATTGACAAGACCTGTATAATACTAGTAATGAGACTACAGTCCTTGTTCACTTTTTGCAGGTTTTATGTGCAAACATGTCTGCACAGGCATATAGTTCTATGCATTTATAAATGGATCCATTTATAAATGGATAAATTTATGTAAACACTACAAAAATCACATCACAGCACTTTGCCATCACCATGATGGAATTCTCTTATGTTACCTCTTTAAAATTGTTTCCACCCCAGTCTGTGTACCCTAGCGAGGAATAGCATGTCCACCATCTCTGTAGTTTTGTCGCTTTTTAAAAAATGTCCTATGAATGGAATCATACTATAAGGAACTTTTTGCGATTGGCTGTTTTTCATTAACAATAATGCCCATCCCTGTGACAGCCTGAACTGATAGTTTGCTCTATAACTAAGTATTGTTCCATCCTGCCAAGGCTTCTTTGTATTTTTTATCCCGATGCTTGTTGACAGACAAGTTTGGGCAGATTATAGCAAAAGATGCTTTGAACATTTGTGTCCTGGTTTTTGTGTGACCATACATTTTCATTTCTCCAGGATAAGTACCAAAGAATGTGATTACTGGTCATACAGTAAGTGCATAATTATTGTTCGCGTGTGTGTGTGTGTGTGTGTGTGTGTGTGTGTGTTTTAAATAAACCTCCTAAACCTATTTTCCAATGTCACTGTTAATTCCCACTAACAATGTATATAGAACATTCAGTTTCTCCATATGCTTGCCAGCACTTATAATTATTGTTTAAAGACATTTAAATATAGTGATATCTCACTGTGGTCTTAATGTGGCTTCTTCTAATAGCGACATTTTTGCCACCTCTATATATTCTTAAGTGAAGTGCCCGTTCTTATGTGTTGCTCATTTTCTGATTGAGTAATTTAAATTATTTTAACTTTTGAGTATTGAGAGTTCTTTATGAAGTCTAAGATTTGTTTTTTGTCAGGTAAGTGGTTTGAACACATTTTCTGCCAGTGTTTTTATCCAATTAACAGTATTCTTTTCTCAGGCCAAACATTTTGAATTTTGGTGAGTGTAATTTAATTTTCAGAAAATTTAATCAACTTTTATTTTTAAAAAAAAAAATTTTTTTTCAACGTTTATTTATTTTTGGGACAGAGAGAGACAGAGCATGAACGGGGGAGGGGCAGAGAGAGAGGGAGACACAGAATCGGAAACAGGCTCCAGGCTCTGAGCCATCAGCTCAGAGCCCGACGCGGGGCTCGAACTCACGGACCGCGAGATCGTGACCTGGCTGAAATCGGACGCTTAACCGACTGCGCCACCCAGGCGCCCCTAATCAACTTTTATTTTAATGATTGTGCTTTTGGGTGACATGCCCAAGATTTTTTCACCTTCCTTTAGCTAGTAAAATATTTTTTTTCTATGTTGCTTCTAAAAGTTGTATAGAGTTTTAAGATCCATGTTACGTTCATGACCCATGAACTTAAGTTACTTTTTCTTTTTAACATTTATTTATTTTTGAGACAGAGAGAGACAGAGCATGAACGGGGGAGGGTCAGAGAGAGAAGGAGACACAGAATCTGAAACAGGCTACAGGCTCTGAGGGGTCAGCACAGAGCCTGATGCGGGGCTTGAACTCACGGACCGTGAGATCATGACCTGAGCTGAAGTCAGACGCTTAACCGACTGAGCCACCCAGGTGCCCCTAAGTTACTTTTTTTAAAAAAAAATTTAAATGTTTATTATACATTTTTAAGAGAGAGAGAGAGAGAGACAGCATGAGCAGAGGAAGGCAGAGAGAGAGGGAGACACAGAATCTGAAGCAAGCTTCAGGCTCCAAGCTGTCAGCACAGAGCTGACATGGAGCTCGAACTGCGAGATCATGACCTGAGCCAAAGTCAGACCCTTGACTGACTGAGCCACCCAGGCACCCCAAGTCACTTTTTGTATATGACTTGATTTGCTGTTATTTATAATTAAAAAGACTGTCTTTCTCTATTGAATGGCACTTGTATTTGTGACAAAAATCAGTTGGGCATTTTTGAGTAGATCTATTTTGGGGGGGTCTTTTCCATTATCTAAGTGTCCGTCCAATCACTAGTAACAGACAGTGTCAATTACTGTAACTATGTAAGTCTTAAAACCAGGTGGGATCGTTCACCCCAATTTATTCTTCTTTTCCAAATTATTTAGTTATTTAATTCTTTTGCTTGTCCATATCATTTATAGAAAGTATGTCTATATCTAGGGAGAAAAAAAAAGCTCACAGGGATTTTGAAAAACATTAGGTTGATCTATAGATCATTTTGGGGAGATTAATCATATTACCTTGTTCATCTTTCAAACCATGATCCTGTAATTCATGTATATAAGTCCTACCTAATTTCTTTCATTGGTGTTTCATAGTATATAAGTCTTGTATGTGGTTAGTTAGATTTACACATAAGTATTTCATTTCTTGAGCTATTGTAAATGGCATTGTATTTTTAATTTCACTTCTCCTGCATTTATCACTAGTATAAAAAAATAAGAATGATTTTGTTTTGTTTTTACGTGTTGATCTGCTACCTTGTTGAATTCACTTATTAGTTCTCACTTTTCTTTTCTGGAAGATTTTTGGGGATCTTATTTGTACAGAAATGTCATCTATAAATAGGGACAGTTTTGTTTCTTCCTTTCCTATATGTATACAATTTATTTCTTTTTTCTTGCCCTCGCATATTGGCTCTTGCTTCTGGTACTATATTGAATAGAAGCGTCCACCTTTGTTTTGTTCCTGACACGAGGCAGGAAAACATTTATGATATTTGCGGTGTGTCTGTGCAGATGTTCTTGATCAAGGTGAGCAAATCATTCTTTATCTCTAGTTGCCTAGAATGAATTTTTATCATGAATCAGGTTTGAAGCGATACTTGTTTTGGCAACTATTTTGTATGATCATGTGTGTTTCTTCTTTAGCATCGGTATAGAGGATTGTAGTGATTGATTTTCAAATACTGGATAAGGCTGGCATACCTGGACATACAGCCCAGTTGTTGTGATATATGATTATTTTTTGAACTGGTGAATCATATTTGTTAATAGTTTGTTGGGAATTTTTTTGTCTAGATTTTTGAGATGTGTTTGTAATCTTCCTATGTGTATGCAGGCAGTGTTTGGTGAGCTATGGTGGAATAGTCATGTTGACCTCATAAATTGAGTTGAAAGTGACTCATGTCTCTCATGTTCTCTAGAAGAGACTGTAGGGTTGACATTAATTCTTTTTCAACCTTTTGGCATAACCCATTATTTAACAGTTATAGAAGTATTTGAATTTTCTATTTCATATTTGGTGAAATTTAGTATATGTAATAGTAATTGGTGTGTATCATCTTACCTGCCACATATATATGGAGAGCTATTTATTGTTTTCCAGCAGTTTTTAAATGACTGAACATTCTTACGTCAGTCCTGATATTGATAAATTCTTGTCTTTTCCCTTTTAATCTTTCAGTCTTGGTAAAAGTTTACCGATTATAATTGAGCGTTTCAAAGAGCCACTTTTTTGTTTGTTTTTATCTTCTCTATTACGTTTCCAATTTAAACAATTTTCGACTCTTATTTTATTATTTCATTTCTTCTGTTTGCTTTAGGTTGGTTTTTCTCTTTTTCTTCTAGTTCCTTAAGGTATGAACTTGCATTATTGTCATGAGACTTTCCCCCTTCTCAATGTAAACATTTAGTGTAGAAACATCCTTCTCTTCACTTCTTTAATGGCATCTTATGAACTTTGTTTTCATTTTCATTTTTTTTAATTTCTGTGAATTTTTTTAATTTTTAAATTATGTTATTTGGCTTATTTTTGAGTTTAAAATGCTTCATATATTCTCAATGCAAATCCAGATGCAGTGTCTAAACGAGCCTACATATCCTATAACCACTCTCCACAATTGCTAATGTTCTAATCCTTATAAGAAATCCCTAAATCCAAATCACTCACAGTGGCTTTTCCCTCTGAAACTGTTATTGACATCCATGAATTCTTCAGACACCGGTGAAGTTTTACTAGTGTTCCAAATAATATTCTTTATAAGAAAACATCTACTCTAGTATCACATGTTTTTTTTTAATTATCTTGAAAAGTTATTCTCCTCTAGGCTGAAATATTTCCATGATGTTTCCATAATTTTTATAACTTTATTAGTGCTATTGCCATATACCAAATTACAATATGGCAGCTTAAATCCTTACTCATTCGTTAACTCACAGTTTTGGTTGGTCCAATGTCTGGTCTGGAGAGGCTAGGTTCTCTGCTCAGGACCTCATGAGCTGAATCCACAATTCACCTATTCTAGCTGAATCCTAGAATTCACCTCAGGTCCTAGCCACATGGCCCTCTATTACCATGACAGCTTATGTCTTTAAAGTTGGCAGGAGAATATATATTTTTAGAATCTTTCATTTAATGAAGTCTGACCCACCCAGGATTCTCTCTCTTTTGATTAACTCAAAGACAGCTGATTAGGGGCCTTAACTACATCTGTAAAATCCCTTTACCTATGCCATATTCTCTTTGCTAGACACAAACCACAGGTCCTGTTTGCATTCAAGAGAAGAGGATTACATTGAAGTGTGGCTGGCTCCCTGGGAGTCTCCTCAGGGTATATGTCTGACATAATAACTTTGAGACTTCTGAAGATTACAAGCCTGCTATCCTTCTCTTTCTGTGTCTCTTGCATTTTACTATAAGCAGTAAGAAGAAACCAAGTCAATCATTCACAGTTTGCTCAGAAATCTCCCACGTTAAATACCCAGTCTCATCACTCTTAAGATCTGCTTTCTACAAAAACACTAGAACGCAGTTCAGCCAAGCTCTTTACCACTTTGTAAAAGGATCACCCTTTCTCCATTGTCCAACAACATGTTCCAGATTTCTATGCCAGACCTCACCAAGAAAGCACCTTTAATGTTCATATTTTTAACCAATATTCTAATGAAGATTACTTATTTAATCTAAAATAAGATAGAGACTTGTCCTCTAGCTCTTCCTTTTGCTTTGTGAACTGTCATCAAAATCGCCTTCATGCCCCAATTTTTTCACCAACAATCCTTTCAAGGCAGTCTAGACTTCTCGTAATCACACCTCAGAACTCCTCCAGCCTCCTCCTATTACCCACTTCCAAAGCGTCTTTATGTATATATATATGTGTGTGTGTGTGTGTGTGTGTGTGTGTGTGTATGTATTAACATTTATTTTTAAGAGACAGAGAGAGGCAGAGCATGAGCAGGGGAGAGAGAGAGAGATACAGGATCCGAAGCAGGCTCCAGGCTCTGAGCTGTTTGTTAGCACAGAGCCCGATGTGGCGCTCAAACTCACGAACTGTGAGACCATTATCTCAGCCAAAGCGGGAGGCTCCACCCACTGAGCCACCCAGGTGCCCCTAAAGCGTCTTTTTATTTTTAGATACATATTAAAATGATATCAGGAGGAAGTGGAAGCTAGGGTTTCACCATATGGATTTGTGGGGACACAATTCAGCTCGAAGCAATCATATTTAACACAGTTAAGGTTTTTACAAATTAAAACTTGAGAAGATAAATTGGCCTACACCCTGATGCATAGAAACAAATGGCGGTGGTTTTAAACTTTCACCAGTGCATCTTGATGACTAGGGTGTGTTAATATTCCTATAAACAAACATACAGTTTTAGATGACTTAAATACCGGATAATACAGACATGAGCATACTCAATACGGAGCATGATCATAAAAGGTTGATCAAATGTATCACCAGGAAATTAATTTCATAAAAAAGATTTCAAGGACTATATAAATGACTGAAGAGAAGTATGATATCTACTTTAAGATATTTGAATAACACTCATATAGAGAAGGATATGAGTGTGTTTTGTCTTGTTTCAAAAGACATATTCAGACAAGGTCTTAGAAGATAAGTACAAGACGTATAATTTATCAAGTTTTAACATACCTGTCTTGATGAATACTTCGCAGACCTCATTCCAGTTATTCCCCACAGGATACCTGTGAAGTGCTTAATTATTACTAATAAATTAATTTCTAATCCCAGCTTTACTGCAAATTGCTTCTCTTCATTTTCTTGTTTGTAGTATTTACCCTCTTCCTTCTAACACACATTTTGATATTTTTTTCAGAAGAAAGAAAAATACTTTATTTTATTTTTTTAATATGAAATTTATTGTCACATTGGATTCCATACAACACCCAGTGCTCATCCCAACAGGTGCCCTCCTCCATACCCATCACCCACCCTCCCCTCCCTCCTACCCCTCATCAACCCTCAGTTTGCTCTCAATTTTGAAGAGTCTCTTATGGGTTTGGCTCTCTCCCTCTCTTTTTTTTTTCCTGCCCCTCCTCCATGGTCTTCTGTTAAGTTTCTCAGGATCCACATAAGAGTTTAAACATATGGTATCTGTCTTTCTCTGTGTGACTTATTTCACTTAGCATAACACTCTCCAGTTCCATCCACGTTGCTACAAAAGGCCATATTTAATTCTTTCTCATTGCCAGTTAGTACTCCATTGTGTATATAAACCACACCTCATGCCAGTCAGAGTGGCTAAAATGAACCAATTGGGAGACTACAGATGCTGGCGAGGAGGTGGAGAAACGGGAACCCTCTTGCACTGTTGGTGGGAATGCAAACTGGTGCGGCTGCTCTGGAAAACAGTGTGGAGGGTCCTCAAAAAATTAAAATAGAACTACCCTATGACCCAGCAGTAGCACTGCTAGGAATTGACCCAAGGGATGCAGGAGTGCTGATGCATAGGGACACTTGTACCCCAATGTTTATAGCAGAACTTTAAACAATAGCCAAATTATGGAAAGAGCCTAAATGTCCATCAACTGATGAATAGATACACATTTATATTTGTTCACACCCAGTAGCAATCAAAGTGATAAAAATTAAAATGAGTTACATTTTCGCTTTCCACCTTAGTACACACTTAAAATTTGTCTGGGTGTGTTTTTGTCTGCATCGTGTGTGTGTGCATATGTGTGCCCATGTGCATTGATAGCAAGGGGCAGTGAAATAAGAACATAAAATTGAAATGAGAGTATAGATTGTACAAATATCTGCCAACTATTTCGACAATATAAAATAAAAAATAGGGGCGCCAGGGTGGCACAGTCGGTTAAGCGTCCGACTTCAGCCAGGTCATGATCTCGCGGTCCGTGAGTTCGAGCCCCGCGTCGGGCTCTGGGCTGATGGCTCAGAGCCTGGAGCCTGTTTCCGATTCTGTGTGTCCCTCTCTCTCTGCCCCTCCCCCGTTCATGCTCTGTCTCTCTCTGTCCCCAAAATAAATAAACGTTGAAAAAAAAAAAAATAAATAAAAAAAAAAAAAAATAAAAAATATATTTTAAAAGGTATCTAAAACATAGAAAATACTTCACGTACTAATGTATTCTTTATGCTATCCTATTTATAAGGAAAATATTGAAAGTATAAAAATATCTAAAGATATAGGCATGGCCAAGTAAATTTTGATGCCCATTTAAAACACTGTATTATAAAACAAATGAAAATAATAATTACGTGAGAGTTCCCAACAAAATGGAAAAGGATTATACTAAAAATTAAACTAAAAAAAAGCTGCTTACAAAATTAAATATACAGCATTTCAGCTATGTGAAAGATGAAGCTTAAAATTCTTGGCACAAACGTGATGAAATAACTGTGTATAGGGATTTTGATTTTATAGTTGTATTTCTTCTTTGTCTTTTTCATGTTCAAAACTATTTTTAGGGGTGCCTGAGTGGGTCAGTCAGTTGAGTGGCCGACTCTTGATTTTGGCTCAGGTCATGATCTCATGGTCGTGGGAGTGAGCCCTATGGGGGACTCCACACTGAGTGTGGAGCCTGCTTGAGATTCTCCTTTCTCTCTCTCTCTCTCTCTCTCTCTCTCTCTCTCTCTCTCTCCTCTGCCCCTTCTCCACTCACAGTTTTCTCTCTCTCTTAAAAAAAATATTTTAAAGGATTATTTAAAATGACTAGAATGAAAAATAAAATAAATCTCTAGAAAGGAAGAGAATTGTATATCCCTGACAAATCCTGCTTGGAGACATAGACAGATTAATGCATCTAGCTCTCTTGAAGAGAAAAATTGATTATCTTGTTTCCACATCTGGAAATTAAACATACACACACACACATAAAAGTGAGATTGGGATATGATATGAAATAAAATGATTAAATAATTAAAGTATGCTTTACAAAGTAGCATACTCCATGGTCTGTAGAGTTATATTGGAGGTTACAGGTGCTGATACCATGAGGGTAGGCCTTCTTTGGTCACCACCTGCTATGTAAGAGAGCTGGTATAAATTCCACCAGAGATTTAAGACTTGGATTTAGGAGGAAGGGGGACTGTAACTAGGCCCAGATCAGCAAAAGAAGAGAAAGCAGAGATTCTGCATCCTCCCATAGCTCCAGAGAAGCAAGGGGTTTGTCTGAAGAACCTTGGTTCTGTAGGGGCAATATTGAACATCGTCCCTTTCTAAGGACATACACTGGTGGTCAGAAAATGTCGTTCCCAGTGGAAGAATGATCAGACTTCTTTAATGACATGCCGTCCAAGTTTGGGTGAAAGCTATTCCTTAGAGCATCATGCAGCACCTGCAAACCCTGAGGTCCATGGAGTGTGACATTCCTTCCCCTCTGTGGTAGAGAAAGCCACAGATTCTGTGAGAGGCTGAATTTGGGCACACTGCTCCTAATGGAGGAATAGTGTGCCAATCTCAGCTAGCTTTTGCTGTAGGAGTCACAGAATGAACTTCCAGCGTATTTGACCATAGTTGATAAGGGAAGATGTTCCAGAGATATGAAACAGATTCTGCTTGGGAGTGTGTGATTGTATCTATAGCACCCAACTCCAGAGTTCTGCTGTGTAGAGAAAGACTCATCACACCCTTAAGACAGTGCCTTAATGTAAAGAAGAAACAAAGATAGAGAGGATAAAACCTTAACAGCAATGGGCTATGTAATAAAGATACGGATGTGAGAGAAGACAGGTGGCGGTGAAAATGTACCGGCTGCACCCTTCACCTCGGTAGGGTGACAAAACTCATTAAAGACTACCAGTAACAGTCTGAGAAGTAACTAGGGGAGAATCAGTAAAGGGAAGTAAGGGGTGCTTTTTACACAGTTTAGGCTTGTGTTCGATGGCTGGAGGAAGGATTCAGACATTGAAGTCGGGTCTGGATTGTACAGTGTCAAGATGCAGGGGGACTCTGTGGCTGAGCATCTTAACGTTTTTTATCTAGGAGACAGGAGGGTTTAAGTAGGGACTGGAGTTGTCATTGGTAAACAGCAGTCATTACTCAGAGGAAGGTAGATGAGAGACAAGGTAGAAGAGGATGGCTTGTCATTTTTGCTGTGTTCAGAGCATTGTGGTTTTTTTTTTTTTTTGAGAGACAGAGAGAGAAAGAGAGAGAGAGAGAGAGTGAGTGATTCAGGGAGAGACAGAGAGAGAGGGAGAGATAAAGCATCCCAAGCAGGCTCGGTGCTCAGCATGGAGCCCAACGTGTGGCTTGAGATCATGACTTGAACCAAAATCAAGAGTTGGGCGCTTAACCTACTGAGCCACCCAGGTGCCTCTGCAGAGTGCTTCTGTTCATGCTTGGTCCTGAGAAATATGCAGGTTGGTATCAGGACTGCTTGTTTTTTTCTCAGAAGTCAAACAGGACATTCAGTGACCAGGTGTGCCAGACGAAGTTGGTCATTTCCTTTAAGACAAAGTCAAGGAAAGCACATATCTTGTTTCACCCTATAACCAGGTGCCATTATAGGGGAGACATGGGAGGCATAAGAAGTAAGAGAGACTGTGAATGTTTTTGTTTCTTTTTTCTTTTTTCTTTGGATTTTCTCTGAAGAGACTTACAGTTATGCTAAATTATTAAAACGGGTTTGTCTAAACAAGCATGCTAACCCAGAAGTGGAGACTTAAGAATGAGGCATGGTTATCCACCCATGAAACCCATAGGTAACATATCCTAATTTAGGTTAGGTAAAGTTCTGATGTGATCCCTTAAAGAAAAGAACTCTCTCTCTAGCACACATAAGTATGTGCATCTACATATCTAGAATACACACACACACACACACACACACACACTCACATGCACACACACACACATACACAAGTTGACTATTAGTATCTATGATGACAGACTGGGCGCTCAGAATGGGGGATACTAATATGGATGAAGACATTCTACTTTTAATGATGTGTTGTATTTTTCTTTCACACATTGCACGTCTTTTTTTATTTGTTTTAATGTGTTTTTTTTTTTTTTTTAACGTTTATCCATTTAGGAGAGAAAGGGCGTGAGTGGGGAAGGGGCAGAGAGTGAGAGAGACACAGAATCTGAAGCAGGTTCCAGGCACAGAACCCGACACAGGGCTCGAACTCACAAGGCAAGACCATGACCTGAGCCGAAGTCGGAGCCACCCAGGTGCCCCTGTATTGTTTGTATCATTAAGAACTAGTGACATTTTGGGGCACCTGCGTGGCTCAGTTGGTTAAGCGTCCAACTTTGCCTCAGGTCATGATCTCACCAGTCGTGAGTTCGAACGCTGGGTCCGGCTCTCTGCTGTCAACAGGGAACCTGCTTCAGATCTTCTGCCCCCTCCCACCCCCACCCTCTCTCTTTGTCCACCCTCCCCCTCTTTCTTTCAAAAATAAATAAACATTAAAAAAAGAATGGTGACATCTATACATTTCAGATAATATAATCCTCAAAGTATATATGTCTTTGTATTTAAACAATATTTTCTTATGAATGATTAATATAAAATGATTCATAAGCTATTATTACTGATTGTTTAGTTGTTCCAATCCTTGTTCAGTTTTATTTAGTTGTTTCAATACTTGGTTCAGTGTAATAACATGGTATAATCATGTGATGTTTCCTTTTTTGGTTGTTCACAAGGTAGTACTCAACAGTTTTTTTGAATATCCATTCATGATTGAGTGCCAGATGGTGATTGTATTAGTTTCCTGAGGCTACCGTAACAAGTTACCTCAAATGTAGTGGCTTAAAATAATTAGAATTTGTTTCTTAAAGTTCCGGATGCTAGAGATCTGACTTTTGTTCTACTGGGTGGGGATCAAGGTCTGGGCAGGGCTGGGCTTGCTCTGGAGGCTCTTAGAGGGAAATCCTTCCCTTCTTTGTTCCAGTTTCTGGCAGCTGATGACATTTTTTGGTTCAAGCCTGCCTCACTCCAAACTCTGCCTCAGTGGATACATTGCCTTCTCCTCTCCGTCATGTGACAAATCTCCTTGTGTCTTGCCCATAAGAACAACTGCGATTTGGTTTAAAGCCCACCCAGCTCATCCACAATAACCTCCCTGTCTCGAGAACCTTAACTTAATTGCATCTGCAAAGACTATTTCCTTATAAGCTAACATTTACAGGTTGGAGTGATTAGAACTTAACATCTTTGGGTGGTAATTATTCAGCCTATTACAGTGGCTGACTGAGTAACGAGAGGAAAACCAGCCTTGATAATAAGACCCAAATACTCTAACAAGAGCACACAGCTATCCAAGAACATCTATGATTAGGACTGCAGCAAATTCTCCAAACAAAAATTATCCCTTCGGTGGAGAGGACTGTAGAGAAGTCGTGTCTAACTATAATTTAAAAAGCAGTAATTTTGCTGTTCTTAAATATTACTTAAATGGTTACTATTGTTTTCAGTATTTGGAGGACAAAGGAAGTTTCCTCAGTATAAGCTAAAATTATACCTAGCACCATCAATTATTAGCCATACAGTTTATAATATTTTTACATAATTATATTAAAGTTAAGAACTTCTTCAAGAGAAATCTTATGTAACCCTAGCATGAAAAGAAAAATGGAAGATGTCATGAAAATGTATTTTCTTAATTTATGTTGACCCCCAGATAATTCAAGAAGTCCCCCCAAAATATATAATTTCCAGCCCAAAGTATTTAATACATGTTGTTACTCATAATTGGTTTAACAAATGATATTTTCAGGGAGACGTTTAGGATCAGGAAAGAATCACATTAATTTTATAATTTCAAAAAAAACTATAAATATAAAATAAACAGTATACTTATAACTTTGACCTTTTGATCAGGGACTGGTCCTTACATCTTTACTTACAAATTTATAAACTATTAGTAGCCAACGTTTAATTAATACATTGGGACTCCGAGGACTGAATGCCAAGTAATTCGAAATTATGTGTGCTATAATGTTTTGAGATACCCCAGGGGTAAACACATTATTGATAAATGACTTTAACAAGCATTACCAAGATGGAGCTAATAATACCACACTTTGTTTTTTAATTTTTTTTCTTACATTTTTATTTATTTTTGAAAGACAGAGAGAAACAGAGCACACAGAGAGAGAATGAGACACAGAATCTGAAGCAGGCTCCAGGCTCTGAGCTGTCAGCACAGAGCCTGATGCGGGGCTCGAACTCACAAACTGTGAGACCATGATCCAAGCCCAAGTCAGAAGCCCAACTGACTGAGCCACCCAGGCGCCCCAATAATACCACTTTTAAGAGCAAATAATGGATGTGGGAGCTGAAACTAAATTGTAGACATTTCTTTGGAAACTCTATGGGGCATTCCTAGTGAGCCATGGTAAGAAGGTACAGTGAGCAATCTAAAAGTGCTATTGCTAAGAGGTTTCCCTGTTCTGTTTCTGTACCCACAAGCTCTTCCAAAGGTCACACTTGTCCTAGAAAAAATTATTGGATTTTTCATCCCAGGTGACTCTGAATAAAAAAGTAATTAACCTCATAAATAAGAGTCGCCTACAGAAGAGAAATTTATTCACATATAAAGCAACGGGAAAGGCAAAGAAATCTTGCCAATCAATATAAATAATTACTGTCTTAAAATATGTACTAAGACTCCGTTGATTTGCACAGTAATATAAACACAAATAACCTGGGCCATCTTTCTCACTCGGAAGCAACGAACATTACTTTCATTTCTCCTTTCAATATTTGATCGTTTTCTATTAGGGATATGGTATAAATTTTTACCTTCTTTTTCTCTGTTCTTTCCCTGCAATGTAGACACGAGATGCCCTCCAGCAGATGCTACACATAAACAGGTGTTACAAGAAGAATTTTGTACAGACACCAAACTCTCAAGGGTGATTTTTTTTTTTTTACTTTCACTGTACTGCTTATGTGTCCAAGGTTTTGCAGGTTATTAGTTTTTGTGCATGGCAGCTTTGCGAGAAATGGGGGAAAGAGAAACTGAGGATGCCAGCCGCTGGCTGGGGTGGTAAGGGGCTGGCTGGAAAGGCCCAGAGCAAGCAGCCAGCCAGGTGATTGCATGGTTATGGGAAAGAAGACAGAACTCAGTGACGGAGAGAGGCTGAGAAAGACAACCACTCAGGTTGAATGAAACCAGCCATTTATGTTCAACGAGTCAGGAGTTCTACTTCCGAAATGTTTTAGCTGACTTAAGTGTCTGAATTTGTCCCAAATTTCAGTGAGTGCTTCAGTCTCGGAGGAATGATGCTGGATTTTCATGTCCTACATGGATGAGGGTTGCTTTTTTCTTTTTTCTATATCTTCTTCTCCAAGGATTTCAGTTGAGCAGCAAATAGTGGTTGTTGAATGTTGACTATAATAGCCCTGATTTCTTTTTGATCCACAGGTATTTGAAGTTAATAGCACATATCCATGGTAGGAGTAACCTATCTTTAATAATAAGATTATATATCATGAATTTAATTTTCAGTGGCATCCAATGTGCTCCACTATAAGTGGTACATAAAGGGTGGGTGAGTTGTTGACCCAATTTTTGGAATAAATGGCTGAGTTCATCATGAAATTAATTGTAATTTCTTGATAGCTGGTGAGGAGACAGAAATATTTAATTATGAATGGTAATAGTATTTATTTTTGGAGATAATCACATTAAAGAAATAGCAATCATGGGGCACCTGGGTGGCTCAGTTGGCTCAGCTTCTGACTTCTTGATTTTGGCTGAGGTCGCGATCTCACTGTTCGTGAGTTTGAGCCCTGCGTCGGGTTCTGCACTGACAGTGAGGAGCCTGCTTGGGATTCTCTCTCTCCTCCTCTCTCTACCCCTCCCTGACTTGCTCGCTCTCTCTCTCTCTCCCTCAAAATAAATGAACAAGCATTTAAAACAAACAAACAAAAAAGCAATCATTACAAAAATATATTCCAAAATACATTTTAACAATTCAAGTTTTCAGAACTTGTTTGGAAACTGTTTGAACTACTGCCCGAGTAGCCTGAAAATGCCTTGGAAATTTACCAGGTAATTTAAGTTGAGAAGGAAAAGATAACAGAAACAAACCAAAGTCTCTCTCACTTGCCCCATCTGCTCATAAGGAAGCCTAAAACAAACAAAGAAAAACAAAGAAGCATTTGTGTCCTCTATCTGTACCTAAGCTATTTTATGCATAGTATTCGTGGCTCTAAGAGTCTCCATATTCAGAGCAAGCCCATGAGACCAACAAATATTTAGCCCTCATTGGTGAAAGCCAGTGAGCTCTAATTTTAGGTACCACAGAGGCCCACGTGAGCTACGATTATGAACAGTAATGTTATCATTTCTGCTGTTCCTACGAGCACAAGCATTGGCCTACATCAACAGTCATGACCACAGTACATATTCTATGTGCAACATGAATTTTATCAAGAAACAATTGAGCTAATTGTCACAATACCCATAGATTGTAATTAAATATGCAAATGCTATCCTAGACTTGCTAATCCTAGACTTGCTAATATGAGTCAGGTTGAATTATCAGGCTGTGGAACACCACTGTCAAGAGTGGAAGACAATCCAAAAGGGACATAGGAAGCCAAATTTGGGACAAGCTCAAAGCATTATAAATTTCGTGCAATTTAGTTACTGATAGAAAAAACAGTGATTTGCTTCTAATAGGTAAGAAAACAATGAAACTATACCTATTAACGCTGAAAGTAAAAGAATTCGGGAATGTTCTCTTCAGTTGTCTTAATTTTATATGAAAATGTAATTGAATAATCCCCTACACTTTGCTGACAGTATTCTAGAGGAAAGCAAACTGAGTTAAATAGGCTGTAACAGGTGACAGAATTTTATGATTTTGGAAACTATTAGATGCCGTCTGAAACTTCATTTACCTAAAATTCCAGTAACAATGCAATATTTCTAGAGAAAAATAGTTCATTAGGAGAGAAATTTTCAGGAATATTAATCCTGTTAACTACCTGAAGGTGTAGGTGTAAACATACTTGTCATTATATTTTAAGTGGAGGTAAAATATTTACATCTACTAACAATGACAATTATATTAATAACTGTTCTCAGAGGTCATAATATGTAGTAATTTGGCATGCATTACTTCCCATTCCTAAAATAAACCTGTGAAATACTTATTACAACTAAGAAATCATTGCTAATTTTATTTTCATAGTGATAACAATATCTTGGTTTTATTTCTTAGTAAAAAACCTATATTACCCTTTACAAGTAAATACTGGCATAATTACAAATAAAACGAAATCTTTCTCTAAGTGAAGAAACTAATGTTCAGAGACATCAACACTTCCGAGATTGAATGACTGAATATCAACGCCATGATTTTAAATGATTGTATCAAAATCCTTACGTTGAGGTATTTGCACTGCCTGAGACAATTGCTCTGAGAGAGTTATTTACAATTTTCTTGTCTTCCAGGAGATTTTCCCTAAAGCCAATGGTCTTTGTGCAGTTAAGTTCATCATTAGTGTGGATTACATGAAATGACTATATATTCAAACATTACTCCCTGTAAAAGTAACTGGCACATTCCAGAATCAGAAAGTAAAGAGAAAGATAGACGCGGGATTTGGGGAAAGGGCAGGGGTGTTATTGATCTGAAGATTTCCTGGTCTTGCCTACCACACAGAACATGCCAGGCACTATTCTAAAATTTTACCTATTAAGTTATCAGAACTTTAGAAGGACCCTGTTAGGGTTTACTACAATACTCATATGCAATAGGTCAGAAAACAGAAATACAGGTTGAAGAGCTTACCCAGAATCACAGAAGTGGCAAATGGCAGAACCAAAGGTCAAGATTACATTCTCAAGGTCTAAGGACTTCTCCACGAGGCACAATATGCAGACTGGTCCTTAAGGAGATCTTCCACGTTTTCATGCAGACCTTTTCCCAGTCACCTTTCAGTGAGCCACACGCTATTGTCGGGGAAGCTCCTGAGACCATACAGGTCTGGAACCCTCACACCATCTTAGAACTACTTTCCTTTTAGCAAAATGGAACAATGATTAGGTTTTGGCCATTGCTTTTAGACAAGAGAGAGACAGAGCATCAATAGGGGAGGGGCAGAGAGAGAGGGAGGCACAGAATCGGAAGCAGGCTCCAGGCTCTGAGCCATCAGCCCAGAGCCTGATGCAGGACTCAAACTCACGGACCGCGAGATCGTGACCTGGCTGAAGTCAGACGCTTAACCGACTGCGCCACCCAGGAGCCCCTAGCCATTGCTTCTAAAGAGATCAGGCCCATGGTGTGATCGGGTTCCTACACAGCACCTCACAAGAGACACCCGATACATTTTCAAGAATTTTCACAAGCCAGTTTTTTTTTTTTTTTTTATGTTTGATTTATTTTTGAGAGACAGAAGGAGACAGAGTGCGAGCAGAGGAGGGGCAGAGAGAGAGGTAGGCACAAACTCAGAAGCAGGCTCCAAGTTCCGAGCTATTGGCAGAGAACCTGAAGCAGGGCTCAAAGTCATGAACCATGAGATCACAACCTGAGCCAAAGTCGAACACTCAACCGACTGAGCTACCCAGGTGCCCCTCACAAGCCAGATTTTAAACACAGCCATTATCAAGTAGAGGTTACGTACATATACAATTAAATAAATTATACCGAAATCAAAGGTAATGAGTAATCAAGATTTATTACGCCCTGATTGCTGTGCGGCATTTTACTACATACATGTTCCTGACAATAGACTTATGTCTATTGTTTCTGTACAGTGGAAATAGCATAGAACTGTGTGTCATGGGGAATCTTTTCTCATCTGTATAATTAGTGAAGCCGCATTGGTCACTTGAAATCAGTCCTAATGGGAGTATATTATCACAGATTTTTCAAATGGCAAAAATCATGGGTTAAGTTACCATTTTGTTAATTGTATGGACTTAAAGACATGAAAGAAAAAATATTAATAATTCATATTAAGCTTAAAATTGTGTTGTGTCTGTAGCTATTACCTTGTGAATACAGTTCAGAAAAAATGAGGAAATGATATCGATATTTGGAAACTGGTATTACTCGATAAAGATGTTGCTCATGTCATTGAGAAGTGACTAAATGTCCAACATATCCCACCTTGTTTCACTTTCGTCAGACCTGTTCAACAAAATATTCATGTTAAGCCTGGGTTCACCCATTGATGACCTAAGTGCTAAATCAGGTAGTAGTCATGTAGTCTGATTTCATTAAACAATGGTTAAATTTCACCATGCTTAGTTACATATACAAGTGTTCATCCAAAATCAATGATAGCCATCAGTGAGAATCCATTGGCTGCAGGAATTTACAATAAAAAGTATTCCATATTTTTATAATGTTTTGTAAAGTGAATGTTACACATTCTTAGTATCAGTACAATTTATAATAAACTTGTTAAAGTTTATAATAAAATTTATACTAAACTCATTCATAATAACACAGATACATTTTTCCCCCTGGAGAGCCATTTAAACATTTGCTAGCACAGTATTGAGTATCTACCTCATATTGCCTGTAAAGAGAGACTTCTCATTTAATTAGATTCAGTGTGTATGTAGCTTGTCCATTTGTACCACAAATAAGGCAAAAATAAGTTGTAATTGAATTTCACTAACTCTGCCCTGCTAAGAAGAAGAAGAAGATCAGGAAAAAAGTCTTTATTCACTGTAACAGACACCCAGAACTACTTACACTGTCATTGATGTAGATTGCCAAAAACTCACTTTCCAACTTCATTAACCGAACAGTGTCAGCTCCAGACTTCAGCGATATACCAGCTAACGTATATTACCAGCCCAGGTATAGCTACATGTTGCTTAGCCTTCCCATTTAATAGAGACCAAATTTTTAAAATAAAAATAAAAAAAAAACCCTGTCTCAATGTTGTCAAAGAAATTAAGGAATCATTACGTCAGGCAAAGAAAGGAGGGAAAACAGGTTATGTCAGACGTTTTCCCATAGCCCAATTACATCAACTTTAACAATCATGCTAAGAATCCTGTTCTGACTTTTGCCTTTGTCTTGAGAAAGAGAGCCTCTTGCCCAGCTCTCTCTATACACATCTTTTTATTTCCATACGTCAGAATACTTCAAGATACAGTTTAGCCCTTCCAAGGTATAAGAGCCTTGTCTGTTCCCCCTTGTCGAATCTACTTTTAAGGGGTTGTTGAGGCAAACTTTCTAGGCAATCAGCTAAAACCACCACACATCACATCCTGATTGGGCTTAATTACCATATCAAATATAAGACAGTCCCCTCACCAAGCTGTGGCCCCAACCCCATGGGACTTGTTCATCCCTTACTCAGTTTCTCTGTGCTCTTCTCACCCTTGAACTTCCTAGAACCCAGTTTCATGGTTCGTCAAGCCTACTGCTCACTCAACCTCTTCCTTGAAATCTCTCTTTCCCTGTGGATAATACATTGCTGAAACTCTCCTAGGGTTTTTCTATGCCACATTCAAAAGGATGTCCTTTTGGCTTGTTGTGGTCAATTCCAGACAATCCCTTTTCCACCATTCTCTGAAACAAACAAATACATAAGTAAATTTAATTTATGTTGGTACTCTGTGCCCTCCTTTGCTCCTGTTTTGTTCCTCTTTGTCATCTGTTGCCTACCTGGCTATGTTTCAGTCACTAGTACATGAGCACATGTCTTGTGGACTTTATACTATACTTACAGTCCTTCCATCATCCTGAATGACTCGAAGACGTACATGCACCATCCATTCGACAACTTCAGGCACATTAGCTTTTCCCCTCCTTATCCCTGGTGACCCATTTCACCCAATCTCTGTACCTCTACATGTTCATGCTATCAGCCTCCCACTACTTTGTCCTTGTCACCACCTGAAACAATAAACCCATACATTTCACTCTGTCATCATGGCCTCTATTCCAGACTGCTTGACCGATTATTTCCAACATGGACTGGTGTTTCAAGCTCTGTGTGAGCACCAGTCTACAAGTCTTTCCAATTTAGTCTCCAATAGCAGTCCTCGAAAGTGACTACTTAGACACCCAATAACCTCTCCTGCCTCTTTCTCCCTCTGATGTATCTGTCAACAGTCATGAACTGGAGGAATACAGTCTCCATCCAATTGACTCCATACTTGTGGCCAGTTGAGTTAAGTGGACAAAAATTTCATACTCATGAAAAATAGAGCCACTCTATACTCATGGTCACCAAACATTGTGATACACATAATGTCTGGTGGACATTTTTTTACGCTTCTTTGTCATAGATTATGTTTGTCCTTTAGCATCTTCCCTCAGAGAGGAAGAGTTTCTTTTAATTTTAGGTGGGTCACCATTCATTATCTTCCTTGTAGGTGAGTTCGTCTTTGAGATGAACAGCCCCAAGACAGAAGAACCCTTGGTCCCACAATAAACTGATTAAAGTGTCCTTTATAAACGGCTTCATTTTAGCTAAGTGCAGTCTACAGATGAGTGGTTTCTGCACAGTGTTCCCAGCCTATGATGGGAAAGGTAAAACAAGTAAGTATAACATTGAGAAATGTCTATAGACACTTGAATTCCCTGAGATATTATTTTATTGTGTTTTCCAAATAATCTTCCCATGATGAACTGAAAAAAAAATTACTTACCATAGTAGCTTAAGAAGCATTATCAACTGTTACATAAAAGAGAAAGACACTTCTATATAAGGTAAATCACTCTAATTTCACATCTCTATAGTATCCAAGTGGATATGCATCTTAGCAAAAACAGTCTCCTCACTTTGATCTCCATCCTTTTCTCCACAAAAATACTTCAATTATTTAACCTCCTTAATTTTTCCGTTCCTACTGATATTCATGCTCACCCTTAGGACGTTACCTGATTTTCTACTAACAGAAGTAAGAGGAGCCATCTACATGGAATCCTTTTCACTTTATATGATCAGTGACAGAAATAGAACTCCTTTGGAAACAATGTCATTTTAGATATCTGTATCAGATATAGATGGATGGATAAAGAGATAGATAGATATAGATATTTAACATATTTTGAGACAGACAAAGACAGTGTCAGTTGGGGAAGGGCAGAGAGAGACAGAGAGAATCCCAAGCAGGTGCCACACTCTCAGCATGGAGCCCGACACAGGGGCTCAAACTCATGAAACGCTGAGATCAGGACCTGAGCCAAAACCAAGAGTGAGATGCTTCACCAACCGAGCCACCCAGGCACTCCTATTATAGGAATTTATTAGGGAGACCGCAAAATATCTATCTCCTGTCTGCAAGCTGGAGAACAAGGAAAGAAGCTGGGGGTATAGAGTTCAGCCCAAATTTGAAGGTCTGAGAACCCAGGGAGCCAATGTCAGAGGGCAGGAAAAGATAGATGTACCCGCTGAAGAAGAAAGGAAATTTGCCTTTCCTTAACATTTTTGTTCCATTTAAGCCCTGAATAGATTGGATGATACTCACTCACACCCGTGAAAAAGATCTTCTTTTCTCAGTCTACAGATACAGGTGCTAATCTCTCTGGAGACATCCTCACAGACACACCCGTTAATCACTTTTTTTTTTAAGTTTATTTATTTTGAGAAAGATAGACAGAGTGTGAGTGGGGGAGGTGCAGAGAGAGGGAGAGAGAGAATCCCAAGGAGACTCTCTGCTGTCAGGGTAGAGCTGACACAGGGTTCAGTCTCACGAACTGTGAAGTCATGACTTGAGCCCAAATCAAGAGTTGGACCCAGGTGCCCCCAGAAATAATAGTTTAACAGCTATAAACAACTAAGGAGTGAACATCCTTAGTCCAGTCAGGTTGACACATAAAACCTTCACAATATCCCTTCTTCAATCTGGGACTGACCCTCCTCCCTCCGCCCTCCCCGCCTTGCTCCCCTGGAATTGTCTCTGCCTGGCCCCTCTGTGCCTTCTGTATTTGAGTGACATCCTACATTCCCCCCCTGTCCTGGTTCATTCTGCCTCGTTCTTGTCTACTGTTTTCCTTTGACTTAACAATAAAATCCCACAGCTCCATTCAAACTGTCTTCCTGAGATTGTCCATACTTTGGAATTAATTATTCCAACGAACACATTGGATCCTTGTTTTGCTAGACCTTCCCAAAGAACCATCAGCCGTGTCTGGTTTTGAAATAAGTTCTTTCCTTAGGGCCCCCTTCAGAACATTTTCATGTTATCCTGTTCTGGGGACCTCTCTAACCTATAGTTCTTAGCTTCCTTTGCAGGCTTCTGCTGCTTTATTCATTCCTAAGGCCATGCTTCCTAAGCAATTCTGACATAAGCACAGGGTGCCTGAAAATAGTATCCCCCTAGTTTAGAAAAAGTTCCCAACTTCTTAACATGCCTTTTGGTTACCTCTACAGCCTTATCTCACCAGGCCATCCTTGAATTCTAGGATTTAGTCACAAGAATATTATATATGCACATATTTTATTTCCTAGACCGTTCAGGACCTCACGTATGCCTAGAAAATGCTTTTTTCAATCATCTTTAGAATTATTTCAAGCCCCAAATTAGAAGCCTGCCTGTACTTTCCTGCACAGAGTGAGTTAGCATCCCTGGCTACGGACTTCCGTCATAGACTTCATTTTCCATATAAGAGGCTCATTACATTATCTCATCATGTAAATTGCTTATTTTGTTCTGTTTCCCTCTAGACTGTAGATGGAATTATAGAAGATCTGGGTCCCTCTGGTCAACTTCACTAGCTACAGTACTTAACACAGTGCCTGGAACATAATGGGGTTGGTGAATACCTGTGGAATAAAAAATGCATTTATGTTTTCAGAACTGAGCTAGGATGTGCCCCCCAGAGTAAGGGAGGAGCCGGAATGTTAGAGCTGAAATGAGTCAGGAGAATTTTATAACAAAAGGGATATATACCCTTCCAACAGCTACATATTTATGTTATTTTTAATCATCCCTCATCAGGGGCATCTGGGTGGTTCAGTTGGTTGAGCATCTGACTTTGGCTCAGGTCATGATCTCATGGTTCATGAGTTCAAGATTCTGTGCTGACAGCTCAGAGCCTCGAGCCTGCTTCAGATTCTGTGTCTCCCTCTCTCTCTGTTCCTCCCCTCCTCACACTGCATCTCTCTCTCACACACACACAAAAAAATAAATAAACCTTAAAAAATTAATCATCCCTAATCTATTTTTCATCACATCCGACTTATCCATTATATTAACGTAGTGCTTCTGGATATAATTTTCATATTGGTTGAAGAGGAGCAAAATTTGTAGAAACAATATTACAGTGTTTTCCCAACATTTTCTCCTTCACATTAAAAGAATGAACTAAATTTTAATGCTTTCCTTTTAGGAGACATATCTTGTAATTGAGGAAGAATTCAGACATGTATTTTCTTAGCAAACACACACACATACACACACACACACACACACACACAAAACCACAGATTTACTTCCTACTCACCAATAAATTTTTAAGGCAATTGTAAGCTATGGTCCAGTTGCTTTAGTCAGTAATGTAAAATGAAGGATAAGATGTTTACCTAAGCCAGATGTAAAATACAATATGTGGATAGAAATGACCTGTAATATTTCACAGATGGCTGTGTCCATTACATCTAAAATGCTTCCCGGAATCCAGGATACACATTCTCTCTGGCTTTGCTGCCTGTCTGGGCATCGCCGGGAGTCAAAGGGCCAGAGGGTTCACATCTGTTTGCATTCTCTCCATGACTCACTGCATCAGCTCCCTGAGGAAGACAGAGGAGAAACCTTCCTAGTATATAAGAGGAAGTATGAGCGACGTCCTCAACAGCCTTCACTCTTACAGCTGAAATTTCCTAAAGAAAGGAATCCATCAAGAAGATAACTGTCGTGCCGTCAACAGAAGCGTACAAAGCTATGAACTGGAAGGTGATGCTGACATTAAAAAAAAAATGTCTCAATCTGACATTGCCTGAGAGAATTAATACCTGACCTCTTCCCCTGCTGCTGCACATAATTTTAAATAATGCTCAAGTGAAGCCCATCTAAATGCACTCGTATCTTTATCAGCCAATCTAACCCTCTGGAAATGTTTACAAATCGCTTCGGTAATGAGCTGGTTTTTCACAGATGATCTTTGCAAGCATGTTTCCCATACATAGCAATCAAGATGTAGAACTTGGCTTACATTAGAAGTGGAGTTCTTATCCTACTTGGCTGTACCCCAAGAAATGTGTTACATAATGTAGAGACTGTATTAAATTATAGCTATCATTACCTTCCACTTCGAATGCTTATTGACTTTTATAGGACATTATAAGTTTTTTTTTTCTGAATTTATGTCAATGTTTTTTTTATTGTTTTATCCCATTAAGGATCTAAGGTTTAGGGGCTCCTGGGTGACCCAGTCGATTAAGTGTCCAACTCTTGATCTCAGCTCAGGTCATGATTTCACAGTTCGTCAGTTCGAGCCCTGCATCATGCTCTGTACTGTTAGTGCAGAGCCAGCTTGGGATTCTCTCTATCTGCCCCTCTCTCTTCCCCTTCCCCACTTGTGCTCTCTCTCCCTCCCTCTCTCTCTTTCTGTCAAAAAAAATAAATAAACTTTAAAAAAAATGTGAGTTTTATGAGACACACATGTATTTTGTTTATTTTCTTCAGTGTGTTGTTTTATCTACTACAATGTACGTGCTGAATGACAATATATGGGTGAATAGATACATATAAAAACAATTGCATCTTCAAAGGCATATTTCCAGTTTCTTTTGATTGATGTGCCCACAAATAGACAAACAGAAGCAATCTCCAAAATATACTTATTCTTTCGATTCATGGAGATATGGAATACAGAGATCTTATTTCTAGACCTGAATGTGCCTAAATGTTGCCTCATCAGTTAGCATGATTGTAAAGATCACTTGAAAACATGTCCTTGAAGTTGAAAAAGAAAAAAGAGAGAAAGAAAATGAAAAAAGATGAGGTTATTAACAATAAGCAGGAACTGAGTTAAGTTTTGAACACATTTGCACAAGGATTTGAATGAACTCTGAGTTTCCACCTTATCTAAAAATAGAAGAGAGAAACAGAAGGGGACTCTTTCAGAGGACAGTATTTTCTGCCTTCAGAGGAAAGACAGGTCTCTCACTTGAACAAGAAATGTAGAAGTGTCACGAGGCAATAGAGAATCTGGGGGGCTCTGAAGTGTTGGAGGATGTGACCTGCGGTGGGTTGACCTGAGGTGACTTCGGTTGGCATTTGCAGATTGATCTGTTGGTAATTGATTGATTAATTTTTATTTCACCTGTTGCCTAAAGGAATCAGCCTCTGCCAAGACTCTGCACTTTCCCCCTCTGAAATACAATGGACTAATTTCATATTTCATTTTAAATGTCACTTTTCTCCATTCGAATGGCATTTTCACCCAATAATCTTTCCAGTTGGTGTGTCCATTCTTCTACAAAGTCTCCAGACTGATTTTTATGCCCTGGTCTTGCTTCCTCAATCATTTTTCCAATCCTTCTGTTCGTAACAGGCTATATTTTATGTAGCTGTTCCAGGTTTTTTTAATGAGGGGCCAGATCTTAGTCCTCCCAGGAGATCTGTACTTAAACCACGTATCACCCAGCACGATTCATGTCCCACATCACATGCCATCTCCCCTCTGGATGCCTCCAGGACCACCTACCCCTTTGGAATGGAGAGCTTCCCAAATGATCCCTACTTATGTAGCTCACTGTCTATGTGCACTCTCTCTCTAAGAGTATCTGTACTAAGATCTGCTGTTTGGTTGCGCTTGAACATCTTCAAATAACAACATTCTTTACACCCATGACTTTAATTAATTTTGGAAACAATTGGCAATGTCCCTGGCAGGAGTCTAATTATAGTAAGACATACAAAATGGTGAATCTTTAGGCCATTTTTCAAGGATGCATACGGAAGTGCCTGGCTACAGCAGTTTCTAATCAGAAGCAAATACAGCTGAAATATATGTGTGTGTGTGTGTGTGTGTGTGTGTGTGTATTAAGCACATGTTAAGGATTTTAACTCTATATTGAAGAAACCAGTCAAGCATTATAACAGAGTTGAAGGAGAAGTCAAGGAAATACAGGTACCTATATCTTATATCTAACTATCTATCTGTATATCCATATAGATATATAAAGATATATAGATACATCCATATAGATGTATCCATATAGATGTATATAGATATCAGTACAGAGCCTCAGGTTGTCCCACTGAAGTTCATGTCATCCAACACAGCAGAGCCATATAGAGTCTCCATTGCTGAACTCTCCATGTCATTATTTATTTATTTACTTATTTATTATTAATTTGAGAGAGAGAGAGAACAAGCAGGGGAGGGGGCGGAGAGAGAGAGACAGAATCTTAAGCAGACTTCGCACTTAGCATGGAGCCCTGATGTGATGCCCGATGGGGTTGGAGAGCTCAACCCCACAATCCTGGAATCATGACCTGAGCCGAAATCAAGAGTTGGACACTCAACAGTCTGAGACACCCAGGTGCCCCTCCCTCATGGCAGTTTTATGACTCTTAGACAACTGAGAAACATATCTTTATGGGGGGGGTAAATAATGCTGTCCTCTGAAAGCATCCCTCCATCTCTCTCTTTTTAGCTTCATAGATCGTCTATATCTATAAACAGAGAAAGAAAAGGATATGCATTTTTCTGTAGAATCAAAGCTGACTTTTGGAGGGGGGGGGTAGAAAGAGGGTTTGGAGGAGGCTTCTGGATGGGAGAGTTATTTACTCTCCCGGGAACAGAATTAATTTATGAGTCCATAGGCAAGAATTATATTGCACGAGTATCAGTTCTTTACACAAAATTATAAAAGAGCCGAAAGGTAATGAAAGGCAACCTGAAAATGTATGCCACAAACAATGCATAATTTCCCACAGGAGATATCTAGTGATCTTTTTGGCTTATCCCAAACTTCCTTACAGAAATTAAAATGTCACAATTTAATAACACATTTCAGAGATCAATTTTCCAGCTCTAATGGAACCACACTGAAAGATGTCCCCACTAATTACTTAACAACTAACTCACCGAGTATATTGGAACTAGCTTCAGCTTCCCCAAATTTGAACAAAAGCCATTCAGGAAAGAAGTGCTGGAAATTTTTTTCTCCCCTTAAAGAAATCGCAGCAAACAGTTGATGACGAGGTTTTAAATACAACTCAGTGAAAACATGTAAGTAAATGCATGGAGTTATTATGCCTCAAAAACAAGATGGAAGCATATTAAACATATTTTTACTTTATTCTTGTTTTGAGAAATGGGAACACATGCTCATAGTCCTAAATGAAAAGGCTCTAAGGCTTGCCTGCTGTTACACATAAAGCTTGGGACTGTGATTTGCAGCCCTGAGGGGAATATTCCCTGGGAAGGCTTTCCAGACTCACTGGGGACCCCACCCCATGCTGAGAATCTCTGCCAGAGTTCACTAGCAAGAGTCTGGAACAGCACCATCATCCTGTTACTATTATTTGTAGTAGAATGAGCCAAGTTTGAGAATCATGATGCAAAATAAAAACACTTCATTAAAACCAGAACCAGACATAAAAATATCCATTATCATTGTCGATCATCCGGCAACGCTTTTAAGATGTTAAAGTAATGCAATTAGTAAGCATGAGAAATTTGTCCAACCTCATTAATAAACCAAACATTTGAATTGAAATGTGATGCCAGTGTTTGTCTACTAAGTTAGCAGTTTCTTGATTGTTTATATGTATGTATTTTATATTATTTAAAAAAATTTTTAATGTTTATTTATTTTAGGGAGAGACAGAGTGCAAGTGGGGGAGGGGCAGAGAGAGAGGGAGACACAGAATCTGAAGCAGGCTCCAGGCTCGGAGCTGTCAGCACAGAGCCCGACGTGGGGCTTGAACCCACGAACCACGAGATCATGACCTGAGCCCAAGTCGTCTGCTCAACCGACTGAGTCACACAGGTGCCCCATATTTTAGATTATTTTAAGGAAAATATATAGTATTTCTAAGAGAATAGTTTTCAGCTACAATTAGGGAATTATAAATTATTCTGATCCACTCTTGTAAATTATTTTCTTCTTAAGAATACGTGTCTTACCTTTTGTCAATTTGTTTCACTTTCAGGAATATCTAAGAAGGATATAATCAGTGCTATAAAGATATGAATATATGAAAATACCCATTGCAAAATTATGCATAACAGTTACAAAACAGAAGCAATAGCATGCCCAAAAATATTTTACTGGATGAAAAAGCCAATAAAAAATCTTGTGTTTAAAAGTATATTAAAACTAATGGGAAATGTTCATAAGACAGTATTAAAAAAAATCAGCTTCACACTATGATTCCAAAAATACTTTCTCGAGGAGAAATTAAGGACTATAATTCCTGAATCCCAGTCCCCATATGGACTAAGGTTGGACCCTCCAGGAAAGCTGAGCTGCCCTGTTTCTGAGGTCCATAGTGGTTTGAAGGCCAGCTATGAAGAGACATCTGCTTTGTATACACAGACTTAGGAGGTTGACAATGTCCTCTTGACGTGCAATTCTGTAACCCTTCCTGTGGTTATACAAATCTGTAACTCCTTTATTAAAATACTTGTTTCCCGGTAAACATAGAGTGGTCTCTATTCAGGATTATGAAGGTAATCTTATCTAAAGGTGAACATTCGAGTAAAACGCACCTCCCACATTCTCCAGGTGTTCTATCATTTATTATACATAACACTGATGAGTTTCAGGGCGTGATTAGACATTTGTGGAATTCTCCAGGGCTTTCTGAATTTAATTCAGAATTTCTTTTCATTCAAACATTCTGCCCATTTTAATTTCAATAACCTCCTAAACTGGGTCTGTTTTAGATGATTTTGCCCATTGAAGTCAATTCTTTTATCCTTCGTATTTTATTCCTTTGATTTTTTCCCCATGATAGAAAAATATGTGCAGGGTTGAGACACAATTTGCCCTATGACAGCAGAAGACGGATCTCTAGGCTTTGATCTCATATGAGCATCTGTTAACGATCTTGGCAAACTGTTCCTGGGTGGCTCAGTCAGTTAAGCATCTGACTCTTGATTTCAGCCCAGGTCATGATCTCCTCTGTCAGGAGATTGAGCTGCATCGGGCTCTGTGCTGACAGCATGGAGCCTGCTTGGGATTTTGATTCTCCCCCTCTCGCTCTCCCTCCCCATCTGTCTCAAAACAAATAAGTAAACTTAAAAACAAAAACAAAAACAATCTTAGCGAGATCCTATGTTGGTGAATGTGTGGGGAAAATCCACTTTCTTCCATTGCTGTTGATGGTTCATAGAAAACTTCTTGCTGGTAATTTGTTAATATCATTATGTTTGAAAGACCCATGTCCTTTGCCTTACCAATTCTACTTGCAGAAATTTATCCTACAGTTCAACAGTATGGGCAAAATATCACATGAATGAAAATATTCTATCCATCATTTTGTTTTGTTTTGTTTTGTTTTGTTTTGTAGAGATGTATTAGAAACAAACTAAAAGTAATTAGAGGAAAATAAAAGTACATGCCTAAAGTAGTTGTGGGAGATAACATGAGTAACATACAACTCTGGTTGTCCCTAGGGGGGGTATTAGGAGACAGGGTACAGAATCAGGAGGGGAATTTTATTTTAATTTAATTTTTTTGCTATAGTTAACATACAGTGTTCTATTATTTGCAGGTTGTACAAGAAAGTGATTCAACAGTTCTGTACATTACTCAGTGTTCAGCAAGGTAAGTGTACTCTTTCATCCACATCATCTATTTCACCCACCCACACCCCCCCCCCCCACCGCCTCCACCAGCCCCCTTGCCCTCCGCCATTTCTCTGGTAACTATCACTTGGTTCTCTACAGTTAAGAGCCTGTTTCTTGGTTTGTCTTGATCTCTGTACTTTTCCCTTGCTCATTTGTTTTGTTTCTTAAATTCCACATATGAATGTAATCATATGGTATTTGTCTTTCTCTGACTTATTTTTTCCTCTGGCTTATTTCGCTTAGCATTATACTTCTAGTTCCATCCTTGCTGTTGCAAGTGGCAAGATTACATTACTTTTACTGGACAAATAATGTTTTATTGGGTGTATATACCACCTCTTTAGCCATTCATCCATTGATGGACACTTGGGCTGCTTCCATAATCTGGCTATTGTAAATAATACTGCTATAAACATAGGGGTGCAGGGACGCCTGGGCGGCTCAGTCGGTTGAGTGTCCGACTTTGGCTCAGGTCATGATTTCACGATTCATGGGTTCGAGCCCTGCGTCGGGCTCTCTGCTGGCAGCTCGGAGCCTGGAGCCTGCTTCAGATTCCATCTCCGTCTCTCTGTCTGCCTCTTCCCCGCTTACGCTCTGTCTCCCTCTCAAATATAAATAAAACATTTTTTAATTAAAAAAACATAGGGGTGTATGTATCCCTTTGAGTTAGAGTTATATATACCCAGTGGCACAATAACTAGATCATAGGGTTGTTCTATTTTTAACGTTTTGAGAAAAGTTTGCACTCCCACCAATAGTATAAGAGGGTTCCTTTTTCTCCACATCTTCTCCAATACCTGCTGTTTCTTGGTTTGTTTGTTTGTTTGTTTTTTGTTGTTATATATATATATATATATATATATATATTAATTTTAGCCATTCTGTCAGGTGTGAGGTGATATTTCCTTGTGGTTTTGATTTGCATGTCCCTTTTGATGAGTGATGTTAAGCATTTTTTCCTGTGTCTATTGGCCATCTGTATGTCTTCTTTGGAGAAATGTCTGTCTTCTACCCGTTAATTTGGATTATTTGTTTTTTGCATGTTGAGTTGTATGACTTCTTTATACATATATTGGATAGTAACCCTTTATTGGATATGCCATTTGCAAATATCTTCCCTCATTTAGTAGGTTGTCTTTTAATATCTCTGATTATTTCTTTTGCTATGCAAAAACTTTTTATTTTTGTATAGTCCAAATAGTTTATTTTACTTTAGTTTCCTTTGCCTCAGAAGACCCATCTAGAAAACTGTTGCTACAGCCAATGTAAGAGAAATTACTGCCTATGCTTTCTTCTAGGAATTTTAAGGTTTCAGGTCTCACATTTAGGCCTTTAATTCATTTTGAGTTTATTTTTGTGGATGGTATTAGAAGGTAGTCCATTTCCATTGTTTTGCATGCTGCTGTCTAGTTTTCCAAACACCATTTGTTGAAGAGACTGTCCTTTCCTGCTTTATCGAGACTAATTGGCCATGTAATTGTGGGGTAATTTTTTGGGTTTTCTATCCTATTCCATTGATCTACGTGTCTATTTTTATGCTAGTTCCATACTGTTTTGCTTACTACAGCTTTGTAATGTAACTTGAAGTCTAGGACTATGATACCTCCAGTTTTGTTTTTCTTTTTCAAGATTGTTTTGGCTACCTGAGTTCTTTGTGTTTCCATGCAAATTTTAGGATTGCTTCTCCTAGTTCTGTGAAAAATGTTGGTGGCATTTTGCTAGGGATTGCACTGAATGTGTGGATTACTTTGGGTAGTATAGATGATTTAACAGTATTTGTTTTTCCAATCCATGAACATGGAATGTCTTTCCATTTCCATGTGTTGTCTTCAATTTCTTTCACCAATGTTTTATAGTTTTCAGAGTACAGGTCTTTCATCTCCTTGGTTATGTTTATTTTTAGGTATTTTATTATTTTTGGTGCAATTGTAATTGGGATTGTTTTCTTAATTTCTCTTTTTGCTGCTTCATTATTGGTGTATAAAAATGCAACAGAGCTAGTACAATGATTTTGTTTCCTGCAACATTACTGTACTCAGTAGTTTACTTGTGGAGTCTTTGGGATTTTTAAACATAGTATCATGTCATCTGCAAATACTTTAAGTTTTACTTCTTCCTTACCAATTTGGATGTCTTCTACATCTTTTTTTAAAAATAAGTTTATTTATTTTTGAGAGAGAGAGAGAGAGAGAGAGAGAGAGAGAGAGACAAGGGCAAGCAAGGGAGGGGCAGAGAGAGAGGAAGACACAGAATCCAAAGCAGGCTGCAGGCTGCAGGCTCCAAGCTGTCAGCACAGAGCTCGACATGGGACTCGAACCCATGAACTGCAAGATCATGATCTGAGCCAAAGTCAGATGCTTAACCGACTGAGTGACCCAGGTGCCCCACCTTTTGTTTCTTTTTGTTGTCTGATTGTGGTAGTTAGGACCTCCAGTACTATGTTGAACAAAAGTGATGAGGGGCACATCCTTGTCTTATTCTGACCTTAAGGGGAAAGCTATCAGTTTTTTTTTCCCATTGAGGTTGATGTTTACTGTGGGTTTTTCATATATGGCCTTTATTATGTTAAGGTATGTTCCCTCTAATCCTACTTCATTGATTTTTTTTTTTTTTTTATTGTGAGGGCATGTTGCATTTTGTCAAATGTTTTTTTTTCTGCAACTGTTAAATGATCATATGGTTTCTATCCTTGTTTTTATCCTTTCTCTTATTGATATGATGTATCACATTGATTGATTTGTGAATATTGAACCACCCTTGCATCCCAGAAATGAGTCCTAGTTAATTATGGTGAGTGATTTTTTTTAGTGTATTGTTAAATTCTGTTTGCTACCATTGTGTTGAGGATTTTTGCATTTGTATTCATTAAAGATATTGGACTGTAGTTCTCTTTTTGCGGTGCCTTTATCCAGTTTTAGTATCAGGGTGATAGTAGCCTCCTAGAGAGAATTTGGAAGCTTTCCTTTTTCTAATATTTGGAATAGTTTGAGAAGAATAAGTATTAACACATCTTTAAATGTTTGGTATAATTTGCCTGTGAAGCCATCTGGTCCTGGAGTTTTGTTTATTGGGAGTGTTTTTTGATTATGGATTCAATTTTTTCCTCTCATTTGCTCAGCTTGACTATTATCTATTACTCTGTCTTCAAGGTCATTAATTTGTTCTTCTGTTTCCTCTAGCCTATTCATTCCATTCAGTGTATTTTTAATTTCAGTTATTGAATTCTGCATCTCTGATTGGCTCTCTTTTAAGTTTTCTGTCTTTTTGTTGAGAATTTTACTGATGTCCTCCACTCTTTTTTTGAAGTCCAGTGAGTATCCCTCTGATCATTACTTTACATTCTTTGTCAGGCATGTTACTTATATCTGGTTCCCTTAGCTCTCTTGCTGTGATTTTGTTCTGTTCTTTCATGTGGGACATATTCCTCTGTCTCATTTTGCATAACTCTTTGTGTCTATTTCTTTTTGTTAGGAAAGTCAGATACATCTCCTGCTCTTAAAGGTAATAGCCATAAAAAGAAGAGGTCCTATAGTGCCCTTAATGTAGTGACCCCTGTTCCCCAGAAACTGGCATTCAGGGAGTGACTCTTGCTCTTCACCATGATCCCAGCTTCTTCCCACTCATGGTCTGTTTAGGTCTCAGATCAAGTCTCTGGCCTCTTCTCTTCCTTTGGTTGTGGAGTTCATTCTGCCAGTATCCGGGTTACTTCTGTGTTATTTAAGCTGCTCTGAGGGTTATCTAATTGTATCCGTAGTACAAAGTGGGCTTAGGGTCCTCTTATTCCACCATCCTCCCCACATTTCCTAGAGAAGGGGATTTAATTAAGGCCTTTCTTTCCTTTTAATTTTGAATTACAAAAAATTAGTTCCCTACTTAAAATGAACTAAATTATTAAAAATTTGTACCGTTAAAAATAAATTTCTCCCCAGTGTTTTTCTTATTGAAGGGTGGTGTGGTAAGGAGGAGGAAGAGGAGGAGGAGAAGGAGAAGGAGAAGAAGAAAGAAGATGAAGAAGAAGAAGAAGAAGAAGAAGAAGAAGAAGAAGAAGGAAGGCAGAGGAGGAAGAGCAAGTGGAGGAGGAGGAGGAGAAAAAAGAGGAGGAGAAAGAGGAAGTGGAGGGAGAGGGGGAGAAGGAGAGGGAAGAGAAGGAGAAGGAAGAGAAGGAGGAGAAAGAGAAGGAGAAGGAGAGGAAGAAAACTGATTCTTAACTCCCATGTCCTTGTGTCATCTCTTTCCTTGAATAATCTTTTAAGCTGTCAGACACTGGAATGTCCTCCTTGGCTAGCAGCTGTCTTCCATGAAGCTGACTGGTCCAGATCAGGAGCAGCATAAAAGCAAGAGGCACTGTGTGACGAATGGGTGGAACTGTGTCCTAGTAGCAGGCAAATTTGCCCACAGGGTTACCAACCATGTCCTTTCGTTATCCTTCCAAATTGTTAATATGTGAAAGGGGTAGAGAAAGGAATTTAAAAAGGTCCTTATATCAACAGCCTAGTTTTTAGTATTATTATCTTGTATAAATTTAAAATTTGAATGTTAAAAGCTAAAGATTAACTCTTCGCATTTGAATTTATACATCAATAATTCTAAACTTTCCCAAAGGAAATGGATGCCTCTGGCCAAACAAAGGGAAATCAATGTGGGAAAGCAAACAGAATAGCTCAATTGTCCATTTTAGATTGTACTCTTTTTTACTTAACCGATTTGTTAAGGTATAATTTGGATACCATAAAACCCACTCATTTTAAGTGTGTAATCAATTACACTTACTAAATTTATATACAATCAATTTTAGAATATTCTCATCACCTCAGAAAAGCCTTGATGCCCATTGATAGTCACTTCCTATTGCCACATCTACTCCAGGCAACTACTAATCTCCTTGTGTGTCTATGGTTTTGACTTCTGTGACATCATTGTATATAATGGATCATTCAATACGTAGTGTTTGTCATCTGTCTTCTTTCACTTGGTACAACGTTTGTGAGGTCCATCCATGTTTTGCATATATATATCAGCACTTTGTTTTTATTTCTGAATAAGATTTCATTGAATGGATATACCATATTGACTTTATCCATTATTCAGTGGGTGGACATTGGATTGTTTCCACCTTTTGGCCATGGTGAATGATATTACTGTAGCCATTCATGTACAACTCATTGTGTAGATCTGTGTTTCATTTCTTGAGTGAAAATCTAAGGGTCAAATTATTAGGTGATATGGTCAATTTAAATTTAACTGTTCCAAAACTGTGACACTGTTTTCCAAGATGGCTTTGCCAGATTATATCTCCAGCGACAATGTATGAAGTTTCCAGATTCTCCACCTTCTCAGCAACACTTGTTATAGTCTTCTTATTATTTATATTCACTCTATTGGGGGTGTGAAATGGTATCTTCTTGTGATTTGAATTTTCTCTACTTAATGACTGGTGATGTGTAATTTATTTTGCTACCTGTTTGGAGATAGTTATAGTTATATGTATCTGAAGGTATGTTAAAAAAAAAACTGGAGGGGTGCCTGGGTGGCTCAGTCGGTTGGGCATCTGACTTCGGCTCAGGGCATGATCTCATGGTTTGTGGGTTCGAGCCCCACGTCGGGCTCTGTACTCACAGCTTGGAGCCTGGAGCCTGCTTCGGATTCTGTGTCTCCCTCTCTCTCTCTGCTCTTCCCCCACTCATGCTCTGTCTCTCTCTGTCTCTCAAAAATAAAATAAAACATTAAAAAAAACATGGAGGACATAGAAGTGGATTTCCCTGGATAATAAAAGCATGAGTGATTTATATTTTTAATTTCTTTAATTAAAAAAATATTTTCTATAATAAACAGGAGTTGTAACTAACAATGCAGTATAGCTTTCTTTTTGCGAGATTATAGAATTTAATGATAAAAGCTAGTATTTTTCAAGATGAACTTCTAGAATCAGCTACTTCTTTCTTGACAGTTGATGTACTCAGTTGTATCCTTTCAGGACATCCATTAATAATGGCCTTCGATTTTTTGCCAAGTCTTAATTTCTCAATTGACTTTGATTCTATATACTTCAACTATTTATGGGTCAGGTTCTATGCACTAGTTCTGGCACTGATCCCAGGTACTTGATTCTTTCCCAAAGTCTATATACAAAATTATTGCCAGGATTGGTAGTGGTAGTAATGATCTTTTATAGACTTCTGACCTTATATGCAGTAAGATAAGGCTAACTTACGACACTTTCTTTTGAACCGGGTTGTAGGTGACTTGGAGTGTTGTCTCTATTCACGTTACCTCAATATTTCAGTGTATTTCTCTTACTAATGAATAATGTGGAAAGAAGTGCAGAAATATAAAGCAACAGGAAAGCATAGTCAAGGAAAGGTTGGGAGAAGTTAGAATCAGAAACCATTCTAGTTGCAGAAGAAACATAAACATACTTGTATGCATTCAAATGCTTATCAGACACAAACACAAAATGAGAGGTGAAAATTTTGGTTGAATATATCAAGGGTACTGATAATGAAATTGGCAGAGTTGAGGGTTTTTTCATTTTTTTATTGAGGGATTGAATTTTAACTATTGGATGTTTTATATGCCTTAGAATCCTTCTGAGCCATTTATGATACTTCAGGAAACAAGTATCCTGGGTGCCTAGAATATAAACATTCCCATTCCAGTTCACATCTGACTATGGTCCAGGGGAAAATAGTGAGAACCTTACATTTTTATGCAACCAGGTCATGAACAGAAGAGTGGAGGTAGGGATTTACCTCGACCATTTTTTCAGGAAAGCACTCCCCATTTTGGCATAACTTCTCATGTCTTATAGCTCTCAGACTTGATTCTGTAGGTAGATAGGCACAGGAGAGAGCGCTCCCACAGTGGACTTACCAACAAACTAAGTTGGGCCCCAAAATAACATTAAACCTCTTAGCAAATGACTGCCAGAACACTCCATCTCACTTACACAATTGTTTGGATTTTAACTTGACTTTTTGAAAGTTGAATTTTTATAGGGTCTTCAGAGCTGCTGGCAAAGAAAAATCCAACCTAGTTTTTCCATATGCTCAATTATAACTCATTATTTGCCCAACATAGAGCTTCTTATTAGTTAAAAAAAAAGGGAGGGGGATGTTGTGAACTCTTTAGCTTCTCCTGTGTGTGGTTATGTGTCCCTGTTGTCTTTCTTTTAGATATAAACCACTCGTTCTTTCTTTTTGTATTCTCTGTGTCTGTACAATATTAGTGACCTGTGGATTTATTTTGCCTTTACTCATGTACTTTTTCTTAGCTTGTGTCTTAAAAGAAAAATCCATATGCCACCTCTGACTGGAGTTTGTTTTAGGAACTCAGGCAATTCTTTTTAAATCATACGAAGTATGCTCTTACAGGGTTAGCTGGCACGAGGAGGCCTTAAGATTGCTGTAAGACCAGTCTTTTCAAGATCCCCGCAGGCCAGGCAAGCACACATAACATAATCAAAGGTTGAATGGCAACTTTTCAGGCACAAAAAGGATAGCACGATTCTAGGGATCCATTCCTCTTTTCTCATTCTGCCTTCAGGCAAACTGGCCTGTCCTAAAACCCCCCTCTGTGCCTAAATAAACAGATAAGTCTATCCCTTTAAATTCCTTGCTACTTAATGGCATAATATAACTGTCAAATAAAGATGCTTTTGTAGGAGCTGTCCGTTTCCTTCCACCACAACAACACAGGAACAGGAGTGATAGCCACATATGTTTGCTGATAACTATGTAAATGTGGACAAATCTCAAAAGCCACATGCATCTCTAACTATATGGGCAGTGACTGGTTACTGGCTGCAAGCACTTACATGCTATTGCATTTCATCTTTAGAATACTATGAATTGAATAATATTAGGCATTTTTGTTGTTGTTGTTTGGATGAGGGAGAGGAGACATAATTAACCAAGTCCAAATCTGTTTGCTTAATCATGATATATCAGTGAATGTTCTCTGGGATGCATCTATCCTTTGATTTTCTCTCTCCATCTCTTTTATTGCTCACTACACACACACACACACACACACACACACACACACACACACTCATGACACAACTCACATATCACTCTGCATTTGCATACATAGTATTATCCAAGGAGAATCTCTCCATGAATGCCTCTTAAAAACCTCATGCTCACCTACCAGAAATGAAAGTATGAGGATTCCTATTTACTCTTTCCACTTGTGATTGAACCTATCCGATCAGACCCACATCCCCTGTAGCATGCACACACAGAGCACAAGAACTTATGCTCTCTTAAAAGCATGCATATAAGGGCCCCTGGGTGGCTTAGTCATTTAAGCATCTGACTCTTGACTTGGTCATGATCTCAGGGTTCATGAGATCGAGTCTCATGTTGGGCCCTTTGCTGATACTTTGGAGCCTGCTTGGGATTCTCTATCTATCTATCTATCTATCTGTTATCTATCTATCTATCTATCTATCTTTTTCTCTCTGCCTTTCCTCTGCTCACATTTTCTCTCTTTCTCTCTGTCTCAAAATAAATAAACATTTAAAAAAAACTACATGCATGTAATTTATCATTCAATCCAAGACACTTTTGATTGAAAGGGGACACAAACTGGTCAGGCTAAAGCAAGGTCAACTGAGACTGTCCCTAACAAACTCTTGTGTATTAAACTGGTACAACTCAGATATACAGACTTCTTTGTAACACTAACACTGCTCACCCTTACCCCAGTAGCTCTTTAAGCTTTACAAGGTCCCAAATTAGGTTCTTTTATGATTTTACCCTTTTCCTCTCCACATCATTTTCCCCAGTTAACTTCTATTAATCTAAAAATTTCAGTTTTCCAAATTACCTATGGCAAACATGTTCTCATGTCTATTATATATCCACATAGAAATTTTTATTTGCCTTTATAATAAAATTTGTTAAACTGTATTTAATTTTCTTTCTTCTACCTATCTTGTCACTGATCTTTAATTTCCTTGGTGCCTCAGTTGCCTTCATGTCCCTACTGCCTAGCAAAATACTTGGATCACCATGGACTCTCAATAAATAGTTTAAGAACATTAAACAAATGTGGTACTGACTGCAGGCAGGATGATACAAGTGTCCAGATACTTAAACTCCTTTACTTTCTGAATTTTAGTTCTCTGCTGGACTTAATACAGTCTTGTCCCAGGCTGGTTGGGGTGGGTGGTGTCCCCCACCACCCCCATCAATGGTAATACATTGTTCTCTTACTCTTCCTTGTGTCCCTCACATTTAGAAGTACCCCTTCTACAGAAGGTTGCATTCAAACTGAAGCAAAATGAAACATGTGCTTAATATGCATGACAAAAACACTTAACACAAATGTGATCGTAATTTTTGAAACTGCACCTTAACCCCAAATCACAAACCATGAAAGTCTTTTTATAACATCTTCCTCCTCTAAGATATTTTGAACTCACTGTAGCTTTTGGAAATGTTGTCTCACCTAAAGACACATATTTCAAAACTGCCAAAGGCGTGAGAAGTATGGAAATGCTGAGACTGTCCTAGGTTGGAGGCCTCTAAGGAGAGAAGATGATTTAATGAAACAGAGTACCTTGGATTGGATCCTGAAGCAGAAAAGATGCTGATGGAAACAATGGCAGAATCCAAACAAAGTCAGGAGCTGAGCTGAAGACATTATTCCATGTTACTTTATCAGTTGTTATAAACATCCCATGGTTCCGAAAGGTATTAACATTAGGGGGTGCTGAGTTAGGGGTAGGTGGGAATTCTCCTCTAGGTCTCAAATTATTTCAAAATGAAAAGTTAAAAAAGTTTGGGTTACCATTTTTGCTTCCAAGTTATGGACTGCCACCACAGGCCAAATTACAGGGCTGGACACGAGGTGAGCTGCACTAGATAAAGAAAGACAGAGTGGAAACCTTCCTAGTGACCTAGGTCAGAAGAGGGGGGAGATGAGCACTGATGTGCACCAGGGAAGCAGAGTTAGTGTAACAAGAGGGCACTCACCAAGAGGCAAAACGAGGGATACTCGATAGCCCAACCAGGAGAATGTATGGGAGAATATGGACCCCAAACCTCAAGAACAAGTAATCAGACCTGCCCCAAGAAGCAGAATTTGAAGCCGTTTCCTGGGTAAGATTTGTTTATATCAATGTCCCTCTGGGGAGGACTTAACCTGCTATTCTGGAGGACAAATGCATCCCCTTAAAAGGGAAGATTTCTGCTTTTCCCTACTCTTCCCTGATTCCTTTTATGTAGGTTTTATAAGTTGATCATCTGATAGATGTCTCTATTTCAAGGACGTTTCACGTTGATCCTGTGTGAATCTTGAGATGACAGCATGCAAAGAGAAACAGACTTTACTGTTGAGCTCTCTGGGGTTGACGATGTTAGGCTGGACCCCTGTCCACTTTTACTTGTGTTTATCAATTAACAGTAGTGAAGGACTGCTGTTGAGAAGAAAGGGATAAAAAAAGACAGGAACTCCAGGAAAGCAAGGTACTATTCTATAAAAAGACTATTGAGTTCAATGAAATTATGTCTTCAAAAATAACACATTCCAAACATTTTACCATATTACTTTAAAATATCCCTCTTTTGAAAGTTTAAGAAAAGATATTTAATTGATTATAGCAGAAGATGGTAAGCCTGACATGTGAGCTATTATCATAATCATTATTTTCCCAAATCAGGAAATGTTGAAGGTTATAATTGCTTAAGTGATTTTTACTACTTTTGCTTTATTCAACATAATACTTTCACAATCTCTTACAAAAGGTCATATGTCTCAGTAGGAGCATCACATTTTAAGTACATGTGAAAAACATCATCCCTGATATGAACCATGTTTACATTTTTCTAAAGTATATTAATGAGATTTTTTAGTGTTTTTCTAGAGAAGGATAAAACTGGAAAATTCTCCCCCCAAAAAAGAAAGACTGGTGCTTTTCTGGTGCTTTTCTGGAACAAAATACCAGCATAAAAGTGTGCCTATTTAGGACGTAAGTAATATTGACGTTTGCTCTATGGTCACTGATGGAATGTTTGAGTATGCTAATAAAAACATAAAGGATACCATCATCTTATCATTTGAGATAGATATACTCAAAAACTGACAATTAAGCTAATTCAGAGTTAACACCATAATAAAACATTATGAAAACATTATGATAAACTGTTTTGCTGTTTTCATTGATTTCAATGTAATTGTCTCTATAATACTAAATATTTGAGCACTATTTGGTCCTAGCAAACACAGGAAATGCAAAGAAAATTCAAAATAAATTTTAAGGTTTGCATGTTAAATTTTCTTTATGAAATGTTGTTATTCATTCTTTGCCAGAACTATAAATAATCACTGGAACCTTATTTTGTCTATATTGACTTTTTTTTTATTATTTTTTTTTCCTGATCACATCATACCTTACTCCTCTGTATAAGCCTCCTCCCTTCCTTCCTTCCTTCCTTCCTTCCTTCCTTCATGAGGTAATTTCATTCTGTACTTGGACTTCCCATTTGTTTCCTGATGAACTGAAATTGTTATTACTCTAACATGTTAACTAACTTGCAGTCTATATTTATATCTAGAAGACATGTATATGTATGTATGTTTATAATACATATTGCTATGTATAATACACTTGTACATACCTATATCAAGAACACACTGAATTTACATATATTTGAGTATAGATGCATTTCAAAAGCATGCTATCTACCTGAATGCACATATACTGTATACACATATAAATATCACAATGTATTTACACGTGTACATAGGAATATAGGAACATTACTAGTGCTCAATTCTCCTTTGCTATATACTCACTTTATATATTTCTCAAGTACATTTATATTTCTGCCAGTTTAATTACACTTTTACCGTGAATTCATCTGAATGTTACTAAATCAGCCTATAACTAACTTTACACTTACATAATTCACCATTTCATAAAAGAATGAAGTGTAAGTGCAGAAGGAGAGATGTTTCTTTAAGTCTAACTAATAATTTGAAAGACTTAGTAGAGTTGTCCAAAACAATTCTTATGAATAAGGCATGAGCAAGTTATCTGCAACACACCCGGCGAAATCTACAAATAATGTGCACTCATATTGTCACTCATACTGTTTGCAGATACCTAAATTCTGGCTTCACTTTAAATAAATTGGAATAGAAAAGAACAATGTTGACATGTAGGCATGATTTATGCAGAAGTCCTATTAGCATATTGTTGTGTAAAGAAAGAACCTACATTGCTCAATAAAAATAGGGGCGCCTGGGTGGCTCAGTGTGGTGAGCTTCCAATTCTTGATTTCCCGCTTAGGTCATAATCCCCAACGTCGTGGGATCAAGCCCTGAGTCCTGCTCTGTGCTCATAGTGGGGAGCCTGCTTAGGATTCTCTCTTTCTCCCTCCTGCCCCTCCCCTGCTTGTGCTTCCTCTCTTTAAAACATTAAAAAAAATTAAAAATAGGTATATACATTAGAAGTTTAAACAATATGTTACTTTTGTGATTCCTCTAAGTGCTTTCCAGTCTGACCAAAACACTTAGAGCAACACATAGCAAAATTGTGTGCCTTTATGTATATTCAGAATTTTATACGTATATGTGTATAAACACAAACATACACATACAGAGGCACATATGTGTGCGTTACATAACATAGATACACATGTACACAGACCTACATGTGTGTATGTTATAGATGATGTATAGGTATACATACACACATACCAAGATGCATTGTTTTGAATAATACTTTATGAAATTTTAGCTAGACTACAGTACAATATGCTGTTCCTCTTCTCATTTGAAAGGAAACCCCTTAATCTTTGATGTCCAGATAGGAATATTCCCAACACTGAGGGAGGGAAGTTTAGTAATAATAGAATTAGATATTTAGGTCAAGGAAGGTCTCCTGGCTCTGCCTTTTTCCTTCTGTGCCTTTATTTGGTCCTTTTCTTTGCCTGGACCATCACAGATTAACGCTAAAGTTAGGATGTGATCTTTGGAAAAAACAGAGGACCCGGAAATCGACAGTGGGAGAAAACAAGTCCTTGGGATTCGCATGTGGGTTACTGAATCAAGTTCTTTAAAATTACAACCTTCCTATCGACTTTGAGCATTTATGTTCCATTTTATACATTTTTGTGCCAATGCTTAAGTTATAAAAGTGCCTACTCTAATAAAAACTTTACTTCTTTGCTCCTTTTTCTTCCTTGTTTGTTCTTGTGAATGTATTTCAATGCTATGCTATTACCTATTACATGGTTCATGTCTTTACTGCAGATTTCGTCATTTGTTAAAATTAAATAACAATGCCAAAATAAAAGAAAAACTACAACGTTACACACAAAGTTCCAGACATTCATTCTTGTTAATTTACTAAATTAACACAAGATTATTTCTCCTAGAATCTTGCCAAGGATGGATACCTTGTTTTTTGGCAATGATGGCTGTAAAATCCATGCCTGAATAGACACAGATATACATATAGATAGAAATAAATAAATTTCTCTGAATAATTAAGACACATTGAATATTTTTATATATATTTATTAACAATTCAATTTCTTATATGTATAGCTACATTTTTATGAATTCCTCTTTCTTTTCTTTTCTTTTCTTTTCTCTTCTTTTCTTTTCCTTTCTTTTCTTTTCTTTCTGTCTTTCTATTGATATGTAGTGGTTCCTTGTATTTGTGGCATAGCAATCTATGATCTGCTATCTGGGTTACAAGTGTCGCATCCAACCTTGTCACTTGCTTTTGAAGTCTTTGTTCTATTCCAGGTTAGGTTTTCAAAATATTAGCTGTTACAAACTTTGCTTGTATGGTTTTGGGGTTTTAGTCTCCTTAAGAATGCCAAAGGAGGAGATTGGTGGAGGGTTTTTAACATTATCTGTAAAGCTTAAATTTTCAAAATGTATCATGTGTGTAATTAAACTTTAAGTAATTTACTCCTAGGAAATAAAATATTTTCTTTGAATTTTCAACTGTTTTGTAGTTTTGATGTTTACATGTGTGTTTCATATAAGAGATAGAAGGCTGTGTTCTATTTCCTAATGAAGAAGCTAATAATTTCAATTCAAGGTTTTTAGTAGTTAATTATTTTACACAGATTTTATTTTTAATTTTTTTTAATGTTCACTTATTTTTGAGAAAGAGAAAGAGCAGGGGAGGGGCAGAGAGAGAGGGAGATCCAGAATCTGAAGCAGGCTCCAGGTTCCAAGCTGTCAGCACAGAGCCCAACGCGGGGCTCAAACTCATGGACAGCGAGATCATGACCTGAGCCGAAGTCGGACGCCCAACCGACTGAGCCACCCAGGTGCCCCTTTCACACAGATTTTAAATGTTAGCATTATCATATATTAAATTCTACTTTAGGAATCTCTGGTCTGCCCCAGGGACTCATTTGTCTCTGCATGTCCCATATTGCTGGACCTCTGTGACACAAGGGCGGAGGCCTCACTTGGCGTTGTCTGGCCGTGCAGGCACACTCTCCTAGGTCCCTGTAAGGCTGGTTCGCCAGAATAAGATTCCCTGTGCTCTTGGTCAATTCTTTTGTATATTCCAGGTTAATATTCTGTCCTATAACGTGACTGGTGGATCACATTGTTCCGAGGCACTGCTGTGAATAACCCCATCGGGAATCTCTTCCCAAGCTCACAAGCTCCCAGGTCACTCCCATCCTGTGTGCCCAAGCCTTGCAAGCCCTTGGAAACTCATCATGAGACTCATGATTAGAAAATCCCCACACAGCTGAAAGCCCTCATGGTTCTTTTTAACCTCCTGCCCTTATTTATCATGTACGCACCGCCCGTCAGCGTCAGCTGGAAGCAGAGATGCTCTTCCCCCCACATTTCAAGATGCTCGTGGTGTGGACCAGACAGCAGGCGCACTTCTGGCTCACGTTGGCTCCTTCCAGACTATTATGTCTCTTTACTCTTTCAAAACTTCCCACTACTTTGAAATCATGCTGGCAACCATGTGCTGCCTTCCCTGCAGTCATAAACCTTTGAATTCCTCCCCCCTCATCTTCACCCTTAGTCCTCCTCTGGTCACTATTCATCGTACCCCCATCCACCGAGTTTCTTGACCATGTCTATGACACTGACAGATTTCTGTCCCCTCTCCTCATTCTCACACCTCCGAGGTCTGTCATTAAGACTTCTGATAGTTTTTCCCATAGGATTCAATCTCCCTCCCTTATCAGTTTCTTTCTTAACCAGTTTGAATCCATAATCCAAATTAAAATTACTTCTTTAAAAACACCCTGTTAGAGGTGCCTAGTTGGCACAGTGGGTTGAGTCTGACTCTTAATCTCAGCTCAGGTCATGATCTTGCCAACCTGAGATTGAGCCCCACATAAGACTCTATGTTGAGTATAGAGCCTCTGAGATTCTCTCTCTCTCTCTCTCTCTCTCTCTCTCTCTCTCTCTCTCCCCCCACCCCCCACGGGTGAACCCAAGAACACACACACTCTCACACTGGTTCTGATTCTCAGGAGAACCCTGTCTAGTACACATCTTACTTCCTTTGCTTACTTCCTCCTTATTAAATTATTTTGGACTATAACAGTTAATGTGAGACTGGTTAAAATATAACGGTTAAAACCCATGATGGACTCAATCCTCATTTATACTAGTTCAGCTACAATAAAATCTAAAGAAGACTAATGAATCATTTTTCCGGGTTTCCCACTTGATTTGAAGAACCCAACCCCACAATGAACACTCAACATTTTTTTCTCGTAATTCCGCTACGTTCTCCCACTCTTTTTTCTGTCCCACTCAGAGAATTCTGTTTCACATGCTCAGCTCTTTTGTCAAGCCTCAAATATGTCCCTCCTGCTCTCTCTCACCTCATCTTGCTTTGTGATTTCCTGGTAGAGCAGGAGACAGAGAAGTAAGTCACCCTGGGGCCCAGATCCACCTCCGTGGCTCCACACTACAGCCCCCAGCCCCTGCTGTGATTGAGGATCAAGTACCAGCCCACCCTCCACCGGCACCTAACTGGTCATCCTTCCATATCTTGCCAATGATCACTTATGGGCTGAACATATTACATATTATATTCCCAATCCTTTTTTTTAGAGTATTTTTGAGAGAGAGAGAAACAGAAAGTGCACATGCAAGCAGGGGAAGGGGAAAAGAGAGAGAAGAGAGAGAGAGAGAGAGAGAGAGAGAATCCCAAGCAGTTTCCATGTTGTCAGTGCAGACAGAGCCCATCATGGGCCTTGAACCCATGAACCGTGAGATCATGACCTGAGCTGAAATGAAGAGTCCAAGACTTAACCGACTGAGCTACCAGGCACCCCTCCCTATTCTTTCTTAAAATACAATTTCCAAATAAGCTAAAACTGCCCCCAACATTCCCACTTGCCTGCTATACCTCACGACTCAATATCTACCAAATGGCTCCTCCAGACCCTGCCTCCACATCCGTCCCTCCCAACGTCTTCCAAATTAATTCAGCCTTGACCTCCTACACTCTGAAACAATTCCTCTTTCAAAGTCAGTGACGGAATATCTCTTAACTTCGCCTCCACAGCCAACATGGGTGACAAATCCCACTTTCTAGAGTTCTTTTGGTGTCCCTGCTGCTTCTGACTTTTCTCCCACCTCCGTGGTTTTCTTAGGTTTCTCTCTCCTTTCTTTCACCTTTTAAACATGGAAGCAGGACAGGGTTCATCACCATGCATTTTCTGCAGAGGCGATCCCATGCAGTCCCTGGCCTTAACCACCATGTATATAAGTGGGTTTATGTGCTCACGACTTCTGCATTTATTTCCCTGCCTTCAAACCCTCCGCTGAGTTCCAGGCTGATGTGTTCAAAGGCACAGATGACCGTTTCACCGGAGTAACAAATGTGTGTATGGAGCAACCATGCCCAGCTCAGAACCCTCAACAGGTATGGTCCCCACTGCCATTTCCCACCTCAACAAAGGGCACTGTCACAGGCGGTTTCCGGAACCAATAAGCCGAGACCTGGATTCTTCCACTCGCCTAATGCTATCATCCGTCGCATTCGCGAGCCCCAAAACATCCACCCTCGAGACACACTCCAAATTCATGTGCACTTTTCACCTGCATTGCTTCCCTCTCAGCAGCGGGCACCCCTCGTTTCTGTTTCAATCCCTGCCTTTGGATAACACACTCTCCACACGACAGCCAGAGCTATCAAGCTGCCAACCTATCAACTTGGTTATCCTCTCCTCTGCCTAAAACGGTGGTTCCCAGAATAAAACTCACACACTTCCGTACTGTATACGGCCTCATGCCACGCCTCCTCAGCCTATCCGGTCTCTCGCCGCTTTCTAGCTGGGCTGGACTTCAATTAGGGCCTCAAATAAACACAAGTTATTATTACCCGTGCAGGCGCTTCGCCTTTGCGTTTGCAATCCGGAACCCACGTGCCCTTTAGCGTGACATTAACAAGACCTTTTTAAAGTATTAATATTATTTTTTAATGCGATCAAATATTTATACAAGCCGGGCAAAGAGGGAAGGTGGGGAAGAAAAACTATTTTCCAGAAAATGAAGCGAAAAAGGCACGCAGGGGGAGGCCGGGGGAGGCAGGGGGCTTATCAACAATTTTCAGCGCGGGATCTACGCAGGAAGGACAGGCGGGTCTGGGGGCCGCCGCAGTCCTGTGTCAGGGTCCCACGCAGAGATAAGCAAGGGGTCAGCGGGCTGAGAATAAATTACACAATGGTGAGTCTCAGGAGGCAGGTAAGGGGGCTCTGACTCAGGAATCAAAGGAGCCTGAGGGCTGGGTAACCTCAGGGTGGAGGAGAGCCCCAGGCGCTGCTCTTAGGTACTGGAGGAAGGTGTGAGGCCCCAGGAGTGCGGCCTCTTTTCTCAGCTCTGCAGCTGAGGATCTGTGTCCTGGGCTGACAGTGTCCCTGCTGCAGGGTGGTCAGCAGACGGTGGGGGCTGGGCATCGGGCCCGAGGTCCGCGTCCTCCTTCGACACACTGCAGCTCCAGCAGTGAAGGCTTCTGACCAGCGGCCCTGGCCTGGGCACGAAGGAAGGGACCTCTCCATTTCTGATCAGGGGCTTAAAGGCGGAAGGCCTGGGCTCTGGGTTGGGCCTCCGGCTCGCGCCCTCCGGGATCTCAAACCACAGGGGCCCGTCAAACCTACGGTTGCCCTTAGGGCACTGGCTGAGGGCCCTCAGCACGGTCTCCTTGGCACAGGGGTCCGGGCGCTCCTGGGAGAGCTGAAGCCCAGCAGAGCAGGCGCCGCGCCCTTGCGCCGCAGACGCCCAGGGGCTCCCCCTGCGCTCAGGCGGCGCGATCTTGACGGTCACGGGGCTCCAGGTCCGTCTCGGGTGGCGGGCACTCCAAACCCACCGCTTCATGTAACTCTCCCAGGCGCTGGACAGGTCCGGCCCCAGGACGGTCTCCGGGGGCGCCTTGGCAGGAAAGCGCCTCCAGGCCTCGGTGACCACCCTCCGCGGGCTGGAGGGGTCCCAGTTGGGCGGCGTCCGGGGGAGGGGGCCGGTGCGGACTCGGCGCCCGCCGTCCTGGGTCGAGGCAGGCGGGGGCCGGGGTTTCGGGTGCCCTGCGCCGAGGGGTGGCTGCGCGGGCCTGGGCGGGCTCACGTTGCTGCCCATGGGAGCCCACGGCGGGGCGGGGGCCTTCCGGTGGGGATTCGGCTTCCAGAAGTTCCCAAAGTCGCAGGACCCGGCTGCCGGCGAAGTGTCCGGGGCTCAGATGACCGTTGGCGTCTGGGCGCCTGGAAAGCGCACGAGCCTGGGCGTCGTAACCGTCCTCAACCTGGCAGGCGCGTGGGGCCCGCAGCGGGGACGCGGGAGCTGATTGCTGGCGCAGCGGCAGCCCGCGGGGCTCACAGCCTCCAGCCTCCGTTCCCCTCGCTGCTGGTAGCAGGAGTTTGGCTGTGGATGGAGGCCTAAGCGCTCACGATCTCCACTCCCACCCCCACCTCCCAGCATTTTTATTGTGATATCATCCACATATCATACAATTCACCCAAAGGTTACTTTTCTATGACTTGTGGTACTTTCACAGATATGTGCACTCATCACCATGGTCAACCTGAAAACATTTTCATTGCTTCAAAAGCAAATCCTGTACTCAATAGCTATCCCATCCACCCCCTACCTTTCCGGAGCCACAAAACATTCACTAATTCATTTTCTCTCTAGATACAGATTTTCCTATTTGTGAGTTTTCATATAAATGGGGTCACGTAATATGTAGTGGTTTGTGACTGGCCTCTTTTGCTTAGCCTATGCTTTTCCAGGTCCTTCCATGCAGCAGCATTTCACTGTTGTTATGGTCCAGCATCATTCCATTGTATGGAGAGACCACATTTTGTTTATCTGTGGCCAGTAAATGGGCATTTGGGTTGTTTCCAGTCATCTGATATTATGAATAATGTTGTCATGAACATTCATGTATAAAATTTTACATGGACAAGTGTTTTCATTTCTCTTGGTGTGTAGCTAGGGCAGAATTGCTAGGTCCTATGGTAACTGTTTAAGCTCTTGAGAAATTACCAAACTGTTCTGCATAGGGTCTGTGCTGGTTTACATCTCCCCCAGAAGGATTGTCTCTATTTTGGTACTCGACTTTAGAGGAAGAAGGTATAATAATTCCTGCAGTTCATAAAAATTACAGATCCAGTATTGACAGACGGCCACTCTCTTTCATTATCGTAAAAGCTAAACATAATTCATTTGAATGCCCTTTTAAGGAAAAATAAATAACCGGTTTTTGTTTCAGTAAACATGATACATGTTTTATTCTTCTAGAATGGTTGTTAGTGTTACTTTCTGCAATTTGCTTCTTAAGGAAATGGTGACAGCAGACCACGATTTACGTTTTAGCCCCAACAATGTGGGTTTTATGAAGACTCCCCTGTAATTTAAGCTTTCCTATATTCATACATTCGCGGGTGGATTTTATTCTCTTTGAACGTTAATGCCATTTCTCTTTTTTCCATCGTTACTGGTAATCCACGTCTACAACAGCAGTGGTTCGCATTTCCGATGAACAGTGAAAAGCATCTGACAACAAAACCAGCGTTTGAAGACTAGAATACATATATTGTGGGGGAGGCTGAGGGTGGTGTGAAACTAACTGTTCCCCAGAACGTTTTCCTCAAAAGCACGTGCCTGCAGAACGAGCCAGTAAAGGTACAGAAAAGTGGAAGCTGATGAAGTAAGTACCAAATCCAAGAGCAAGCCGCAGGTGCATTTTGGATCTGAGAGGCAAACAGGTAAATGTTGAGGACATTAGAAGGAGCCTACTGAGAAGGCTCCATGAGGCTTCTGCAGTTGGGAAGGAATCCGCTTGTTGGAGAGGTAGGTGTGCTATCAGCCAAGGGGTACTGGAGGATGAGATCTGTAACACTTTCCACTCACCAATTCCTGTTCATTTCTTCCACATTCCTTATTTGGTGACAATCCCTCAGGATATGATTTTGAAAACAAGAAATTCCTATGCTATAATTTTCTTCTTAACAAGACATTTCCTGATAATGATAGCAATGACTCTATAGCTAAGAAGCCTCTTAAGACAGTAATATCATTGTCACCAGAGTGGACTGTCAATGCAATTTAATATAGATTTCTTAAAATGTATTTCAATGCCCAGTATCTACAGGGTTTCCCACATCCTATTTGCAGTACAGTCCTATGAGCGCCATTTTGGGTTTGTGGTTAAATACTCTTTGAAAAACCACAATCTCTCTACTGGTGAGGCACATAAGTTAACCCCTTGTAAATAGATCTTCACCTGCAAATCAACATGTTGATTAGTTACAAGTTATTTCCATTGACAATGAATATGTCTGCTTCTTCTCTTTCTCACACATGAAGAGATAACAGATTTATTTTGGTTAGTTGACATTAGAAATTAATGTGAATCATTGGTTGCCAATTAGAAGCAACTCTCCTGCTTCCCACTCCTATCCCAGGGACATTAGAAAAAGTAGGCTGGGGATGTTACTTACATCTAAGGAGAAAAGGCCAGGAATGTCGTCAAACATCTTACGGTGCACAAGACAGCAAAGAGTGATCTCACCATAGAAGTCAGCACTGCAGGGACTGATAAACTCTGCCCTGTATATAGTTCCCTTATCTTCCTTATCTTAATGTTATTAAGTTATGTAACTATGGTAAGTTTCACAAACTATGAAATTAACTTCAGTTCAATGCTACAAAACAAACTCCGTTTTCTATTTGAATTTTACCAATTGTTCCTTTTCTTTTTCAGGAACGATTTTTTTTCAGTCAAATCCAAGGTCATGAATGTAGACCCATCGATTGACAGGTAGATAGAAATATATAGCTCTATGGATACCTATAGATATATAATACACTTCTTTGGAGAAGTGTCTATTCGTGTCTTTTGCCCATTTCTTCACTGGATTACTTGTTTTTTGGGTATTGAATTTGATAAGTTCTTTATAGATTTTGGATACTAACCCTTTATCTGATATGTCATTTGCAAATATCTTCTCCCATTCATTGGTTGCCTTTTAGTTTTGCTGATTATTTCCTTCACTGTGCAGAAGGTTTTTATTTTGATGAGGTCTCAATAGTTCATTTTTGCTTTTGTTTCCCTTGCCTCCAGAGACGTGTTGAGTAAGAAGTTGCTGCAGCCAAGATCAAAGAGGTTTTTGCCTGCTTTCTCCTCAAGGATTTTGATGGCTCCCTGTCTTGCATTTAGGTCTTTCATCCATTTTGAGTGTATTTTTGTGTATAGTGTAAGAAAGTGGTCCAGGGTCATTCTTCTGCATGTCGCTGTCCAGTTTCCCAGCACCACTTGCTGAAAAGACTGTCTTTATTCTATTGGATATTCTTTCCTGCTTTGTCAAAGATTAGTTGGCCATACGTTTGTGGGTCCATTTCTGGGTTCTCTATTCTGTTCCATTGATATGAGTGTCTGTTCTTGTGCCAGTACCATACTGTCTTGATGATTACAGCTTTGTAGTACAGCTTGAAGTCCGGGACTGTGATGCCTCCTGCTTTGGTTTTCTTGTTCAAGATTGCTTTGGCTATCTGGGGTCTTTTCTGGTTCCATACAAATTTTAGTATTTTTTGTCCTAGTTCTGTGAAGAAGGCTGGTTTATTTTAATAAGGATTGCATTGAATATGTAGATTGCTTTGGGTAGTATCGACATTTTAACAATATTTGTTCTTTCTATCCAGGAGCATGGAATCTTTTTCCATGTTTTGGTGTCTTCTTCAGTTTCTTTCATAAGCTTTCTACAGTTTTCAGTGTATAGATTTTTCACCTCTTTGATTAGATTTATTCCTAGGTATTTTATGGTTTTTGGTGCAACTGTAAATGGGATCAATTCCTTGATTTCTCTTTCTGTTGCTTCATTGTTGGTGTATAGGAATGCAACCAATTTCTGTGCATTGATTTTATATCCTGCAACTTTGCTGAATTCATGAACCAATTCTAGCAGTTTTTTGGTGGAATCTTTTGGGTTTTCCATATAGAGTATCATGTCATCTGCGAAGAGTGAAAGTTTGACCTGCTCCTGGCTGATTTGGATGCCTTTTATTTCTTTGTGTTGTCTGATTGCAGAGGCTAAGATTTCCAATACTATGTTGAATAACAGTGGTGAGAGTGGACATCCCTGTCTTGTTCCTGACATTAGGGGGAAAGCTCTCAGTTTTTGCTTGTTGAGTATATTAGTGTTGGGTCGTTCATATATGGCTCTTATGATCTTGAGGTATGCTCCTTCTATCTCTACTTTCTTGAGGGTTTTTATCAAGAAAGGATGCTGTATTTTGTCAAATCCTTTCTCTGCATCTATTGAGAGGATCATATGGTTCTTGTCCTTTCTTTTATTGATGTCATGAATCACGTCAATTGTTTTGCGGATATTGAACCAGCCCTGCATCCCAGGTATAAATCCCACTTGATCATGGTGAATAATTTTTTTAATGTATTGTTGGAGTCGGTTGGCTAATATCTTGTTGAGGATTTTTGCATCCATGTTCATCAGGGAAATTGGTCTATAGTTTTCATTTTTTAGTGGGGTCTCTGGTTTTGGAATCAAGGTAATGCTGTCTTCATAGAAATAGTCTGGAAGTTTTCCTTCCGTTTCTATTTTTTGGAACAGCTTCAAGAGAATAGGTGGTAACTCTTCCTTAAACGTTTGGTACAATTCCTCTGGAAAGCCTTCTGGCCCTGGACTCTTGTTTTTTGGCAGATTTTCGATTACTAATTCGATTTCCTTACTGGTTATGGGTCAGTTCAAATTTTCTATTTCTTCCTGTTTCAGTTTTGGTAGTGTATATGTTTCTAGGAATTTGTCCATTTCTTCCATATTGCCCATTTTATTGGCATATAATTGCTCATAATATTCTCTTATTATTGCTTTTATTTCTGCTGTGTTAGTTGTGATCTCTCCTCTTTCATTCTTGATTTTATTTATTTGGGTCCTTTCCTTTTTCTTTTTGATCAAATTGGCTAGTGGTTTATCAATTTTGTCAATTCTTTCAAAGAACCAGCTTCTGGTTTCATTGGTCTGTTCTGCTGTTTTTTTGTTTTTTGTTTTTTGTTTTTTTGGTTTTGATAGCATTAATTTCTGCTCTAATCTTTATTATTTCCTGTCTTCTGCTGGTTTTGGGTTTTATTTGCTATTCTTTTTCCAGCTCCTTAAGGCATGAAGTTAGATTGTGTACCTGAGATCTTTCTTCCTTCTTTAAGAAGTCCTGGATTGCTATATACTTTCCTCGTATGACCACCTTTGCTGTGTCCCAGGGGTTTTGGGTTGTGGTGGTATCATTTTCATTGACTTCCATATACTTTTTAAATTCCTCTTTAACTGCTTTGTTAGCCCATTCATTCTTTAGTAGGATGTTCTTTAGCCTCCAAATATTGTTACCTTTCCAAATTTTTTCTTGTGGTTGATTTCAAGTTTCATAGTGTTGTGGTCTGAAAATATGCACGGTATGACCTTGACCTTTTTGTACTCACTTAATGCTGATTTGTGTCCCGGTATATGGTCTATTCTGGAGAATGTTCCATGCGCACTGGAGAAAAATGTATATTCTGCTGCCTTAGGATGAAATGTTCTGAATATATCTGTTAAGTCCATCTGGTCTAGTGTGTCATTCAAAGCCATTGTTTCCTTGTTTTTTTTTGGTTAGATGATCTGTCCATTCCTGTGAGTGGGGTGTTGAAGTCTCCTACTATTATGGTATTACTATCAATGAGTTTCTTTATGTATGTGATTAATTAATTTATATATTTGGGTGCTATCACATTTGGCACATAAATATTTACAATTGTTAGCTCTTCTTGGTGGGTAGACCCCTTGATTGTGATATAATGCCCTTCTGCATCTCTTGATACAGTCTTTATTTTAAAGTCTAGATTGTCTGATATAAGTATGGCTACTCCGGCTTTCTTTTGTTGGCCATTATCATGATAGATGGTTCTCCATCCCCTTATTTTCAATCTGAAGGTGTATTTAGGTCTAAAGTGGGTCTCTTGTAAGCAGTGTATAGATGGATCTTGTTTTCTTATCCATTCTGTTATCCTATGTCTTTTGATTGGAGCATTGAGTCCATTGATGTTTAGAGCAAGTACGGAAAGATATGAGTTTATTGCCATTATGATGCTTGTAGAGTTGGAGTTTTTGGTGATGTTCTCTGGTCCTTTCTAATCTTTGTTACTTTTGGTATATATATATATATATATATATATATATATATATATATATATTCTTTCATCTTTTCTCCCCTCTGAGAGTCCTTAAAATTTCTTGCAGGGCTGGTTTAGTGGTCACAAACTCCTTCAATTTTTGTTTGTCTAGGAAACTTTTGATCTCTCCTATTTTGAATGACAGCCTTGCTGGATAAAGAATTCTTGGCTGCATATTTTTCTGATTCAGCATTTTGAATATATCCTGCCACTCCTTTCTAGCCTGCCAAGTTTCTGTAGATAGGTCTGATCCTAGATAGACCTGATCTGTCTTCCCTTGTAGGTTAAGGACTTTTTTCCCCTTGCTGCTTTCACGATTCTCTCTTTGCCTTGAGTATTTTGTTAATTTGACTATGATATGCCTTGTTGATGGTTGGTTTTTGTTGAATCTAATGGGGTCTTCTGTGCTTCCTGGATTTTGCTGTGTCTCTCCCCAGGTTAGGAAAGTTTTCTGCTATGATTTGCTCACATCACCCTTCTACCCCTATTTCTCTCTCTTCCTCTTCTGGGACCCCTATGATTCTGATGTTGTTCCTTTTTAATGAGTCACTGATTTCTCTAATTCTTAAATCGTGCTCTTTTTCCTTAATCTCCCTCTTTTTTTCTGCTTCATTATTCTCTATAAGTTTGTCCTCTATATTGCTGATTCTCTGTTCTGCCTCATCCATCCTTGCCGCCACAGCATCCATCCGTGACTGCAGCTCAGTTATAGCATTTTTAATTTCATTCTGGTTATTTTTTTATTTCTTTTATCTCTGCAGAAAGGGATTCTAATCTATTTTCGACTCCAGCTTGTGTTCTTATTATTGTGATTCTAAATGTTCAGACATCTTGCTTTTATCTGTGTTGGTTAAATCCCTGGCTGTCGTTTCTTCATGCTCTTTCTTTTGGGGTGAATTCCTTCGTTTTGTCATTTTGAAGGAAGAAAAGGAATTAATGAGGTAGAAAAATTAAAATTAAAAAAAATAAAATTTAAAAAAATATTAAAATTAAAAAATTAAAACACACACACACACAAATCGAATAAACGATGCTAGATCCTAGGTGTGTTTTGGTCTGGGTGTTGAAAGTGGTTTGGCAGATTAGAGAAAAAAAATGGGGGAGGGGAAAGGAAATTGTTTGAGACTTTGAAAAAATGAATACACTGAAGTAGACTAAAATGAGATGATGGAGGTAAAATAGGATTTGAAAAAAATATACACAGATAAAGAATATAGTAGAAAAAAATAAAAATATTTTTATTAAAAATCAAAGATCAAAATGAATTTTTTCTTTTTCTATATTCAAGTAAAAGAAAAGAAATGAAAAGGAGAAAAAAGAGAAAACAGAAAATAGAAAATAGAAAAAAAGAGGAAAAAAGGAAATCATTTGAAACTTTGAAAAAGTGAATACATTGTGGTAGACTGAAATAAAATGATGTAAGTAAAATAGAATTTGAAAAACTTTACATAAAAGCAAAAAATATAGTAAAAAAATTAAAGAAAAATATTTTAATAGAAATTGAAGGTAAAAATCAAGTTTTTCTCTTTCTGCATTCAAGAAAAAGAAAAGAAACGAAAAGGAGGAAAAAAAGAAAAAGAAAAAAGGCAATTGTTTGAAAACTTGAAAAGGTGAATACACTGAAATAGGCTAAAATAAAACGATGGAAATAAAATAGAATTTGAAAAAAATTACACAAAAGTAAAAAATATAGTAATAAAAATTAAAGAAAAATATTTTTAATAAAAATTGAAAATAAAAATGAATTTTTTCTCTTTCTGTATTCAAGAAAAAGAAGTGTAAAAGAGAGAAAAAAATTCAAGAAAATTGAATAGATGGACCCGCTAACAGACTGAAGTAGGACTGAAATTACTTCGTATTTCCCTAGAAGTCAGTCTATGTAGCGCTTTCTAGTCCATAAACTAAGCCGGCGGTGAGACTTGTGTTTTTGAAGAGCGAAGTTGGCCCTGTTGTGTGGGGCTCAGTGTAACGGCTCTGTTCTCCACTAGATGGCGCTGCTAGCCTACTGGGGTGGATGGTTGCCCGCTTGTAGGTGCGTATGCGCATGCGCAGGAGCGGTTAAAATGGCACCACCCAGCTGTCCGGTCTCTTCTCCGGAGGATCAGCAATCGCGCACCTGTCCTCTGTCTTCGGCTTTCGTCCATTCCCCGCTCTTTTGCTCTCCATGACCAGGCCCCAGGAAGTACCTCTCTCCTGAGTTTTGTCTCAGATGCGGCTTTTTCCCCGGCCCCTTACTTCTGAAGGACTGTTGCTTTGACCCGTTCCGCCCCTCTGCGGGAGGGTCTCACCAAGCACTGGCCAAATGAGCAATGGCCAAATGCTGGCTACACCCAGGAACGCTTGCTGAACCCTGCTGCTGCCCCCGGTGCCATGAGACTGTGGCCAGGTGCCAGCCCGTCCCAGAAAACGTTCGCGACATGGTGTAGCAGCAGCGTTTCAGGGATTATGGAAAATGACAACACACATCTGGCACCAGGCTTCACCCTTAATGACCTTGTTCCAGCACCAGCGAGTGTGGCCACCCTCTGGGGTCTGCCAGGACCAGATGGCCTCAACAGTCACCAAATGGGCTTCCAGCAGTGGAACCGCTTTTCCCCGTGTGGCCCGAGAACCTCCCGGACCCCACTCTGTTCCTGGGGATTCGCCCTTCCTACCAGAGCCCCACCAGGTATGGAGCTGCGGGGTTGCAGCCTTTGCGGTCCCCTTGTTTACAGTCTTAATGGAATTGAAAATCTCTCCTTTTTCCCTTTTTAGTTTAGTCCCTGTAGCTGTTTCCAGTTTTCCACTTTTTCTCCAGCTGCTTTTGGGGACGGGGTGCTTTTCCCGTATTCTCTCCCCCCCCAGTCTCTGTCCTCTCTCCGCTCGCAAAAGCACCTCCCTTCCTGCGCCTCTCGCTCCCCGAGATCACTTCTCCGCGCCGTGTACCTGCTGAATTCTGTGGTTCAGCTTGTGCAGATTGTTGTGTTAAGCCTCCAGTCAGTTTTCTAGATGTGTAGGATGGTTTAGTGTTGGTCTGGCTGTATTTCACGGACGTGAGACACACAAAGAGCTTCCATGCTGTTCCACCATCTTGGCTCCTACCTGGATAGACACATTTCTAACATCTTTCCAGCTGATGAAAGGACAACTACCCTGGGGTCACACTTTGAGAATGGCTGCTATAGACTTAACTGTGTAAGTATGTGGTTTCAGGATCTAGAATTTATTTCATTATACTAATTTAAGTTAGTTACTAAAGAGAAAGGAGACTATCATGTGATATCTAAATTATACTAAGTATTATTTTCCTCACTGGGAAAAAGTGTCTGTTTTTTAGGAGCGTTTCTCAAAATTTAATGTTTGTTAAAATCATTGGGTGATGTTAAAACGTAGGTTTTGATTCAATAAGGTGTGGTCTCAACTTCTACATTTTTAGCAGGTCACAAGCTGTCCAAGCACTGGTAATCTTGGTCATACCCTGGGTGTTTGTTAGACAGTAGGGCCCCAGGCACCGTCCTCAATGGTTAAATAATTTCAGCATTTGGACATGTTCATTTTAAACTTTGGGACACCCGTGTCTAGATGCAAAGTTCGCAACCCCCAGTTGCACATTAGACTGATGTGCAAAACCCCTTGCTCTGCTACTTTGTTTCAAATGGTCTAGAGAAGATCTGTGAATATATAAGGCCTATTTTCAAAGTCCTCCCATTGAATCCAGTTGTCAGCTATGGTCCAGAATGGCTGGTCTTGGGGTGGGGACCATGGCCTGCTGTGGACTCTGACATCCCACTTGTTTGTCCACATTGATTTAGTTGACGTTCCTGATGGTGCAACTTCTTCCTTCCATTTTGCTGCATGTACACCTGCCCAAGTTTTTCCTCTATTAGAAAGTCGCATTCATTCATATACAGGTGTAACCGTTGATAAAGAAAATAACATGTCTGCTCCCTTACTATGTATATGAGTAAATCTCAGAAGGTAAGATAGTTCGTGCACTGAGTCCATATTACCAGAACTATAAAGCCATCACTAAGCTTAGTAGCTGGCACTTGCATTGGCACTTAATAAATGCACGTTGAAAGATTATTTCCTGCATTTATGGAGTGCCTGGGTGGCTCAATCGGTTAAGTGTCCAACCTCGACTTAGGTCATGATTTCATGGTTCGTGGGTTTGAGCCCAGCGTGGGGCTCTGTGTTGGCAGCTCAGAGCCTGGAGCCTGCTTCAGATTCTGTGTCTCCCTCTCTCTCTGCCTTTCCCCTGCTCACAGTCTGTCTCTCTCTCTCAAAAATAAATAAACATTTAAAAAAAGAAAGATTATTTCCTGCATTTGGAAAGGTTCAACTTTTACCTTCCATTCATGTATTTGCTTTGTATATATAAAAAAAGAATTCCTTTTAAGATGTACACTTTGGGAAGGTTTCAGAACATCATGTCATGACATTGCATTCTTTTTGGAATGATCTCCTGTTATGTATCCAATAGTTTGTTAAATACATATGGAATAAAATTTGTGCCTTTTAATGTCCCGTTCAGATATGATTCTATAATCAAAACTTTCAGGCCATAAAATGAAAATAGAGGTGGCATTTTATGCTGAGCAATTTCTTCCTGAAAATGAAAGTTTTAAGGCCACAAATTATGTCTCTTGAGTGCTGCTGTATACAATATCTCACCTGCCATGTATTCCCAACACCTGTTAGATGAAAAATTCACCCCAAGGTCCTATAAGTTAGAATTTTGATCCACTCACCAAAAATGAGCCCAGATGACAGAGCAGATAGCAATGACAGGGTCTGCTTGGGAAGCCAGGATTGGTGCCCACAGCAGCATGAATTGCAGCTAGTTTTGTCCTCGTAACTCTCCCAGATCCATAATTCAAAGTATCACAGCTTGCATAAGATTCATCAGACAGAAAACAATAATTACGGAGACATAATGAAGGGGTGATTTCTAGAGCCGGCTCTTTGGAATATCAGATGTCACAGTAGGAAGCGTATTTTTGTAGCTTTTAAGAAAGATGAACACCACAGGTGTAGGCATTATAGTGCATGCTCTTTGGCAGTCAAATCCTCTTTTCTTAGGAACATTTCTGATAGTCTTGGGCTCACCTGAAATTGAAAAATAATCCTAACATGTATTAAAAATAATGGAAGTCAAGAAAGATTAAGCATCAGAAAAGCATGCGTGTTTCTTGTTGACTTGACTACCCATAAGCATCCTCATGAATGGCTCATTTGCTATAAAATAAATAAAATAAAATGAATGAATGAGAGAAACCGTCCCACTGAGCAGCCACCACGGGCTTTGCCTTGATCACACTTAACTGTTATATCAACAGAGTCACACTCGTGAAAAAAATAGTACAAGCTAATACATTAAATGATGTCCAAAAGGTAAAGGTTCAATAATTCCTGGCATACGGTGTGTTGTTATCTTCAGGGTAAGGACGGCAAAAACAAAAGTAGAATGAATATATGCCCAAGTTTAGGGATTTATGGTTATAAACCCTATAAAAGTTATAAACTAAATGATTGATGTTCAGGCACTGGTTATATTGATTTACTTTGCCACAGGTTATTGTGAATGCCAAAATACTGAATATTGTATTCTTGGCTGAACACAACTCATTCAGCAATCTCAGGATTACTTCATTTGTGGGGAAGCTGATTGATCAAGCTTTGTTCACCAAATCAGATTGACTTGGAAAAGGAGTTTCACTTAGCATTCAAATCCATGTGACCAGTGTTTCTTTCAAACTCATTATTGTGCCCACCACCTCACTAGTCTGATCTGTGGATCAATTACTTAAATTATTTTTGTGAATTAATTTTTTTTTTTTTTTTACTATCTCAACACAGCAGTATGTTTAGCTTGAATTCATTTTCAAGGTCGTAGAGAGACATTTGGTAAGTTTTGGAAGCTATGTAGTTAAGGTCCCTGATTCCTGATCCAATATAAAAATTATGAAATTATAGCCATAACCTAAAATTATGATTTCCATGAACCCATTTGGTTCTACATTATTACTCAAACATACATGAACTTGTATTTTTTAGTTAAGATAATGAATTTCAACCAAATTATGACCATATGGTTTGAATGAATTAAAATCAGCCTTACAATATACACATTTTAAGAAAATCTACCAAGAAGTATAAATTAACATATCACAAGGATTAATTCTTATTAATTATTAACTAATGAATTATTATTAAATTATTTCTATCTTAATGGTATGATTATTGGAATTAATATATGTCATATTATGTTAATTATGCATAACTTCATTAATACTTTGATTCATTACATTTTAAAATAAAACCTTGAAAAAGCTTATTTCTTTTCTCCTAAAGATATTATGTGACTAATTAGATTATTGAGCACCTTGAATGAGATTTCAGGAATTCTGCAAAATAGGAGTGATGGTGGATGATGTAGTCTGAGAAAAAAAATAGATCCAATATTCAAGATAGAAAAAATGTTCACTGCTATAAAAGATGGTGGGTTTATTTTTGTTGATTTTATGAATAAGTAAGTAAAAATAAATATTAGCAGAAAACAACTTTGGTTTACTGACAGAAGACATGCCAATGTAAATTTCACAGAAGTCATAGCATAATAGCTAAAAGAGAAGCAGTAGGCATTTATGTCTGGAATTGAGAAGGGCATCTGACAAGAAACTTGAAACAAGTTCTTTATACCTCAAAGGCAACATAACTTTAAAAAATTTGTATTTTAATGAAATTAAGTCTATGCGTTAGACACAAATCTAAATATTGAAGACAAACAAAACAATCAAACAAAAGCAGTCCAGGCCATGCAGTTAATAATTTTTCTCAAATGGCTATGGTGATGTAAGAAGGAGCCAAGAATCCTGGGGCACTTGGGTAGCTCAGGTGGTTAAGCGTCCAACTCTTGATTTCAGCTCAGGTCATGGTCTCAGGATTTGTGACATAAAGCCCCACATAGGACTCTGTGTTCATAACCAAATTTTCTCTCCCTCTTTCTCTGCCCCTCCTCTGATCTCTCTCTCTCTCAAAATAAATAAAAAATTCTTTCAAAAAAAAAAAAGAAGGAATCGAGAATCCTAATATATGGCAGAAACTGATGGGCTCCAAGGCCTTACTTGATCTTTATTGATATTGGTGAAGCAGAACACTTGTAATTCATGAGAACAAAAGGCAATAGTACAGGCCATATTGAAAGAGACAACAATGACACAGAAAGTTTGCAGAAGACTAGTGGAAATTTATACCATTTGCATACCCAACAAAAATTGTCATAGATAAATGCTGAGCTAAAGTCTGTTACATGGAAATAAGGCAGACTGGTGTTTTACAGATGGAGAATCAGGATAGTCATGATGAACTCTGCAGGATAAGTTGTAGGTCTTAGCCAAATTATCTTGATGAGTATCCAGGTTTCGTGCCTGCAATGGCCCTGCTTCTTCAAACCTACACACCTATGCTGCCCAGTCTGCTTACTTTACCTCATAAAAGTATTCCACCTCTAGAGGGGAGGGTGCATATATTTTAATGTGTCTTTAGTAGAGTTTAAGCAAAGTATCATAATAAGATAAATTATATTCCACACAGGAACTTTTATGCAGGGGACATAACACCAGTATCTCCAAAGACCAGAAAGATGGAGATAAAAAGTGGTGTGTGTGTATGTGTGTGTGTGTGTGTGTGTGTGTGTGTAAATCACATGTACAAAAATGTTTCACTTTGTTCTCTACAATTATGAAACATGACAATGCAATTAGAAGGAAAATTGCACCTGATAATTCCTCAGCATCGAGATTATACACCCCACCTAAAATGATAATTGTCATCTGATCCCATCCAAGGTTGACATATAAAATGGGGTCCAAGTGATACAAGGCATCTGAATTGCAAGAGAAGCTCAATATTACAGGTTTTATATTAAAATCTACCAGTGCTTCAATGAAGACAGTGTTTTGTTGCAGATATCTTCTTTTTATTTTATGGTGTTTTTCTCATTCTAAATCGATGATCTTCCTCTGTAATGAAGTGAAATTGATCCATATTTCCTTTATGGTTTTTTTTTTCTGTTTCTGGAGTCAAAACGATGTTTCCCTATTTTGTAGGTTTTAATTCATCTGCAATTTTGGTAAGAATAGATTGTGTTATAGGATTCTAATCTCATACTTATTTATCCATGCAAAAAGCCAAGTGCAGCCTCATTTATTAAATCTGTCTTTTCTTCCACTGGTTTTAATGCCACTGTAGTTTCAAATACATTTACCCCTGTGTGTGTTTCTAGGCAAGCTATTGTCTTGAGTTTTCTTATGTTGACCCTAGCATGGACTTGCTCTTTTAATTACCATTACCTTATACCCTTGTTTGTATTTTTCCCAATGTGAGTTCATCATCATTATTCTCCCTCAACTCTGTCTTGGATATTCTTGACCATTTGTTCATCGGTAATTATTGCCACATCATTTTGCCAAAATAAGGATTAAAATAAAAAAAATAGTGGGAGGGGCCCCTGGGTGACTCTGTGGGTCAGGTGTCCGACTTTGGCTCAGGTCATGATCTCACGGTTCATAAGTTTGAACCCTGAGTCGGGCTCTGTGCTGACAGCTCAGAGCCTGAAGCCTGCTTAGGATTCTGTGTCTCCCTCTCTCTCTCTCTCTCTCTCGGCCCCTCCCCTGCTCATGCTTTGTCTTTGTCTCTCTCTCTCTCAAAATAAAATAAACATTAAAAAAATTAGAAAAGCCAATGGAATATTGATACTTGTGATACTGCCTTTTCTAAGGGCGACAGTCAGAGCAGTCCACGTAATGTGATTCTTCCTTATAGCCCTTCAATGTTCAATTTATGAAAGTCTTTCATACCTTGTGTTAGATTTATTTCCATGCCTTGTAATTGGCTTCTATTGTGAATGGCATTATTAAAAATAAAAAGTATTTTTGCCAGAATGTCCTGGTATACAGGAGTGCAGGTCTGCCTTGATTTATGTTTTATGATTTACCTCCTGATAAAGCCACTGTAAATTGGAAACACTCTATGTACAAAGTGTATCACCTTCCAACATCATAGGTCAGCCCAGCCTACTTAAAAAAATTTTTTTTTCAACGTTTTTATTTATTTTTGGGACAGAGAGAGACAGAGCATGAACGGGGGAGGGGCAGAGAGAGAGGGAGACACAGAATCGGAAACAGGCTCCAGGCTCCGAGCCATCAGCCCAGAGCCCGACGCGGGGCTCAAACTCACGGACCGCGAGATCGTGACCTGAGCTGAAGTCGGACGCTTAACCGACTGTGCCACCCAGGCGCCCCTAGCCTACTTTAAATATGTTCACGAGGGGTGCCTGGGTGGCTCAGTCGGTTAACCATCTGACTTCAGCTCAGGTCATGATCTCACAGTCCGTGAGTTTGAGCCCCGCGTCGGGCTCTGTGCTGACGGCTCAGAGCCTGGAGCCTGCTTCGGATTCTGTGTCTCCCTCTCTCTCCCTGCCCCTCCCCTGCTCATGCTCTGTCTGTCTCTCTCTGTCTCAAAAATAAATAAAAAACATTTGAAAAAAAAATATGTTCACGACACTTAATGTTAGTCGAGTTGGGCAAAATCTTCTAACAGAAATCTTATTTAATAATAAAGTGTTGACTAGTTCATGTAATTTATTAAATACCGCACTGAAAGTGAAAAAAACAGGATGGCTGTCAGTGTGTTGGTATTGACCGCCATGAAGACATGGCTGACTGGGAACCATGGCTCCCTGCCCCTGCCCAATATCACTGGAGAGGATTATATTGTACATTGATAGCTTCACAAAGAACCAAATTCAAAATCTGAAGTACTGTTTTTACTGAATGAGTATTGCTTTCACACCATCCTACAGATAAAAAATTGTAGGTGGAACCCACTTAAGTCATGGATCGTCTATACTATTGACTTTTATATTAAGACCTTGTATTCAGCAATGTTAATGAACACCCGAGCTCTAATCATTAGCCTGTGGAATCTGTTTTCTACATTCACAAACGACCTCCCACTAATGAAAATTGTTTTTATTTCTATTCAGTCTATATTCCACATATTTCTATTTTCTTATAGTATTTGTTCTCTCTTACTTCTAGGAGAGAACTGACTACTGCATTGAAAACAAGCATAATTTTATTGTTTCTAACAAAAAATAAATTCTAAAGATTTATTGTTAAGTGATATTTGTTGTAGCTTGGAATACTCGTATCACATTAATAATGTTCCTAGTTTTCTAGGAGTATTTGTGTGAATGTGCACTGAATTTTATAAATATTGTTTGCATACCTCATAATACATTTATGTATTTCTTCAACACTGAGTAGTAATTATGTTGATCTGCTATGTTAAATCATCTTTACATTCTGGTGTTAAAAACTATTTCATCAATGGATTTTATTTATTTATTAATTCATTATCATAAAGATATTTCATCTAAAATATTTGTAAATCCGGGCCTAGTCGGTTAAGCATAGGACTTGTGATTGGGTTCAGGTCATGATCTCATGGTTTTGTGAGTTCAAGCCCTGCATTGGGCTCTGTGCAGTCAGCATGGATCCTGCTTGGGAATTCTCTCTCTCCTTCTCTCTCTGCCCCTTCCGCATTCACACTGTCTCTGTCTCTCTCAAAATAAATAAATAAAACTTGAAAAAATTTTAAAACATAATAAATAAAATATTTGTATATAAATTTATAAGTAAAAGTTGACTTAGGGGTGGTTTTTTTTTGTATCATTCTTGAAAGTTTTGGTGTCAAAGTTATACTAGCATAATAATCATAGAGCTTTCATTCTTTTTTCTATTGTCTGAAACATCTTTTATGAAAGCTATGGAAACGTGAATCAAATTCAAAAAAATAAGTATAGATAGTCCCATTCCTGCCTTTTATTTCTGTATGAATCAATTTATGCATTTATACCTTTGTAGAACATTATCTACTCATCTGTAGTATCTAAAAATTGCATGAAATATGTTTTTCATTCTCTGTATTGTTATTTTATGCTTTATTTTTCTTCTGTGGTCTTGACTAAGATTAAATTAATTTTGGGGACTCCTGAGTGGCTCAGTTGGTTAAGCGTCTAACTTTGGCTCAGGTAATGATCTCACAGTTTGTGAGATCAAGCCCCCCCCCCACCCCATCAGGCTCTGTGCTGACAGCTCAGAGCCTGGAGCCTGCTTCAGATTCTGTCTCCCTCTCCCACTGCCCTCCGGTGCTCACGCTCTGTCTCTCTTTCAAAAATTAATGAACATTAAAAAAATTTTAAAATAATTTTTATGGTGTTATCCAAAGTTTAGCATTTGGTTTTAATCTTTTATTTTCTATTTTATTAATTTCATCATTTTTCCCTTTTTAAAGGTTTAACCCCATCATCTATTTCACCCATTTCATAATTTTTTAATTCTTAGATTCAACACTGTGTTGGCTTAATTACATTCTTAACTTTTATAGTTGAATTGACAACCAATTTACTTCTACTGTTCTAACATATGTATTTTTTCTTTTTTTATTGAAGTGTAATTAATATACATTGCTCAGTTCTTTAATATATGCATTTTAATGTATATATTTCCTTATATAAAATTTTATCTAAACACCCACAACTTAATATAATTTTATTTCTCAAGGTTACTACTCAAAATTTTTGTTTTCTCAAAAATGACTAACAAACTTTAAAAGTTCATATCTTTTTCCTCTGTCCCATTTTATTGATTTCTAAATTTACTGCATTTTTGGAAACATGTTCTGCAATTTCATTTTTTTTTTTTTTTTGTACTTCAGAGACTTAATTTGCAGCTTTTCAGTTGGTAATTTTTTGGTAAACATTTTTATGTATATATATTCCCCATTATATTAAAATTGCTAATTCTGGTTTAGAATCTCCACAATGATGGACAACTTGTCTGTCTCCTTGTATTTCCTTCAGTGCTGATTTATTAATTTTAAATAGTATATACTTAAATGAGATACTTATGTACTGCTGATAAATTTCCTTTTTTATAATTTTTAATGGCTGTATTTATCCTTAACACAGTTCTTAACTTTACATCTATTTCGCCTAAAAATTTTCTTCTTGCCAGCGTATGCCTAATGTAATTTACTTTTCTATACTTTGGCACACAATTTCCTTTTGTTTTCTCTATGTCTCTTAGAGTTTAGCTGCATTTTCTTCCTCAACCTGAGACTTTCTTTCAAAGGCACAAATTGATCTCTTTACATGTATTTACTTATTTGTTTATTTATTTACTTATTTATTGTATTTTTGATCTATGACCTTGCATTCGTTTGAAAAATGCAACATAATAATTTGATATTTGTATATATTGCACAAATATTTGTATGCAAATAAGTCTAGTTACCATCCATCATCACACGTAGTTACATATTCTTTTTTCTTATGATGATAACTTTCAAGATCTACTCTCATAGCTACTTTAAAATATACAGTAATGTACTATTGGCCATAGTCATCGTGTTTTACATTAGATCCTCATGATTTATTTATGTTATAACAGGAAGTTTGTATCTCGTAATCTTCTTTACCTATTTTGCCTACCCACTCCCCCAGTAACCCCCAATCTCTTTTCTAAATTTGGGAATTTTGTTTGCTTATTTTTTCCCCTTGATTCCATATATAACTGAAATATTGGGGCATTTATCTTTTTCTTTCTGACTTATTTCACTTATTATAACATTATCAAGTTCCACCCATAGTGTCACAAATGGCAAGATTTAAATCTTTTTCATGGCCAAGAAGTATTCCATTGTATATATATATCTATCACATCTTCTTTATCCATTCATCAGTCCGTGGACATATAGGTTGTTCCCTTAAAATAATGCTTTAATAAACATGGATATCTGCATATCATGCATATATCTTTTTAAATTAGTGATTAGTGTTTTTATTCTGCAGATAAATACCCAGAAGTGGAATTGCTGGGTCATAGCAGTTTTGTTTTTTGTTTTTTGTTTTTTAGTTTTTATTTATTTTTGAGAGAAAGAGGAAGACAGAGCATGAGGAGGGAAGGGGCAGAGAGACAGTGGGGACACAGAATCCTAAGCAGGCTCAGGCTTTGAGTTGTCAGAACAGAGCCCAATTTGGGGCTCAAACTCACAGACCATGAGATCATGACCTGAGCCAAAGTCAGATGTTTAACCAACTGAGCTACCCAGGCACCCCACTTATGCCCATTTTTAAATTGTATTATTTTTGTTTCTTTGTTGTTGTTTTGTCGTTGTTATTTAGTTGCATAAATCTTTTATATGTTTTGGATGTTAACCCTTTATTGGATGTATGATTTGCAAATATTTTTTGTTTGTTTTTTTACATTCACTAGGTCACCTTTTAATTTTGTTGACAGTTTCCTTTGCTATGCAGAAGATTTTTAGTTTAATGTAGTCCCATTTTTTTTTTTTTAATTTTTGATATTGTTGTACTTGCTTTTGGTGTCAGATCCAAAAGATCAATGCAGGACTGATGTCAAGAAACTTACCACCTAGTTTTCTTCTAAGGGCTTTATGGCTTTTCAGGTCTTACCTTTAAGTCTTTAATCCATTTTGAGTTAATTTTGTGTATGGTATAAGAAAGTGGTCCAGCTTCATTATTTTTCAGGTGACAGTCCAGTATTCCCAGTACCTCTTATTGAAAAGATGGTTCTTTCTTCATTACATATCCTTGCCTTCTTTGTCATAAACTAATTCACCATATACGTGTGGGTTTATTTATGGGATCTCTATTTTGTTCCATTGATCTATGTATCTGTTTTGTTTTGTTTTTTTGTTTTGTTTTGTTTTACAAAAAGAGATAGAGAGCAGGGGAGGGGCAGGGAGAGAGGGAGGGAGAGAATCCCAGGCAGGCTTCAAACCCAGTGTGGAGCCAACTTGGGACTCAGTCTCATGAGCACTGAGACCAATACCTGAGCAGAAATCAAGAATCAGACCCGTAACCAACTGAGCCACCCAGGTGCCCCACTCCATGTATCTGGTTTTTTTGTTTTGTTTTGTTTTGTTTTGTTTTGTTTTTAAATTTTTTTTTCAACGTTTATTTATTTTTGGGACAGAGAGAGACAGAGCATGAACAGGGGAGGGGCAGAGAGAGAGGGAGACACAGAATCGGAAACAGGCTCCAGGCTCTGAGCCATCAGCCCAGAGCCTGACGCGGGGCTCGAACTCCCGGACCGCGAGATCGTGACCTGGCTGAAGTCGGACACTTAACCGACTGTGCCACCCAGGCGCCCCCATGTATCTGTTTTTATACCAAAATCATACTGTTTTGATTACTACTGCTTTGTAATATAATTTGAAATCAGGGTGTGATGTTTTAGCTTTGTTTTTTTTCTCAATAATGTTTTTGCTCCTCTGTGTCTTTTGAGGTTTCATAAATATTTTAGTGTTGTCTGATGTTCAGAATGTTTTCATTTGTGTCTTCAATTTCTTAACCAATGTCTGATAGTTTTCAGTGCATAAGTCTTTCACATCCTTGGTAAATTTATCCAAAGGTATTTTATTGTTGTTGATACAGTTATAAATATAATTACTTTGCTAATTTTGCTTTCTGATAGCTCAATGTTAATATATAAAAATACAACAGATTTTTGTATGCTGATTTTATAATCTACAACTTTATTGAGTTTGTTCATTAGATTTAATAGGTTTTTGTTTTGGTTTTTTCTTTTTTTGGCTTCTATAGGGTTTTATCTATATAAAATTATCTTGTTCACATACAGTGAGAGTTTTACATCTTCATTCCCAATTTGGATAGATGCTTTTATTTACTTTTCCTGCCTAATTGCTGGGGCTACAACTTCCAATACAATGCTGAATAAGAGTGGTAAGAATGAGTATCCTTGTCTTGCTTCTGATATTAAAAGAAAATCTTTCAGTTCTTCCCCATGGAGTATGAAGTAAGCCATGGGCTTGTCCCATTTGACATTATGCTGAGGTATGTTTCTGCTGCATTCAGTTTGTTGCATGTTTTTATCATACAGCATTGTTGAAATTTGTCAAATGCTTTCTCTCTGTCTTTTGACATAATCATATGATTTTTATCTTTAGAATTTCTGAGCTAATTTTGCAACTCTGTTATACATCTCATTTGATCATGCTCTAATGATTCTTTACATGTATTGTTGAATTTGGTTTGTTAATATTTTCCTGAAGATATTTGCTTCTATTTTCATCAGAGATACGGTGTTGGCCTATAATTTTCTTTTCTTTTTTAAAAATTTTTATTTATTTATTTGTTTTTGGTGTTCTTATCTGGTTTTGCTATCAGGGTAATGCTGGCCTTGTAAAATGAATTTGGACGACTTTCCTCCTCTGTAGTTTTTGGAAGAGTATGAGAAGCACATGCATTAAATCTATGAATTTTTGGTAGAATTCACAAACAATGCTGCCTGGTCCTGGACTTTTGTTTGCTGGGAGGTTTTTGATTATTGATTCAATCTCTCTACTAGTAATCGGTCTATCACTTTTGTATTTTCTTCGTGATTCAGTCTTGGAAGAATGTATGTTTGTGGGAATATATCTATTTCTTCTATGTTTTTTGGTGTGTCTCGGTAATTTTTTGGTGAAAAAAAATGTTCATAATAGTCTCTTATGATCCTGTGTGTGTGTGTGTGTGTGTGTGTGTGTGTATGTATTAGTCCTAATTTCTCCTCTTCCATTTTTGTTTTTTTTAGGCTTTCTCTCCTTTTTCTCTTGGTAAGTCTAGCAAAGATATGTCAACAAAATTGCAAAGAACCAGTTCTTAGTTTTATTGATCTTTTCTGTTATCTTTTTAATATCTAATATATTTATTTCTGGTATGATCTTTATTCCTTATTACTTTTTTCTTCCTACTAACTTTGGGTTTTCTTCTGTTCTTTTTCTAGTTCTTTTAAGAGTAAAGTTAGTAACGTCTTTGAGATTTTACTAGTTTCTTGAGGTCAGCCTTTATCACTATAAAATTCCTTCTTCAAAATGCTTTTGCTACATTCCATCATTCTTGGGGTGCCACATTTCCATTTTCATTTGTCTCAAGGTTGTTGTGTTTTTCTTTTCCTCCATCAATCCTTTGTTTGTTCAGTGGCATGCTGTGTAATCCTCACATATTTTGATTTTTTTCTGGTATTATTTTTCTTGCCATCGATTTCTAATTTCACACCACTGTGGTCAGACAAGTGTATAAGCTTCTTTCAGAGGTGAGGCCAAGGTAGAGCACAAAGAAGCCTACGTTCCCTGAGAGTACCTCTGTAGCCTCTAGACGAGTGGTAGACCTTCTCCTCAGGCTGAATTTCCAGGACAAAAAGTAAACAGAACTTTTTCCCAGAAAAGCTGGAGGAGCGTTTCTGTCTGCTGTCTGTGAAATTCCCTAGGGAACGGGGTGGTGTGATAACCAGCCCCAAACCGTCTCTCCGATTGTCTCAGACCTGTAGGGTTCAGAACCTCCTTCCCCCGTTAGCCAGAGCCAGACACTCAGTGGGAGCACCCTATGCGGGCTGCAGCTACCCACGGGCTTTGATGCGATGACAGGACAGACACAGGAGCAGGGCACTTATCCACCAGCCTTGGGCAGGCTGCGGGAGGAACGAGGGGGTAGGCACTCACCCTCCAGCTTCAGCGGGGCTGGAGGTGCAGGGGCAGGGTGTTTGCCTGCCAGCCTCAGTGGGGCTGCATGAGTAGAGCTGGGGTGGAGCCGGTTAGAGAAAACTTGCAAAACTCATGCCCACCAACCAATACTGAAACTAACCAAGTAGAAAGAGAATGCAAAGATGATGCCCACCAACCCCTCCACCCTCAGAGAGATGCCCACCACGTTCCTGCCCTCCAGCAGACACTTGAATATTAGTAATGAATCTTTCACATATGGCCTAGGTGCTTTTCAAAGTGATGCTTTTGCTCTGGGTTCTGGGCAGGTGAGTCTATGTGTGAGCCTTTTAAGAACAGAATCTCAAGTCTCCACTGCTCTGTGGTTCTCCTGGATGTAAATGCCATTGTTTTTCAAAGTCAGACAATTTGGGGGCTTGTCACTTTGGTATAGGTCCCAAGGATCGGAATGCCTGATGCGATGCACAAATCCCTCTCCTCAGGGAGAAGCTCCTTTTTTGTGAGATCTCTCCTAATTGTGGGTTGCCATGCCAGGAAGAGTCTAGAAAAAACATATATCTTCCTCTTCTCCCCATCATAAAGTGACCCTTTTATCCTTTGTTGTGTGGAACTGTCCAGCTAGTTTTCATGGTCTTTTTCAGAGAAAATTGTTCCATATGTAGCTGTAGATTTATCGTGTCTGTGGGAGGAAGTGAGTTCAGGATCTTTCGACCCCACTATTTTGAATTGCCTCGCCTAGTACAATTTTAGATTTATATAAATGCTGTGCAGGAACGACAACGAGTTTCCATATGCCCTCTCTCCATCTGCACACAGTTTCTCTTATTATTAATATCTTACATTTGTGACAGTTGATGAACCCATATTGATACATAATTATTAACCAAAGGCCCTAGAATATATTATAATTCATAGTGTCTGTTGTACATTCAATGGGTTTTTTCAAATGACATGTATCCACCATTTCCATATCATACAGAATAGTTCCACTCCCTAAAATCTCCTTGAGCTCCACCTGTTTATTCCTCCCTCATTTCCAAACCGGACAAAGTTTACCTTTCTACTGTTTTACAGTATTTTTTATTCATCTAGAACGTTACATAGCTGGATTCATATAATATATAACCTTTTAAGGCTGTTTAGCAATATGCAATTAAGGTTTCTCAACATCTTTTCATGACTTAATAATTTCTTTTTAACACTGAATAATATCCCTTGGTACAGATATGCCATAGTTTGCTTATTCAATTACCTATTAAAGATTATCTTTGTTTCCTTCAATTTTTGGCAATGATGAATTAAGTCACTATAAACATTCATGTACAAGTTTTGTGTGAACGTCAATTTCAACTCATTTGTGTGAATGCCAAAGAACACAGTTGCTGGAATGTAAGAAAATGTTTAACTTTGTGAGAAATTGCCAACCTATCGTTCAAAGTAGCTGTTCTATTTTGTACAGATACCAGCAATGGCTGAGCATTCCTCTTGCTCTACATTCCGGAACTTTGTGTATTTGGTATTTGTTAGTGTTTTGGATTTTGTCCATTCTTATAGACATGTGGCGGTATTTTGTTTGTTTGTTTAATTTGCAATTCCCTAGTGTTGTACAATGTTGAACATTTCATATGCTTACTTATCATCTGTATATCTTCTTTGGTGAGGTATCTGTTCAAATATTTTGCTCATTTTCAAATTAAGTTCTTTGAATTTTAGGAGTCCTTTCTACATTTTGTATTCAAATCTTTTATCACATATGCATGTTGTATACCTATTTTGTCCAAGCCTGTGACTTGTCTTTTCATTCCCTTAACAGTGTCTTTTAGAAGCAGAAGTGTTTAATTTTAATAGTGTCCAGCTTAACAGTGTTTCTTTCATAAATCACACTTTTTGTGTTGTACTTATATCACCATGCCCAAGGTCACTTCGATGCTCTCCTGTGTTATCTACTAGAAGTTTATAGTTTTATGTTTTAAATTTGGGTCTCTAAGCCAATTGCAGTTAGTTTTTGTGTGAGTTCAAAATTTGAAAGCTGAAGTTTTTATTTGAAAGCTCAAAATCAATCATCATTACTGCTTTTTTACGCTGTCGGTCCTGAGTTAATTTTATGTATAGGTTTACAATTCACTAGTTCATTACTTATTGCCACTTACGCCTACAATCTGGTTTTATTTTCCTTCTTCCTTAGGTGAATCCTTTCCTTATTAGCAAGCATATATGAGTGATAAATTCTTGATGTTTGTTTTTTTTAATGTTTTTATTTCACCCATACTCTTGAACGATAATTTATAAAGATATAAATCTTAAGAATGGCATTATTTCCCTTGAGCACTTAAATTTTTCCCATTTCTTCTGAACTGTTGAAAAGACTTCCATCAGAGTGATTCAGGGGTCAGCAAGTTTCCTTTAAAAGGACAAACAGGGGCGCCTGGGTGGCACAGTCGGTTAAGCGTCCGACTTCAGCCAGGTCACGATCTCGCGGTCCGTGAGTTCGAGCCCCGCGTCAGGCTCTGGGCTGATGGCTCAGAGCCTGGAGCCTGTTTCCGATTCTGTGTCTCCCTCTCTCTCTGCCCCTCCCCTGTTCATTCTCTGTCTCTCTCTGTCCCAAAAATAAATAAACGTTGAAAAAAAAAATTAAAAAAAATAAATAAAAGGACAAACAATAAATATGTTAGTTTTTTTCAAGCCTTATGGTTTCTGTCACAATTACTTGACTCTGCCTTCATTACACGGAAGCAACCATTGAAAAAATGTTATTTATAAAAACAAGCAGGTTTCTGACCTCTATATACATACACACACACACACACATACACACACACACACACATATTGCTATTTAATTTGATTTCTCCTTAGGCACTGATAAGATGTTTATTTTGAATATAGCATTAGAAATGCCAGTGATTGAGGAGGGTCCAATGGACCAACAAGAACCAGTCTGGACAAAAATAATGAAGAGAACATAGATGAATTATGATCCAGAGATCACAATGCCTCTGAAGACAGCTGAGTGCTAATTTATTGGGCAAATGGGTTGATGACCAAGTGCCCACTGGAATGAGTTGAATTTCACTGAGTGACAGAGTTGACAACTGCATACAGTTAGAAACTTAATTCCTCTTCCAAAACCAAGTCCATAGATGGTGACTTGGGAGTGGGGCATGGTAGGTGAAATGATTAATTGCCTGTGTTTAAATCTGAATCTGCTAGGGGGAAATAAAACATAATTGTCTAAGAGCATACTTTCTGGCATGACACACACTAAGAATGTAAAGATACTATCAGACAACTAACAAAAAAAGAAATTAGTTAAAATTTCTTTACCAACAATTATAGCTTAAAAGTATGTACTCTGATATTTCTAATGAGAATTATAATGGTTTCTCGTAGGTATATGTGTTTGAATATGTACCACATTTAAATAATATATCTTCTTTCAAACATATTTTATACCTTTGCTCTGTTTTATTTTTATTATTTATTTATTTAATTTATATATAATAGAGACAATATGGTACATATATAAAAATCATTAATTTTAGAATCAGAAGTGTTATATCTGAACCCCAATTCCACCTATCATTATAAGACAGTCATTCATTCACCATTCATTCACTCATTCATTCAGAAGTAAATCTTATAAACTAGTGCGAATGTAGCCCCAGCTCAGTAATAAGCAATGGCTACAACAATACATTAGACATGGAATTGCCTGCCTGCATCTTTACAATTACAGGAAAGTGAAAAAGAACGTAAGAAATTGCACAAAAGAATAACTGATGACTTTAGAGGGAACAATTAAGCTGTTATAGAAACACTTAGGGCACAACCTCGCTGCAGTTTTAGAGATTTCCTGAAGAAAGTGGCATATAAACTGGTTTTAAAGTATTAAAATTAATATAAAGTTGGGGGGGGGGTAAACTCAAAAGAATGAGCTATATGTACCAAGGACTAAAGATAAAAGAAATTATGGCATAGCACATCTTGAGTCATTGCAGTGAAATCATTGAAATTTTGACTGACCAACTGAGATGACCTGAGTTAATGTGCACTTTGAATGGACACTGTGGGTGTGCAGCTAATAACCAATAGCAGAAGGTAAAATACAGGAAAGGAAACTACTGGAAAGATTTGACAGTTTTCATGACTAATGTGATGGTTAATTTCATGCGTTACTTTGGTTTTGTCATCATGCCCAGATGTGTAGTCAAACATTGTTCTCGATGTTTTTGGATGGCATTCACATTTAAATCAGTGAACTTTGACTAAAGCAGATTGCCCTCCCTAATTTGGAAGGGCCTCATCCAAACAGTTGAAGGCCTTAACAGATCAACAGTCTGACCTCCCTCAAGCAAGAGATAATTCTGCTAGCAGACCACTATTGGATGTGAGCTGCAACATTAGCTGTTCTGGGTCGCTAGCCTGCTGGTCCACCCTGCAGATTTGGGACTTGGCAGCTTCCATAATGATGTGAGCCAGTTCCTTAAAACGAGTCTCTCTATGTGCATATATAATACATTGTGTTGGTTCTTTTTCTCTGGATAACCCTGACTAGAGTTGTATAATTGAATGAACTACATGGACAATGGTATGGCTGGTGATATGTGAATGTACTTAAGAAATGCGTTTAATTTTACAGTAGATTGCATAGGTCAGAGGAAGAGAGAAAAGATGAACTGGCAAAAAGGATGTTCAGGTCCCTGGCCTGGGGCAATTGCATGAATTGTAACTCTTTTCAACTGAAACAGGGAAGGAAATGAGAACACCAAGTGTCAAGGAAGGACTAAGTTTTCCTCCAGATCTGTGTTTAAGGCAGGCAAGGGACCAAGATATTTAATAACTCTTGGAATCAGTGCCCCGAAGAGGAGAGAATTCTGAATACATAGAGATTTTAAAAGTCATGTATACATGGATCATAACTGAAGTTGCTGACATTATTTTTGTGTTGTAAGACTCACATATTCAGCTTTAAATGGTTAAGGTGGAAATGATACCATACTTCAGTAAAATCATCCTGGAACTTTGTCATTTTTGTTCCACCAGCAACTTGCACATCATTTTGATGTTAATGTATGTGTAAACACTCTTGGTGATGAAGAAACCCACCATTTCCTGATGCACATCTTGGTGATTTTAGATCACTACTTCTCCATGGAATCACGGAGAGGCCAACAGAGGAAATTCAAAGAAAAACACTTGTTAAATTGCAAAAGCCATGTAGCTGCAAGTTGTACTTTAATAAAATTTACTTTTCCATACTTCAAATGTCATCATGATGTGATTCCTTAACAGAATTATAAACAATGACTTCAGTTCTTTTTAAAAGACTTTTGACCTTGCTTTATGTCACCAGGAGGGAGCCACTGATAGTGAAATTGATTGTAAAATCCAAGCCAAGCAGTATGCATCTTTCTGATTGGAATTAGAAGCTGTCTATGTAAAGGGCATTAGATTCCGAGAGTTGCTTGTCAGACCTTTAGTAAATGCCCACTTACTATTGACTGGATGCTTGGGATTTACATTATATTCCAAACCAGGAATATCAAAGAAGTAATAACAACCTGTTCATGATATTAATCACCCATTCTTAAGGAAACGCTGTGCATTCGCAAGTGATATTTGAAAGTGGGATTGCCCAAATTAATGCATGATTCAACAGCAGTAGAAGTACTATTTAGGCATCTGAGTACACAGTTTAATATATTATTTCATGAAATATTAATATTATGACATTAATTTAAATTGATTTATATATACACACTCTAATAGGGGCAAAAAATTTAAATGTTATTATCAAATCATCACGCCTTGCTCTGCAGAACTGCTGGCAGCAATGTTGCTTGTTCAGATTTTATTTAACATCTTCATTAATGAACTGTAGCAGGGAATCAACAACAGATTAATGAAACTCTGAGAAAATTGTAAATCAGTGAATGCAGTTTGTGATCAGGGATGCACAATACTAAAGGTTTTGATGATTAAAACATAAAATGAGTTCATCTATAAAGGTGCAGAGAGGTTATGAAGTCAAAAAAAAAGATACCAAAGAAAAGAAAGAAAGCAAAATATAACTGTCGTCCCAAGCCTCGCTAACTACTGCCATGTAAAAGTGTAGAGTATACCACATTCTGCACCTTTTCTAAACAGGATATAAATTGTATGGAAAGCATATGGCCCCATATGGTGTGATCTTAGAACATGTACTTGCTTTTCTCAAGCCCTGACTCACATCGTCTTCACCATCTATTTTCTCAGGGAACTGAATATTGTCCTCAGTTTCCAGCCGCTTACTGGAGTCTTTCTCAAAACAGAATAGAAAACACAAAAACCGTTTCTGCTTCCTACCTGGCTTTGCTATGGTAATTTGCTTCATCTGATGACATTTCTGCTTACCGGCAAAACTCTTTTAGTTTCAACTACAATCTGGTGGAAACCAGATTGCGTCTGGTTGGTATTTGTGGAGAAGAAACTTTCAGCTCCTCCTTGTGCAACATAAACACACACACTCATATCCAGGAGGGGAAGGTTACCATTAACTGGCCAAGTTCAAGAAAATCAATGAAGAAATGGCAGAAAACATGAATAGACACTTTTCCAAAGAAGATGTCCTGATGGCCAACACAGACATGAAAAGATGTTCAGCCTCACTCATCATCGGGGAAATGCAAATCAAAACCACAAAGAGAAACCACCTCACACCAGTCAGAATGGCTAAATTTAACAACTCAGGAAGCAATAGATATTGGTGAGGATATGGAGAAAAGCGGAGCCCTTTCACACCATTGTTAGGAATGCAAACTTGTGCAGCCACTCTGGAAAACTGTGGAAGTACCTCAAAAAATTAAAATAGAACTATCTTATGACCCAGAAATTGCACTACTAGGCATTTATCCAAGGGATACAGTTGTGCTGTTTCAAAGGGACACATGCACCCCCATGTTTATAGCAGCACTATCAACAATAGCCAAAGTATGGAAAGAGCCTAAATGTCCATTGACTGATGAATGGATAAAGAAGATGTGGTTTATGTACACCATGGAGTATTACTCAGCAGTCAAAAAGAATGAAATCTTGCCATTTGCATCAATGCAGATGGAACTGGAGGGTATTATGCTGAGCAAAATAAGTCAATTAGAGAAAGACAGATATCATGTGATTTCACTCATAGGTGGAATTTGAGAAACTCAACGGATGAACATAGGGGAAGGGAAGGAAAAATACGATAAAACAGAGAGATTGGCAAACCATAAGAGACTCTTAAATACAGAGAACAAACTGAAGGTTGCCAGAAGGTAGGTGGGTGGTGGAGTGGGTTAAATGGGTGATGGGCATTAAGGAGGGCACTTTTTGGGATGAGCACTTGGTGTCCTATGTGGGAGATGAATCCCTGGGTTCTCCACCCGAAACCAAGACTACACTGTACGGTAACTAACTTCAAAATAAATTAATTAAAAACATTATATACATAGATTACGAAAGAAAAATTGCAAGTAAGTTTTGAAACAAATATCCTATGCCTCTTTCTTGAGTTTTGTTTTGTTTTGTTTTTTCTTTATCGCTCAGCTAACTAGACTTCACCCCAGATCCTGCTCCCAAAGTCTTGGTTTGACGAAGCCAGAGAATGTGCTAGACAGCCAGAGATTGTGCTAGGCACTACTCCTGTTCTACTGGATCATTTATGCTTGTTATTTTTCTTCTCACTGGCTAGTATACTCTTTTTTTGATTATTTATTTAATTGGTAGGGCAATAACAAGGTTGCAAGTTCAGATGTGAGGAGGCAAAACAGATATTTTGGACATGTTTGGATTCAGATTCTAGGGACAACTTTCACTTCTGCCATAGAAAGCCTCCATATGGTCCAACCTAACTTTATAGTATTTGAAATAGGACTTGAAGACAGATTCTATATCTTCCTGCTCATTGTGTCCTGTGCATATATTTCTTTAGAGAGCTTTTTTGAGAAAACAGCGTTTTTAAAATTGTGGTTCAGATATCTCAGGGCCTTTAGAATAATATATCAACTTAATTTCATTTTTTGGAACCAAATTTTTCCGGCTTACTGTTGAAACTTGAGTATTAAATAATCAAGGTATTTAGGGGCACCTGGGTGGTTCAGTTGGTTAAACTTACGACTTCGGCTCAGGTCATGATCTCATGGTCTGTGAGTTTGAGCCCCATGATGGGCTCTGTGCTGGTAACTCAGGGCCTGGAGCCTGCTTTGGATTCTGTATCTCCTCTCTGTTCCTCTCCCAGTCATGCTCTGTCTGTCTCAAAAATAAATAAAACATAAAAAATTAAATAATCAAGATATTTAAATTTTGCTAGAAGATATACACCCTTTTTATAATGTGATCAGAACAGTTTTATCCTGAGCAGTTTTTAAGCACCGTGTGTTTGCGATAAATAAACATTATCTGTTTGGTGAAGCTAATACATTCACCAGGTGCATATAGGTATGTTATTAGTTATTAAAAATTTCAGGCCACATCAAAGATTTTTTATGACTTCTCATAGTCCAGTAAAATATGCTTAAAGAAAATTCACAAATTGCACACATACAAATCATTACAGGGTGAACAGGCCACATCCCAGTCAGGAAATAAAATATACTAATCCCTCTGGTGATCCCTTTTGTGACTGTCACTGCTTGGTTGCCTCCCAAAAATGAGCACTATTTTAGTTACAACACCATCAACTTCTGCTATTTTTTATTTTTATATGAATGAAATCGTGCATTTTTGTCTACTTTCTTTTGCCTCATATTATGTTTACAACTTACACTCATGCTGTGTCACCAGCAGCTACTTGCTCATTTGTATCATTGTTCACCATTGTGTTGTATGAATATGTCACAATTTATTGATACATATTATTGCTGGATGCTTTTATGTTGTCTACTGTTTGGGACGATTATGACTAAAGCATTTCTGTTAAGTACCATTTGAAATACATACATATACATTTCTTCTGGTTTTATAGCACTAAGTGGAACTCCTGGGTCATATTCAACTTGAATAGATACTGACTGCCGAATGGTTTCTTAGAGTGGTTTTTATCAATACATGCAGTCATCAACAATATATGGGGTTCTAGTTGTTTCTCATTCCTCACTCTGTTTGGCATTGTCAATCCTTTTAACTTTTGCCATTCTGCTGTGTGTGGAGTGGCATTAAATTTGGGCTTAAATAATATGTTTATGATTTCCAGTAAGCACAAGGAGACTGGACATTGGCCATGTATATGTCCTTTTTGTGAGGTGCTTGTTCATGTGTTGTGCTCACTTCTAAATTCCGGATAGAATTATTTTGTCCATTTCACACACAACATGCGCTGTCCAGTTCATCGTTTTCCTTTCAGTCTCCAAATGGTACATTTTGATGAACAGAAGTTCCTCACTTGAGTGTAATCCTGTGTAGCATCGCTTTTCGTTAGGACGTTTCATTATGTTTAGCCATGATTAAGACCTACCTACTGTATTCCGTGATTCGCTCATATGCTATCTTTTCTATTGTCTTACCTTTCACATTTTCATCTTTTACTTAGCTGCAGACAATTTTTGTTTGTGATATGAGATGAGGGGTAAGTTTTAACTTTTTCCACATTAGTGTTCAGCATAATTTATTGAAAACAGCGCTATTTGCCACTGGTCCACACTGTCATATTTATCCTAAATGGAGTTCTTAGCGGGATGTGTTTATTTCTGGACTCTCTTTTATTTCATCAGTTTATTGGCTGTCTCTGGATGAATGGGACATTCAATCACTATGGCCTTATAGTAAATCTTAATATCTAGGGAATACATCCTCTTTCTTTGTTCTTCATGTTAGTTTTAACTATTATTAGTCCTTTAGTCTTCCGGAGATTTTAGAATCACTTTGCAATATCCATACATATACAGAAAGTTGCTGGAATTTTTTTGCAGGGGATAGCGTTGTATGTCCAAATCAATGTTGAGAGGACAGGCATTTCTACAATATTGAGTCTTTCAATCAATGAAACATGAAATTTACGTTAGGTGTGATTTAACTTGTCAATAAACTTTTGAAAGAATTTTTGGTACAATCTTGTCCATTTTTCATAGATTTATTCATTGACAGTAGAAGTGTTTGAAGCTACTATGAGTGATACCACTTAAGAATGCTGTTTTCTATTATTTTTCTAGTATTTGATTTTTGTATATATAACTTATATACAATACCCTGCTAAATCTATGTGTGTAATTTTTCCCGTGAGAAGGGTATCTTAATATTTTGAATCTCTTGAGTTAAATTAAATGAAGCAGAAATATATTTATGTGTTTTTGAAAAATTTACTAATATAGTATTTGTATTAGTAGACAATATAGAAATCTCTAAAAATCTTCTCATATATAATCAACATCAGTATGATATAATTCCCCTATAGCTATCATGAGAATTTTTTTATAATGACATAGTAGTTGTCAGTATTTTTAAAACGTTATTTTTAGGAAAGTTGAAAGAAAAGCACAATTCTCCTAAATTTACCAATAGTTATCATTTGACAATATTTGCTTTCTGATTAGAGAGGGAGGGGATTATTTTTGCCAGTTACTTAGAAATGGTTTCCTGAACACCTAAAAACAAGGACCTATACCCATATAGCCACATGATGATTTTCACAGCTAAAATAATAATAATAAAAAAAAATAATTAAACATTATCTAAGATAGTTGCATGTATTTCTAAAATGTTCTATACCTGTTTTTTGATCCAACGCCCAATCATAGTTTATCAATTTCATTTGATTTAACATCTTCCTTCATGCTTTTTTTAAAATCTAAAGCATTACTCCAAATGCTTCTGTTTTTTTTTCTGACAAATTTGAAAAGTGTACAAACATGTTTTTCTGTAGACTATCCTATATTTTAGGTTTGTCTGTGATCATATGCAGGTTGATATGTTTGTAAAAAATAAAATAGAAGTAATGTGCATTCCTTATTGTCTCACATCAGGAAGCACATTGTATTAGGTCACTTGTTTATTTGTGGATCCTTTGGACTGTCTATAAAAGTATCCTCTGCAAAATAGGACACCATTGTTTCATTTCCAGTCCTGTTGTGTTTATTATATTTTCTTGTCATATTCTGCTTGTTAGAGAGGTCAGCACAGAGTTGAAAACAAAGAATGATACAGAGCATTCTTGGGTTCTCAACAGAAATGTATTACAGCATTAGGTAGTGCTTACTGTTCTCTTTGTCTTGCTTTGATATTTTGTTTTGTTTTTGCAGATTAAGGATTCCTTTTGACAATTTTACTTTGGTAGAAGTATCCATGTCTATTTGGTATTTGGTATTAATGTCTATTTGGATAATTGTATCCTCATTTTTCTTTCATTACACTGATATCCTAATGTTAAAATAACCTTGAGATTATACAGTAAAATGAACTTGATCATGATACAGTATTCTTTTTATATATTAATATAAAATACCTATTTGTTATTATTACTATTATTATTATTATTATTACTATTATTATTATTACGTTGTCATCCATTTAAAGAGCTGGAACTGAAAATGTTCTTTCTTGTTGGGTTCTCATCTGGTTTTGATGTCAAGTTCTATTATCCTCAGGAAATAAATTAGAATATCTCTTTCACTAATTTCTAGACGTATGTAAGATTTCTGTTATTTTTTAATATAGGTAAGATTCTTAAATTTTCTTTGAGAAAAACTTTCTAATTGTGGTTTAAAGTTTAATAATATTTTTTGTTATTTTATATATATCATATAATATATATATAATAAATATATAAAATATATAAAATATTATAATAATATTTTATTATTATAACGAATGGATAAAGGGGAGTGAGAGTTATAGGCTTATAGTTATGGAATGAATAAGTTGTGGGAATAAAAGACACAGTATACAGAATATAGTCAATAAAATATAGTCCCTGATATAGTAATAGTGATATATGGTGACAGATGGCAGTAACACTTGTGAGCATAGCGTAATGTATAGAGAAGTCAAATCAGTATGGTCTCTCCCTGAAACTAATTTAATGTTATGTGACAACTGTATTCAAATACAAGAATTTCTTAAAAATGAATGATGGAGGGATGGGCCAAATGGGTGATGGGCATTAAGGAGGGCACTTGTTGGGATGAGCACTGGGTGTTAAACATAAGTGATGAATCACTAAATTCTACTCCTGAAACCATTATTACACTACATGTTAACTAACTTGGATTTAAATAAAATTTTTAAAAAGTGAATGCAAATTTTCCATTCATGTTTTTCTTTGTTTTTCATGATTATTTTTCTTGTAATTTGGTTATTTCTTAAAAAATTTCATTTTCATAGACATGAAGTTAAACACAATCTCTTCAGATTTTTTTTTTATGTCTTTAAGGTTTGTAGTAATTAACTATTTTTTTCGGTCTTAATTGCTTACTTATGTTTTTTGGTCTTTATCTTTCTCTTCCTCCATCAGTCTCTCTCTTGCCCATGATATTGTCAAGTGTTTCAATTTTTTTAAATTAGTTATTTATTTAATTGAGAGAGAGAGAGAGAGAGCAAGTGAAAGAGAGTGGCAGAGGGAGAAGGAGACAGAATCTCAAGTAGGTTCCATGCTCACTGTGGGATTCCCACAACCCTGGGATCATGACCTGATCCAAAATCAAGAGTCAGATGCTCAACCAACTGAGCCACCCAGATACCCAAGTGTTATCAATTTTATTAGTTTTATAGAATAATATTTTTTATGGATACATTTATCATGTATTTGTTTTCTGTTTCATTATTTTCTTATCTTAGTTATTAACTTTCTATTTAGGGATGTTGGACTTAGAAAAAATAAAATAACATAAAGAAAACAAAACAAAACAAAACATACACAAATTTAAATTCAAATAAACAACTTTTTTTTTGTATAAGCACATTCCCTGCAACACTTGGGTACTCCTTATACTAAAAATTATCTGTTTATCTGAAATTAAAACTTACATGAGTGTTCTATATTTTTTTTGGTAACCTTATGTAATACTTCATTTTATTTATTTGTATTTTTCAGCAATACTTTTTACATTAATGTGTGTGTTATTTTTATTTCTTCTATTTAGATTATTTATTTTTAAACCTTTTTTTTTCTGTTACATTTGCATTTAATGCTATAAATTAGATCTTAGAACGGTTCAGCCATTGCGTCCTTCAATTTTTAACCTGTCCTAATTTCATTATCATGGAGTTTAAACTATTTTCTACTTTACTTTGTAAACATGTTTTCAAAGGGATTTGGGAAAAGCACATTTGTTATAGTACTATGGGAGACTACCAAATATCAACTAACAGTAGAATAGATAAAAATATATCAGTTATACAATGTAATATTAAAGAAAAATCTGAAAAGAACAAACTACTGATAAATGCTACAAGCAGGACAAATGTCAAAAGCTTTAACGAAGCAAGAAGACTATACTGTTCTGACTGGGGTGCTATTGGCTGGAACGAGGCAGAATAGACTTTCTTAGAGATATGGGACTAGTCTATGTCATAGTCTTAGATGTGATGCTAAAGATAAATGCATAAATTCTAAGAGTGATATACTTTGGATTTGTATTTTGAATGCTTGAAAGTCATATCCTTTTAAAGGCAATGAATAATGAAGTGATAGGTTATGATTAAAATAGAAATGTATATGCAACAGCAATTCCTGATGAGAAAGAAAGTCATATCACATTTAAAATCCTAAGTGCTAGGGGCGCCTGGGCGGCTCAGTCGGTTGAGTGTCTGACTTTGGCTCAGGTGGTGATCTCAGGGTTCGTGGGTTTGAGCCCCGCATGGGGCTCTGTGCTGACAGCTCAGGGCCTGGAGCCTGCTTCAGATTCTGTGTCTCTCTCTCTCTCGCTCGCTCTGCTCCTCCCCTGCTCACACTCTGTCTCTCTCTCAAAAATAAGAAAAGTTTAAAATCCTAAATGTTAGGTTTTCTTGAACAGCTTGCTTCATATTATAAACTACAGTAAAAGAAATACTAAGTTCAGATAAGCTTATTTAACTATTATTATTTAAAGCATTTTAATATTTTATTGTATTCTTCCAATATACCTTGTATTGTATTGTATCCTTCCAATATTGTATTGTATTGTATTATATTGTATTGTATCCTTCCAATATACCTTATGTTTTATTATTACATACCAGAAATACATGTAAAGAATCAAAACTAAAATTAAGGTAAATTATTTGTAGAAGATTACAAGCTAAGAAGAGACAAATAGATTTAACTCCATACACCTTGACTTCAATTCTAGGAATAATGCATTCACTCCACAAATATTAGTTGAACATTTAGTATACAACTGTCCAAAAATGACTACAGTTTTGAACACACAACAATCCATGGTCATTTTCCCATTAGGCTTAGAGCGTATAAATAGTGCCAATGACATTTAATATGACACTAAACACACAAATGGGAAACATGAAAAGGATTATTTCGATTTAATACATTTGTAAAAATAATTTCCCCACAGACAATTTTGTACAGTGAAACTTTACTCCAAAAGCTATAATTTTGGAGTAAACCTCCAGATTTTGTCATGTTGCATTCTTATTCAGTTGAATTTAAATCTATGAAACATTTATTCAAGCAGTCTCTCATAAAGAGAAAGAAAGAAAGAAAGAAAGAAAGAAAGAAAGAAAGAAAGAAGAGAAAGAGAAATGACAGAGGGAGGGAGGAAGAAAAAAAGAAGAAGGAAGGAAGGAAGGGAGGGAAGAAGGAAGGAAGGAAGGAAGGAAGGAAGGAAGGAAGGAAAAAAAAAGAAAGATTGTCACTGGGGTCTTATGGTAGGTGGCATGGCCCCAGTGTTCTGATCTGTTGCTGTACTTCCCACCACTTTAAGTTCATTATCTAGTATTTTGATTCTCAGTTCTTCAGACCTTCGACCCTGGCCTGCTTTATTATCCATCAGTGACTTAAACCCTAAAGCTTGTTTTTACCAGATAGCAATCTGACCATGAGTTCATTGAACTATTTGATCCCAGTATTGACCATAGTTATGTTCTTTCAGTGATGTCTTTTATTTGATTCTGTACTCATTCAACATCTATCCCAATAGGCATTCTTCTCTCTTCTGTGTTTTCAGTCCGCTCCAGGCTTTACTTATTCATCCATACCCATATTAGATTCTAAGGTTCACCAATTTAATTGTGTTCTGAGTTAATGTCTCTGATTGTCCTCTGTCTGCATCGTCAACCAGATACATATTGCCCACAATAATCCAACACTATCTTATTCTGTTCTTTATGTTGCTCACCCTGAACTGCTATTGGCATACCTGTGATTATCAGATCCACCACAATTTCATGCTCTGCAACTTTGGCCATGGTTTTAGCGATATTTGGCAATGCTTTTCCTCACCTCTAATTGGCTCATTATAACTCTTCTCATAGCAGCTGTTCAAAATAATCTCCACTGCTTTCATATCCCCAACCTACTTGCACACCACACTCTGGGTAAAGGTTCTAGTTCCTATTTCACTATGAAGATAGATGACATTCCACAAGCTACCATCTGTATGATATTTCTAAAACTTAAAAAAAAAAAAAGAAATTCATCGCATCATTCCTATTGCCATTAGCTGGCTCCAGCTGATGTTTTTAGACACTTACAAATTCTACTGTTGATGTTTCAATTTCTTCAGCTCTCCAACTTTGTCAAGCTTTTTCTTACTTTCTTGCCTCTGCTTCCCCCTTCCTAGAGTTTTACTTACTCTTTTCGCCATTTATCTCTCTTGCACACCCTTTAAGATTCAGCTCAAATGCCATCTTCTCTTGGAATCCTTCCCCAAGCTGTTTTAGATGCAGCTCTCCATAATGTCAGCTCTTTTGTTCCAAAACCGGCTTGAATGTGTCCCTATTATATTCGTCCCTAACATTTCCTAAGCTATTGGAAGGGCAAAATTCTTCAAACCTGTCACTCTGCCTAACAACATCCAGGAAACTGTTAATATATTAGAATTTTAATATATTAAAACTGAACTTTATTGACAATCATCTCTAAATGTATTAATAGGTTTACAAAAATACTTATTTCTTCTCTTCCTCATTTTGTTTTTCCTTTCCTTTTTTATTATCCACTTAATTTTTACCCCCTCCCCTTTATCCCTCACTCTCTGATAAAAAATGGCAGATCTCTATTCATTGCTATAGCCCTACAAATTACTTTTGGTTCAATCCTCTCCCACTGCCATATAATAACATACCATGTCATTCTACTTCATATTCTTGGCCTAAAAATATTTTTATGTCCACTTCATATTACAAAGAAAAAAAGAAAGAAAAGAAAACAAAACAAAACAAAAAAACAAAACAAACAAAAAAACCCACTCTGTTTCCTAAACACCACTTCTATCTTATATCATCTTTCCTTTGCTTTCTCTCCAGATATTCCTTTTTTCCAAAATATAAACTCTATGTCTCTCCTTCATTACTAATCTGATACTTAAGTAATGACAATCTCACTCCTGCCATCACCTTTCAAGTGAAATTGCTTTTCTTCTTTTAAGTACAAACCCCTCTCCTTGAAGACATCCTCCTCAAGCTCTTTTCTCAAGAAGACTGTGAAAGCCCCAATGATTCCTTGACTTAACAACCCTCCCACCTATCTTTCAAAGTGAGTGTATTAGTGAATACACTGAAGTGTTGTTCCTGCCTTTCTTCCTCCTTAGTCTACCTGTTTCATTCTGAGGGTCATCACCTGTTGACCATCTCAAATTGCGTGTCCTGCCAGCAATTAACTTTTAAAGTATAGGATCTCCACAGTCCATCTGAAAACACACACTTTGAGTCATTTCATTTAAGCAGTTCATAAGTTGTTGTCACTGAGTTAGAATTGTGTGGTGCTGGTTCTTGTGTGGGTCGATGGCTACTAAATTTCTCAGGAAGAGTGTAAGTCTTTTTTCGTTGTTGTTAATATGAAATTTATTGTCAAATTGGTTTCCATACAACACCCAGTGCTCATCCCAACAGGTGCCTTCCTCAATGCCATCACCCACTTTCCCCTCTCTTCATGGAAGAGTGTAAGTCTTAACAAATTCCACTCATGATCTCTTTGTTATGGGTGAACCCAGACTTCCAAATAGGCAAGATTTTCCAGGAAACAGTCAGTTTCCTGCAAGCTTCTGGCCAACTGATTCATCAACTGATCAATACATAACCTGTTTTTTTTGTGTGTGTTTTTGTTTATAGACACCTTATTTAGTGTATACTATTGATTGATTAACATTGGACTTAGCACCAACAGTGCTACAACTCATTCTACACAAACTATTTAGTACCTGTATTTTCTCCATGCAGCACATTGGACTCTCCTTACCCTTAAGAACCTTGGGCAGCACTTCAGCATTGTGTTTCAGAGCCATTGTATAAACAGTGAAATCACCAATAACAACACAAAAATTCCAGAAGCTGGGTACTAAATAGACCAAACAAAAAGAATATTTGTTTATAGTATGAGAGTTGAGACAATAGAGTGTCTCCTTGTCCAGTGTCATCTGGACCCTGCACATTAGGTGATGTAATTTCACACCCTCAAGTTTCCCAGGTGACATCTGAAATCAGCTCCATATATGGAGGGTAGGGGGAGACCAAAGAAAGAGGCAGATCACTCAGATGGGCAGGTGGCAGCTATAAGAAACAAAGGGAGTTACATACAAGGCTTGTCTTGGATGCCACAAGATGAGAGCATCTCTGCCTTTGCCTACAATGTCTTAAAAGTCTTCATCAGGTTTTGTCACACTTATCATCCACATGGTCTCAAAACCACATTATTAGCTCAAGGCTGTGTCTTTCGGTAAATTTCTGGGGCTGAAGAAGACAATGGGATGCACATTACATGGACAAGGGAAAGGCTGAGGATCTTGTGACTGCTGGATCCATTTCAAGTGTGAACTGACAGTCACATTTTCTCAATGACCTCCCCCAAAATAACATTTCCCAGGGTTAAAGTGATGCCTCCTTGATGCTCTCCCCCAACGCTCCACCTCTCGTGACCTCTTTCAATATAATATTCCCTTCTCTTCTGCAGTGGGCCCTACGTCATCAGCAAGAAGTTTCAGCAGCATGGAGGCCTTCTGCATGGAGGCCTTCCTTAGGAGACCATCTGGCTGCATTCGAGGTAGATGCCACAAAAACAATACAGGCACATGAAAGAGAAAATACAGATTAAGATAATGATTCCCAAAATTAGTGACAACTTTTTACCCTTAGAGTCCCATTATCGTAATCTCTGATTTATGAAATCTCCTAGACTGGGTGGTCAGATCACTCAGGACATTCACTTGTGTCCTCAGATGACCTAATAAAGATGATGCCTTAGCAAACGCATCAGGTATGAACATACAATATTCTGTTTGGATAATGATATTGATATCTCCTTATGAGGCAGTAATAATATCTAAGGCCATCCTATTTTGGAGGATGGCTTTTTTCATCAGAGACATTTCAGTGTTCAGTAAGCATAGGCTTGCCAGCTCTCATTTAAGCTTGCTAGGTGAATTTAATAAGAGCATCTGTATGTGATGGAACATCCTCCAGGCCAGCGGAGGGAATAAAGATGGTTGTCAAATAAATGATCATGCCAGTGAAAAGCACAGCATGCTTACCTGACCTTGAGGAAGGGAGGTTGGCAATTATTGTTATCATGGGACGGATTCTCCCTTGTACCCAAGGAAAACCCAAGGTGCAGCAACCCAACCAACCAGGTGGAGTTTATGGGCAAGGATTTGTGCAATATAACCACTGGGTCCCATTCAAGGTTATCCAATAAATACCTAGGTGGTATCACCAGACAGTGCCAACCAGTCACTATCCTTTAATGTGACAGAATGACCACATAGCTCCATGTTTTACATAATTTGGGGTGCAATTGGGTTGGTTCTGTTGAGAGAGGTTTTTCTGTCCCCAAGACAGGGTGCCCAGGTGTTCAAATGTCCATAAGCTAGAGCAAGCCATATAAACCCATTCCCAAATCTGAGCATACCCACCCATGACTCTGATGGTGGTATTTCTAGAACTTTCTAGCCAACAGTTTTATGGTCTTCCAGTATAATTTGATTGACAGTAAAAGAATACCCAAGCCAAGTGTCATTGTAGTGTGTGCCACAGGCCAGGTTTCTGGATCAGTACTGGTAATATCAGATGAATTGAAGTATTAGTCCTAGCTTGTTCTTCTTTAATGTACTGCATTAAGGCCTTCCAATCCCTACTTTAGACAAGCAATATCCACCATGGCAATCCTGATGAGCTGGAGAGGAGCAGCTCTCCACATAAAAAGCGGTTGGACTAATTTCTTTGTTGGGCATATAAGTGGGCCCACTGTAGAAAGGTATTTCCATCAAATACCATCCTGTGGCCACAGATACAACAGAATTATAAGGTCAAAAAAGACAAATATTTGGTAGGAACTTGTATGGGGAGGTCTTCCCCCTTCTCTAAGAATTACACTTATGGCCTAATCCTTAAATGTTAATGTGGTTGCCATTTTAGGAATTTGACCAGGTTATGCGTACCATACGTGAGGGCCAAGGGAGGCAGCATTGTCAGGTGTGAGGAAATGGGCTCAGTGTGGGGCATATGCCAGACCAGGACTTCCAACTTTTCTCCCTCTTTGAATGATGCGTATCCCATTCCAGACATAGTGCATTTCAATAGGTTCAGTTCACAGAAGGACAAAGAGATCTTAGTGTAGATTGAGTGATCTCCCATCTTCCAGGGGTGCAAATTAATTCACTCATCATGGCAGGATGTCTCATTGTAAATTCCAGTAGATAACTCCTCTCCCAGATGTGACGGGGCTTGTTCTCAGCAGCATAGCACATTGATCTACAGTGGCAGGAAAATGGACAGGACAGGACAGTCACATTTCCTGTGACTTCATACGTTTACAATACTGATGTCTCAACAAGCGTCCCCAATCTGACATATGTGGCAATGGGTGATCATTCTAATGTATCAAAACCTGAGACAGAGGTGCCTGGGTGGCTCAGTTGGCTGAGCATCCAACTTCAGCTCAGGTCAGGATCTCATGGTTTGTGAGTTTGAGCCCCATATGGAGCTTGCTGCTGTCGGTGCAGAACTCACTTTGGGATCCTCTGGCCCCACCACTCTCTGCCCTTCCCCCCTTGTGCTCTCTCTCTTTCTCTCTCTCAAAAAAAAAAAAAGCCTGGGACAGTACTGTAGTTCACCTAACAAAGTTGATTGTACCTGTTAGTAACTTAATCAGCTGCTTTAATATCCCATTTTCCCTTTCTACTAACTCTGCCTTTTGGAGTTATAGGGGAGATGGTTTCTTGGCTCAATGTCCTGTTTTTCTGTCCAGTTTTGCACACATGGCCTTTGAAATGTGACCCCCTGATCACTACCTATTCAATGAGGGTGTCTATACATGGTGCTTGGCTTCTCTAATCCCCTAATGGCAGCAGCTTGGTTTGTACAGCATTGGGGATAAGCTTGGGTTAGGCCAGATGTCGTGTCCACACAAACCAGGTCATATTTAAACCTTCACTATTCTTTTATTTCTCTCTCTCTTTTTTGCCAATTTGCCAATCTTTCACCAGTTGAAACTTTAGCTAATTTTCCCAGACTCCTTTGGCTTGGACATTGTTTAGAACACACGAGACAGGCTGTTACTGCCTTAACCAAGTCACGGTCTTTCAAAGGAAGTCCAGCATCCTTGGCAGTGTGCCATCCCACTTGTGGTGGCCACTTTTTCTGTGTACTCAATCTGCTATAACTAGCGAAGGGTCGGTTGCGAGGGCTCATATCCAAGCTAGGGCATCATTTCCTGATTGTCAGGGGGTGTGATGTTTTATGAGTGGGGATGTGGAAAACAATGAGGACTGCCTCAAGGTCTTACAGATGGACCCAAATGGCGACCCCACAAAGGCTTGTTCATGATCATCTATCCCTTGGCTTCCTAATGTCCAAGCCCCAGGGCTAATCCCTTCAGGACAGTCCAACTGTCTGTGCCAAGGGTTAATAGCCAGGGCTCATGAATGACCACCAACCTACCCTGAGTCCATCCTACTGGCTGGTGAGTTTTGTTTCTGTTTCCATCCAGATGGGGTTAATGTTGAGCTGGAGAGCAACTGCTGTCTCTGTAGGTGGGCTGCCAGATTAGACCCATCTGTATACCAGGCTACAGAAGGAATTCCCCTTGCTTTTTCCCTACAGACACCCGGAGAATGGAGAAGGGGGCTTCTTCCAGGGACGTGGGGCCCTGAGGGCTAGGGAGTAGTGGGGAAGACACTGCCTTGAGAGTTCTGGATTCTGTAGGGGATGGTTCTGTGGGGACTTCTCCTCCCTCATCCTCATCGTATATGGGGGATGCCCTGTGTCCCCAGACCAGCATTCCTTGGACAGCTCCTGGAGGGAGATCTTTTCTCAGCTGTTCAGGTAACACACAGAGGGGGACAAGGATGGGGAGAGGGGCATTTGGAGGATCTGTGTCCTCTACAAGGCCTATTTGCACCTGCATTTCTACAAACGGTGGGCAGCGCAGACTGGGTATTCCTCTGCATAGCGCTTCATCAAAGTTGGACTTTGAGCCATGGTACAAGTGGGTCAATGGAATATATTTTCAACAAATCCCTTAATGGGCATGGAGGTGCTTACCACAATATGCTGTTCCTTTGTGAGAGGCTTTACCTGGAAGAGGTTGTCTGTGCCGTAATGCCTTACCCATACCTTCCAGAGTCACAGACACATATAACTCAAATGGCAGCCCAACTTGGAAGATGGCTAGAGCTTTAATCTGCTTCACTAGTATTTTTGTCTCAGTCCCCCATGCCCTTTCTTTACCAGGTGCTATAATGCATGGAGGAATCGTGTCCATGGGAAATAAAAGTCCTCCAGAATCTGAAAATCCCTATCAAGTCTTCTACCTCTTTCACATTGTTAGCCATTGGATGAGCTTACACTTTTTCAATCAGAGTTTCTGGGGCAATACAAGGCTTATCCAACTAGACAAATTTCAAAAAAAATTATGACAGTGCTTAGACTTTGAATCTCCTGTGTGCCCCTTCCCATCCTCTTGCACATGCTCCAGCAAAGCCTATAGGGTGCTCTGCAGCAGAGACAAGGCTTCCATGTGAACATTGTATCATCGATGTAATGGGCCCATTTTCTTGATGCAGGAAAGGGGAACCGGGATAGGTCCTGAGCTATCATCCTGACATACGGTGGGGCTGTGCAGGTGACCTTGAAAGGTCCATTGTTGCCCCCACTGTGAAAGCAAATTGATGTGACTCAGTGCCCCGGGATATGATGAAAAAAGTATTTGCTAAGTCCAGCCCAGCACGGTACCCTCACATGGCCAAAGTACCTGAGGTGGTGGTCATGCTGGGCACAGACACATGGACAGGGAACAGCCTTGTGCAGTTCTCAGTAGTCCATCCTCTTCTGCTATGAGTCATCTGGGTTCTTTACTGGCCATACCAGTCTGTTGAAGGCACTGTAGGCCAGACATAAAATCCACTCAGTGAAGTTCTTAGAGAGCTTCTCTTATTTCCTTATGCCCCCAGGCAGTTTATATCATCTGGCAGTTACCACCTTTCATGGGGGTGGCAGGCTTACAGGTTCCCAGTTGACATTTCCCTTCAGCACTGGTGTGATCAACCCTGAGCCCGACTTCACTGATAGAGGTTTGCAGAGTTTGACCTTGTAGGATATCCATGCCCAATATGTTCTCTGGTATTGAAGACATAAAAACCTCATAATCTCAGGTGGGAGAGTTCAATTTTCAGTATCAAGGGATCATCTTGACCATCACTGCTTGCCTCCATAATCATCAGTGTCACTGAGGGGGCCAGAAAACTTGTACCAAGTACCGTGCGTCACAGTATATCCAGCTCCAAAATCCACCAGAGCCACCACTTTTTGTGTGTTTCTGGAGAAGCAGAGAATAGTGAGTTCAATGTGAGGCCTACAGTCACCTCCAATGGCCCTCATCTGCAGGAAGTCTTGGCCTGGATCCGATCCCTGGGGGTGGGAGGCATGAACCCCGAAGAGGATTCTATTCTTGAGGCCTTTTCTGGAGCAGGGATGGTAGGGGCAGAAGAAGCCAGTCCGACCTATTTAGGTTTTAAGGCTTTCCATAGGCCAACTGACACAGTTTTGAGTTGTCAGTCTATATGTTTAGGTGGGGCCCCCACAACCATGTGGTCAAACCACATTTATTTTCAGGTTATTTTTATCCAACGCTTTACAGCCGATTGGAATAGCCTTTTGTCTTTCTGAGCTTACTCTTTGTCTTGAGCCTTTCCCGCAGTTCATATCCATTTTGGGGACTTATCAGTTTCCACCAGATCAACAATCAGTTGTCCAGCATCATAAATATCTTATCCCATGACCGGGCTCAGCATGGATATCAGCATCCCATATCGGGTGCTGGGGAGAAACTGGAGAATCTTGGCTTCCATTCTTGCAGTGAATATGGCCTCATCCAGGCCTTGAATGACAGGGACCTGTCCTGTCTCATTCTCAGCTCCCTAAGAATTTTTTGTACCTCCCCTATGATTTCCAGGCTCCCGCATGCCCAGGGAACTCCTCTCACTGAGCAGCACCTCCCTGAAAGATAGAATAATTCAATGCATAAGGGATTGAGTTCCATGAATTCCTGAGCACTATGCAGGCTTTGCTGGAGGCCAGGAGGATGGTGATGTTGCTCATTTTCTCTGCCTCCTGCCTGGTAAGAGAAATCACATTGTCTCTGTGTCCCATGGCCAGAGTAGCTATGCCTGGATCCTCTCCCTGGCCTTTTGCTGGAACTTGGCAGGTGGTATCCATGAGCTCAGGGCGAGTACATTCTCTCATCATGAGCCTTTCCTGAACTGGGGCTCTCCCACTGGCTAGGGTTTCTGTGGCTGTGCTTTTGCTTTCCTCTGTATTAGGGGTCTGGTGGTTTGGGGCTTCATCTGTTTCACTGTCAGTCCCAACACACCCTCTTCTCTGTCCTCACTTCCTCAGGGCTTCTCTTTCACAGTGTGCTCAGACGGCCCCTCAAAGGAGCACTCTGAAGCATCTGGTGTTGGGAGCACCCCCATACTCACACAATGTCCCCAAGCATCTGCCACGCAGGCTGCCCTTCCCTCCCCCCACCCCCAGCAATGGCCCGCCACTTCAGGATTTCCCTGTGGAAGCCTTCTTCCTAAGGTCCACTTTTTCCAGCCTCCAAGTGTGGGTTCACACTCTCAGGGACTTCCCAGGTGAGATCTGTAATCATCCCCCACATGCAGAGTGCAGAGGGAGCTGGAAGACAGAGACAGGCCTCCCAAGATGGGTGAGTGGCAGGTATAACAAGCAAGGATTTTTCAAATGAAGATTACCTTGGGTGGCTGCAAGACATCTCCCCACCAAATCTTAAAGTCATGTGTACTGTCCAGATGGTCTCAGCATCACATCACTATCTCTCTCAGGGTGTGTCAGTGGGCAGCTTCTGGGAATGGGGAAGGCAAAGGGGAAGCAGTTTCCAAGGACAGGGGAGGGGGTGAGGAACCTACCAGTGCTGGGGTCTGGCTCTGGGATCAATGGGTGAGCACGTCCTCTCGATGACCCCGCTACCACTCAAATTGTTTTTGCTGCTCTGTGTTTCTCCACAAATGATTGTGAAAGCACTCCAAGTATTGATTTTGGGGTTACAAATAAATTTTAGTAAGTAGGTAAATTTACACACAGAGAATCCATGAATAATGAGGATGGACTTTATGTACAACTTTATGTTGCTTCTTTTCTTATTTACACTGACTTAACTTCTGCTTAGCTATTTAGAAGCTCATGCCTGCCTCAGGACATTCTCTTCCTGTCCTTGGCTAATTCTCAAATAGCAACAGTATCTCTAGCCAAATCCTGACTTTTGCTCAGGCAAACCTTATTTTGTTCCCATCCCTGTTTTCTAATGGTTTAAATACTCTTTTAATCACCAGGTCTAGAAGTTAACATTACGTCATTCAATGTTTCTCTCTTTTTTTCTAACATAATTCATTCTTGATACAGCTATCAGCTTTACTTTCATAAAATAGGTCAAAACTTCACAATGCACCAATTAAGTATTTTAATAGCTTCCATTTTTATACATACATTTATGTACACCCCAAAAGCCCAGACTATTTTTCTGCATTAACTATATGTACCTATACTAAAGTGTTTTATGCTCCAGGACGTTGCAAAATCTCCCCAGTCATATTTTCTCAATGACTCTACACAAATGTAATCATTATGCTGACCTTTAATGCTATAGATCATTTTTCGCTGTCTTGGTCATCATATAATTGAAATCACACAATATAGAATACTGTTTTGTGTCTGGTTTTTCTACTCTGCTATCACAAAATGGAGCCTGGAAGGATTTGGTTGATGTGCATTGCCACAAGATATTTACTGGTCTAATTCTTGATAGAAATGTGGCCATTTCCATTTTGCTTTGTAATTAGTGTTGCTTTAAGCATCTTTTTTATTTGCCTCTTGCATAAGTATGCACTCATTACTGTTGGGAATATACCTACAAGTGGTATTTCGGCATCTGGAGCCCATATATACATACATACATATATACATACACACACACACACACACACACACATATATATATATATATATATATATATATATATACACAAATACATACATATATGTATGTATTTGTGATAGCAGATAATTTCAGGCAGTATTCTCTTTGTTTCACCTTTGCCTTCCCAACAGTAGTCAGTTGTTTTTGAATGTTACGAACCAACATTTGGATCATCTGCCTCTTGGAATGTAATCATTCTCATTAGTCTGCATAACGATATATCATAGCTTCTACTATTTTGATGACTAATGATGTTAAGGATTTTCCAAATCATATTCTGGTAATTTGGATAAATATATGGAAAAAAGACATGAAAAATGCCTTAAAATAGAAGTTTTACTATTATTTGGCTATGGTGAGGCCAACAGATCAGGAGACAATTGTGATTGAAAAGATAGTTTTCTACTTCACAGATCTCATCAGAGGGTGCATGCCACCCCATGCAGGGCAGCATGGAGAAGCACCAGGATCACCCAGCAGGCAGAGAACATGGGGAGAGATATAGGCAGGGCATGGTATTGTGGTTTTAGTAGGAAAAGGACAGCACAGCCAGGGAAGCAGGGTTGGGATCTGCTAGCTTGAATAATTTCACTGGCTCTGGCTCATAGGTGCTCTGCCCAGTTGTGTTGTCCCTAGTCACCCTGGGGTGATGAGGACAGGGAGGATAGTGGCCCCAAGTGTGAGAACCCAATAGAGGAAGTGGTTGCAGGTGTGAACTCTGGATTTGTTGGCTTGTATAGGAAAGCCATGATCGTAGGTAAATTGTTTACTATTTCTAGTAATTGACTAGCCCAAGGAGAAGAGGTCCTTCAAGGACTCCAAGGACCTTATAATGTTTATAAAATTCTGTGAATTTGTCAATTTTCATTTACCAACTATGTCTTATTTTTTACATGTTTATGCTCTCCTCATGGAACTAACTGGGATCTATTCCCTATATCCTATTGTCTAGAATGGTTTTTGTGATATCGGTGATATAAATGTCTTCCATGTGTATGTAGAAAATTTCTTTGTCAACTATATCTCAATAAAGCTGGAAAAAAAGCAAAAAAAAAGAAAATTTCTTTGAGAGGCCATCTATGCCTCATGTTTTATTTATGGGAATACTTGGAAGATATCATTCCATTTTTTTTCTGCCTTACATTATTTTTTTTAACATTATCTGACAGTCTTTCTACCATTTCTCTGAAGCAAAGTTTATGTCTTCCCTCTGGTTGCTTTTTACATTTTATACTTTTATAGTTTACTAAAAACTTAGGATTTTACCAAGGTATTTATGAATATGTGTGTATGTGTGTGTTTGTTCCTATAGGTTTCAGTTACTTCGTTTGGGCTTTATAGAGTTCTTTATTGTCTTAGTTTGTATAATCCACCAATTTTGTAAAGCTCCCAGTCATTACAGTTTTACAGTTTTAATCTTTGTCCTCCTAATTCTCTCTTCATAGTTGGTAATACATACATTATATTTTTAATATGCTGCATATATTTTTAATATTCTTTCAGTCCATGGAAATCTTTTATCTTCATATCTCAATCTGAATACCCTCTACTAACCTGTTGTCTCATTCACTGCTACACACTTCTGCTGTTACTATGGATTCTTAATTTAATTTAATTTTTTAATTATTTTTTTAAAGTTTATTTTTGAGGAGGAGTGAGAGAGAGAGAGAGAGAGAGAGAGGGCTCAAATGGGGGAGGGGCAGAGAGTGAGGGAGGGAGAGAATCCTAAGCAGACTCCACACTGTCAGCTTGGAGCCAGATGTGGGGCTTGAACTCACGAACCATGAGATCATCACCTGAGCCAAAATCAAGAGTCAACTGAGCCACCCCATTGCCCACTATGGATTCTTAATTTTAATTCATTTTTGTTTATCTACCATCTCCAATTTTTACTTGCTTAAATATATCATCCAAAGATATTTTAACTTTGTGTTTCTTAATTATTACATGTAGATTATAAAATAATTGCTCCTGTTGTCTGTTTTGTCTCTTGGTTTTAAGCATTTGATCTTGAACTTTATAGGCGCACATTTCTTTTTCTTTTTAAGTTTATTTATTTATTTTGAGGGAGGGAGGGAGGGAGAGAGAGAGAGAGAGAGAGAGAGGGAGAGAGAAAGAGAAAGAGAAAGAGAAAGAGAAAGAGAAAGAGAGAGGGAAGCATGACCTGGGGAGGGGTAGAGAGAGAGAGGGAGAAAGAGAATCCCAAGCAGGCTCCATGCTTTCTGCACACACAGCCCAACACGGGGCTCAATGCCATGAACTGGAAGATCATGACCCAAGCCAAAATGAAGAGTTTGACACTTAACTGCCTGAGCCATTAAGGCACCCCAGAAATGCATTTCTTTAAATGAAAACTAGCTATCATGCTCCTTGTATACAATTGACAAGTGCCAGAAACTATCTACAGATTAAAGAGGCTTTCACCAATAAGTTCTTTTACCAGAGAACTTTCTTTCATCCTGGTAGATAGAGATTATAGGCAGATAGAACCAACTGAAGATTGTGTTGCATTTTTGTGAAGAATTTCGTTTCCATCAGGTATCCTCTGCTCCTGTTCTGTAGCTTTCTTGATTTTCCAACTGAGAACTTTGGGGGTTCCCTGCCACCCATCTCACTGCTCTGTATTCTGAACTCCTGTAATATCTAATATCTAATTCCTAGTACAGGGCTGTCACGTTGTAGGTATGTTCAATGCTTGGACACAGGTAACCTGAAGCCCTCACTTCATATTGAATAAGGTGCAAGGCAGTGTTTTACAAACTTAAAATATATGAATAAACAAGCAAAAATCTTTTTTCCTCTAGGAGATTAATCTAATGAAATAGAGAATAAAAATAAATATATAATAATGGAAGAACATGGTAAGGGTGCTGGGGGCGGGGATTAAAAATTAAAGAGAAAACCTGGTGATAGTTCCACAGAAGCCTGAGTGAAGTGGGTAAAACAGGGGAAGAAAGATCCAAAGAACCTTTTAGTAGGAGTGAAAAGAGTGAAGTCAAAGACCCCAAAGCAGGAGAATGCTTGGTCTCCACAAAGAAAGTCAATAAGGCAAATGTGGTTGGAATGCATTCTGCTTGAAGACAAGAAGGAAGACAGTGCAGGGATTTATTCAGGGGCCAGATCTTGTCTGTCTTTGTGGGACATGTGAATGCTTTGTGTACTATTGGAGTGAAATGGAAAGCCATTATATGCATTTGAGCAGGGGACATGTCTTATGGTTTAAAACCTGACTTCAGAGAGAAAGATAGAAAGATGTCAAGAATAGAAACAAAAAAAGACTAATAAAATAAATGAGTCATGGGGTGTAATGTATGGCATTGGGAATATAGTCAATAATACTGTGTCATAATAAATTTGTATGGTGGCATTACAGTAAGTAAACTTTTTTTTAAAGTCTATTTATTTTGTGTGTGTGAGAGAGAGAGAGAGAGAGAGAGAGAGAGAGAGAGAGATCAAGCAGGGAAGGGATAGAGGGAGAGGGAGAGAGAATCCTAAGCAGGCTCTGCACTGTCCATGAGGAACCCAACATGAGGCTCAAACCCACAAAACGTGAGATCATAACCTGGGCTGAAATCAAGAGTAAGATGCTTAACCAAATGAACCAGTCAGGCACCCAGTAAGTAGACTTATCATAGAGATAATTTAATAATGTATGAAAACATTGAATCATTATGATATACACCTGAAACTAAAGAGACACTGTATGTGAATTCCTTTTTTATTATTATTTAAAAAAAAGATCCAACACTGTATCTAACTGGAAAGTTGCAAAAAATCAAGGACTTACTGAGATCACAAGTTCACTGATACTATTGATCACTCTGGCGTGGACTAGCTACTAACTATAGAGACCACTTTCTATATGTGTATAATTTTTCCCTAGAGATAGAAATATTTTTACATGTACCCATGAGTTTAACCCTGCTGTCTGTAACATCAACCCATTTTCACAAAAATTATTATGCACTCCTCCCTGATTATCTGTAAGTTGCCAACCAAAGCCAGGGAGAACCTAGCTCCCATAAGTAGCCATTCACTTCTTTAAATCTTTGATTCCAGTATAGATGAAGAACAGCATAAGAATTGTTAACCCAGAGCCCCTAGAATCCACTTTTACACCTTTTCTACAGGTGCTACTACTCTTCCAAAGTTAGTTGGGTCAACATTTTTTTCTTCTGCTTCCTTCAGTGAGGTTTTTTCCTCACCTCTGTAACAGGTTGTTTTGTAAGAATTTACAGTCCATCCTAAAATCCAAATTTAGGAGGTATATTTAGTGTGTGTGTGTGTGTGTGTGTGTGTGTGTGTGTGTGTGTATACATATATATATATATATATATATACACATATATATATTAGAATATATAGAGAATATATAGAATATATATATTTGTTTATTTTTTTTAAAAAATTTTAACATTTATTTGTTTTTTAGAAACAGAACATGAGCAGGGGAGGGGCAGAGAGAGAGGGAGACACAGAATCCGAAGCAGGCTCCAGGCTCCGAGGCATCAGCACAGAGCCTGATGCCGGGTTTAAACTCACGAACCGCAAGATCATGACCTGAGCCAAAGTCGGATGCTTAACCGACTGAGCCACCCAGGCACCCCTATATATATATATTTTTTAAGTTTTGTAAATGTTTATTTTTGAGGGAGAGGGGGACAGACAGAGTATGAACAGGGGAGGGGCAGAGATAAGAAGACACGGAATCTGAAGCAGGCTCCAGGCTTCGAGCTATCAGCACAGAGTCTGATGTGAGGCTTCAGCTCATGAACCATGAGATCATGACCAGAGTCGAAGTCGTTCACTTAAACAACTGAGCCACCTAGGTGCCCCTAGAATATATATATTTTTAATTGTATGATTGATATAGGAACTTTGTACTCTGAGTTTTGACAAGCACACTGTACCATTTGTCCACCATTATGGTATCATGCCTAATAGTTTTACCTCCATAAAAAATGCCCTGTGATTTGCTCATTCAGTTCTCATTTCTCTCCCTCAATTTCTGACAAGTACTGATTTTCATATTGTCTGTAATTGTGCCTTTTTCAGAATGACATATAATTGGTATTACAGTGTACACAGCCTTTTCATATTGGCTCCTGTCACTTTAGCAAGATACATTTAAGGTTGAATGGTTAATTTTCATGATCTGATAGCTCATTTCTTTTTATTGCTGAATAATATTTCATTATATAAATATAACATAGTTGTTTATCCGTTCATTTCTTGAAGGATGTCTTGATTGCTTTCAGGTTTTGGCAATAATGAATAAAGCTGCTTTAGATATTCATGCACAGGTTTTTGTGTGGAAATACGTGTGGAAATCAGTTGGGTAAATATCTAGGAGTCTGCTGGATTGTAGAGTAAGATTATATTTCACTTGATTGGAAATTGCCAAAGTGTCTTCCAAAGTGACTATATCATTTTGCATTCCCACAAGAAAAAAATGAGAATTCTTATTGCCCACATACTCTCCAGATAGGTTATTATTAGATTTCTTAGATTTTATTTATTTTTTTGATTTTAAAACATTAATTTCTTCTTTTAATTCCAGTTAGTTAACATAGTGTAACATTAGTTTCAGGTGTACAATATAGTGATTCATTACTTCTGTAAAGGACCCGGGGCTCATCATGACAAGTGTACTCCTTACTCCCCATCACTTATTTCACCACCACCACCCCCCCCCCACACACACACACACACTTACCTCCTTTCTGGTAACCATTGTTCTCTATGGTTAAGAGTCTGTTTCTTGATTTGTCTCTTTCTTTTTTTTCCCCTTTGTTGATTTGTTTCTTAAATGCCACAGGTAAGTGAAGTCATCTGATATTTGTCTCTCTGAATTATTTTGCTTAGCATTATACTTTCTAGATCCATCCATGTTGTTGAAAATGACAAGATTTCATTCTTTTTTTATGGCTGGGTAATATTCCATTGTATATATACCACAACTGGTTTATCCAATTCATCAGTTTATGGATACTTGGGCTGTTTCCATAACTGGTTATTATAGATAATTCTGCTGTAAACATAGGGGTGCAGATACCCCTTTGAATTGGTGTTTTTGTTTACTTTGGGGAAATACCTAGTTGTGCAATTGCTAAATCATACGGTAGTTGTATTTTTTACTTTTTGAAGAACCTCTGTACTGTTTTCCACTGTGGCTGTACCAGTTTGCATTCCCTTCAACAGTGCACAAAGTTTCCTGTTTCTCTGCATCCTCCCCAACATCTGTTGTTTCTTGTTTTGTTGATTTTAGCAATTCTGACAGGTGTGAGGTGATATCGCATTGTAGTTTTGATTTGCATTTCACTGATGATGAGTGATGCTGAGCATCTTTTCATGTGCCTGTTGGCCCTCTGGATGTCTTCTTCAGAGAAATGTCTGTTAATGTCTTCTGTCCATTTCTTATTTAGATTACTGTTTTTTTGTCTGTTGACTTTTATACGTTCTTTATATATTTTGAATACAACCCTTTTTCAGATATGTCATTTGTAAATATCTTCTCCTGTTCTGTAGGTTGCATTTGGATTTGTTGATCATTTACTATGCAGAAGTTTTTTTTGTTTTGTTTTGTTTTTATTTTTGTTGTGTGTGTGTGTGTGTGTGTGTGTGTGTGTGTGTGTTTTGATGAAGTCCCAATAGTAAGTTAGTTAGTTAGTTTGTTTATTTATTTATTTATTTATTTGGTTGTTTATTTATTTTTGTTTCTCTTGCCTCAGGGGACCTATCTAGAAAATAGTTGCTACAGCCAATGTCAGAGTAGTTAGTCCCTATACTCTCTTCTACCTAAACAGGTTTCACATTTAGGTCCTTAATCCATTTTGAGTTAATTTTTGTGTATTGTGTAGGAAAGTGGTTCAATTGCACTCTTTTGCATGTAGCTGTGCAGTTTTTCCAACCCCATTTGTTGAAGAGACTTTCCTCTATTTCATATTCTTGCCTCCTTTGTTGAAGATTAATTAACCTTATAATCATGGGTTTCATTCTAGAACTTCTGTTCCATGCTTTTACTCAATTTTTAAAGATCAGTTGACTGTATCCGTGTGGTTCTACCTCGCTGTTAATGATTTCTGGCTTGATTCCATTATGGTCTGAGAACATACTTTTTATAATCTCAAATAATATTTTACATTTGTTCTTATACATTTATTGAGGTATGTTTTATCACTAAGAACATGGTCTATCTCAATGAGTGTTCCATATGACCTTGAGAAAAATGTGTAATTTGTTGTTGGATGAAGTGGTCTATAAATGTCCATAACATCCAGTTGATTGATGCTTCTGTTCATTCCAATTATGTCCTGAGTTTTTGCCTTGTGTATTTTGACACTGTGTTGTTAGGTACTATTAGAATTTAAGTCGTCTTGGAGATTTAATATATTTGTTTTTATTTAGTGCTTCTTTTTACTGGATTGCTCTGAAGTTTGCTTTGTCCTAAATTAATATGGCTAGTACAGATTTTTTTTTAAAATTGTGTTTGCATAGTATATATTTCCTAATGTCTGTACCTTTATATTTAAAGTAGATTTATTGTAGCCAAAATATAGTTAGACCTTGTTTTCTAATCTCCCTCACAGCCTCTGTATTTTAATTGGTGTATATAGACCATTCATATTTAAGTGATTATTGACACAGTGTTTTCTATTGTAGTTTTGTTTTTCCTTTAACATTGAATTATCTGTTGTTGTTTTCTTAAGTTTTTATTCATTTATTTTGAGAGAGAGAGAGAGAGAGAGAGAGAGAGAGAGAAAGCACAAGTCAGGAAGAGGAAGAGAGGGAGAGAGAGAGAATCCCAAGCAGGTTTCATACTATCAGCACAGAGCCCAATGTGGGGTTCGAACCTACAATCTCGTGAGATCAATCTTGCTTGATCTTGTGAGATCAAGAACTGAGTAGAAGTCAGATGCTTAACTGACTTAGCCACCCAGGCACCCCTGACTTCTCTGGTTTTAATTGAACACTTCAAAAAATCCATTTTCTCACCTCTTTTAGCATACCAGTTCTATTTCTAGGGTGTGCAATATACATTCAACTACCTAACGCACTTTCAAATAACACTAAGACACTTCATGGAGTGTACAGGTCCATACTAATATAGTTTCCAAATTCCTCCTTCCTGTCCCTTAAGATATTGCTGGCAATGATTTCACTTATCCATATGGTATAAGCATCTAATACATTGTTACCATTATAACTTCTAGAAGTCTTTTATTAGATACTTTTATAATAGGACATTTTAAAAAAGACCTATATAGTTTTCTTCTCTGAAGAATTTTTCTTAAAATTTCTTGCAAGGCAGGTCTACCAGCAACATATCTGCTAGGTATAGAATTCTAGGTACAGAATTCTAGGTATAGAATTCTAGGTACAGAATTCTAGGTATAGAATTCTAGGTACAGAATTCTAGGTATAGAATTCTAGGTACAGAATTCTAGCTATAGAATGCTAGTGGATTTCTTCTTTCTCTTTCCTTCCTTCCTTCCTTCCTTCCTTCCTTCCCTCCTTCCCTCCTTCCTTCCTTCCTTCCTTCCTTCCTTCCTTCCTTTCTTCTTTCCTTCCATCTGTCCTTCCTTCCTTTCTTCTGTCCTTGCTTCCTTCCGTCTTTCCTTCCTTCCTACACTCTCTATACTTCAGTTCATTCTCTTCTGTCTTGTATAGTTTCTGATGAGAAGTCAGATGTAATCCTTTTTCTTGATTTTATTTTTCAAATATTTTGTTAAAGATTTTCTCCTTGTTTTTTTAAGTTTGGTTTGTTTTTCATGCAGTTTGAAGAATCTATGTCGAGATACTGTTTTTTTAGTTTATTCAGCTCTTTTCTTATATAAGGGCATGAGGACTTCCAAGCTCTTTATATGATGGAACTGACCTGGGGCACCTGGGTGGCTCAGTTGGTTAAGTGTCCGACTTCAGTTCAGGCCATGATCTCGTGGTCCATGAGCTGGAGTCCGGTGTCAGGCTCTATGCTGACAGCTCAGAGCCTGGATCCTGCTTCAGATTCTGTGTCTCCCTCTCTCTCCACCCCTCCTCGTGTTCTCTCTCGTGTTCTCTCTCTCTCTCTCTCTCTCTCTCTCTCTCTCTCTCTCTCTTTCTGTCTCAAAAATAAATAAATATTTTTTTTAAAAATTTATATCATGGAGTCGATCTAAAGTTTCTTCTTCATTTTTAAAGGCTAATTCTTATGAATGTAAAATTTCGATTCCAGTGAATATAGAATTCTGGACCGGTGGTTTTATTATTTTGTTCCTATACTGTAAATACTCCAGTCACTTCTTGCTTCTATGACTTCTGATGAGAAGTGCAGCATAATTATTATCCTTCTTCTTCTATATTTGTTTCTTTTTTTCTCTTCTGTCTTCTCTCAAGATTTTCTCTTTGTCTTTTGCTTTCTGTAGTTTAAATATAATATATCTAGGTGTAGTTATTTTGGTTTTTATCCTGCTTTGTGCATTCAGAGCTTCATAGTTGTATGGCGTGATATATGTATTAATTTTGGCAAATTCTTAACGATTATCACTCCAAATATTTTTTCCTACCCTATTCTCTCTTTCTTGTCCTGATTTTCCTATCACTTGTAAGATACATTTTAAAAAATATCTCCCCACAGTTCTTGGCTGTTCTATTATTATTATAACTATTGCTCTTTGCATTCTGCTTGAAAAGTTTCCATTGACCTATCTTTAAACTTATTAATTTTCTTCATGGCCGTGCCCAATCTCCTGAGGAGACCACCAAAAGCATTCTTCAACTCTGTCAGTGTCTTTGATTTCTAGTATTTTCTTTTGTTTTCATTTTAACTGTCTTTCTTTCCAATCAGTGATTTTTGAGAGTTTTCTACTTTATTATCCCTTATAGCTCCTAATATATTAATCACATTTAATTTAAATCCCCTGTCTGCTAATTCTAAAATGTGTGTCATATCGAGTCTTGTTCTTTTTTTTTTTTAAGTGTATTTATTTTTTTTTTTTTTTGAGAGACAGAGAGCAGGAGAAGGGGATGGGCAGAGAAGAGGGAGAGAGAATCCCAAGCAGGCTCTGCACTGTTAGTGTGGAACCTGACACTGGACTCGAACTCACAAATTGTGACATCATGATTGGGCCGAAAGCAAGAGTCAGACACTTAATGGACTGAGCCACCCAGGTGCCCCTCCGAGTCTGGTTCTAACGATTGCTTTGCCTCTTCTGATTATTTTCCTTGCCTTTCTTGAATACCTTATAATGTTAAAATGGATATGATTTTGGGGGTGGGAGGTAACAAGAGCTGAGTTTTATAGTCTTTAATGTCAGGTTTTATGTCAATCTTTCTTGGGGATGTGCTGAGTTTGATGTTTGCTATAACTGCAGGAAACAGAACGTTCAAATTCCCCCAGTTCTTTTGCTGTTGGGGCTTTCTCAATTACTCCCCTGTCAAGAGCATCTGAATGTCACAGCAATCTTATTTGTAATCCATTATTATTATTCAGGAGTCCTATTGGTGTTTCTGCAAGGGACAGGCCAGGGGTTTCATTCTATAATTATGATTAAATCTGTCTTTTAGTGGCCTGTGTCTCCAGACTATGACCTTCCTACGTGACTGTGCAGTGGTATGGCTCGCCTCTCTCTCATTAGGATAGATCATAGGGCTAATGGGGCTGCAGTTGGAGAAAGGCCCACCCTGCAGGTGGGATAGAGGTCGTGCAAAGGACTTTCCCCTAAAGAGTGGCCCTTGTGAAGGAGTCCTGGGACCATTTCACAATGGTTGCCCTTTCCCACATCCTGCCAGAGTCAGAAGGAATCCTTCTCACATCGTTACCGCAAAATCTGATGTAATGCCTGCTGTGTAAAGCCACAAAAATGTAGAGACATCCCTAAGACTTCCAACAACACTTGTTTATCTTTCTTACACTCGTTCTCATTCAGCCCCCGGTGTTGTTCAAAGTTATCATTGAAGTATTCCTGAGAGTTTATAGTGCCAGCAGTCCCAGGAACACAGATCTCAGCTGTAACACTCTGGCTTTACCTCTCTCCTCGGATTTTGTGGTGATGGCTTGCCATATAATCTCAGTTCCCTGAAGGGTCCAAAGAAAGTCATTGTTTTTTGTTTGTTTGTTTGTTTTTTATTGTCATTGTGAGGACAGAGGTGACACTTTCTAATCTCTTTAGATGTCAGAGCTGACACCAGAAGTTTTTTATGTTCTTTTTTTTTTTTAATATTTATTTACTTTTGAGAGAGATAGCAGGTGCATGCAAGTGGGGAGGAGCAGACAGAGGGAGAGATAATGACAGCATGGAGCCCCATGTGGGGCTTGAACCCACTAACTGCTAGACCATGACCTGAGCCAACATCAAGAGTGAGGCACCCAAACAACTGAACCACCCAGATACCCCTATCATTTTCAATAAAAAAAAAAGTTTCAGAGATTTATTTGTAGTATTGTAATACCATAATAGGAACATTGCCTTTTATTAAAGAGTAATTCCCTTTATTTTTATCCTTACCTCACTAGTTTGTTTGTTTGTTTGTTTTTTACATTTTTTAAAGTTTATTTATTTTTGAGAGAGACAGAGACAGTGTAAGCAGGGGAGAGGCAGATAGAGAGGGAGACACAGAATCCGAAGCAGGCTCCAGGCTCCGAGCTGTCAGCACAGAGCCCGACACGGGGCTCAAACACACAAACTGTGAGATCACAACCTGAACCGAGTCGTATGCTTAAGTGACTGAGGCATCCAGGCATGCCCTTACCTCACTATTTAAAAAAAAAATTTCTTACGAGAACAAGATTCACAAGTGTCACAAGAACAAACTTACCTCCTTAATGGAGTCCTTTCTAATTGTATTTTCACAGGTGTGATACTTTTCTGCTTAATACCGTCTTCAGTAAGCTGTCACATTTTCACTAGGATACAGGTAGCTTTATTTCATCAAAAATCAATTTGCAGTTTTAATGTGGGCACATTTTCCCCACAGCAATGACGTCCTATTGTGAAGCAGAACTAAGAGGAATAATTTGTCTATGTGCAGTTAAGGTCTCAAACTCTGAATCTAATTGTTTGTGTGCAAGAATTCTGCTTTATGAACTGTTACTCCTATCTTTATAGTGTAATTTGAGGGAGGGCAGCTTGGTGAGTTGTTTCTTAATTTAATGGACTTCAATATACCACCACCAGCTGCCAAATAATTTGTGAAATGCATTATCATTTTCTGCATGTTGTCCTGAGAGAGACAAAAGTAAAAAGGCTGTTAAGTGTGCGGCAAAGAAAAGTAAACATCATCCTCTAAAATGCAATTATATTAGCTTATCTTTCTTGTTTATGGATTAATTAGCACAAAAAAGTAAAATGACTATTTTTATTAAATTGAAAAATTAATCAATTAATGTAGAATTTAGCCATAATTGTTTGGCAATAATTTGTTGCCTCTACCACATTGAAAAATCTCGACACTAACTATATAATAGCTATGCAAAGATTTTACATTCGTAAAGTGCCCATGGCATAGCCTATCACAGCCAAGATGTCTCTAAGCTCATATGTTTGCATATGCATGTGGGAGTTCAAAGCTACTCGAGATTAGAAAAAAAGAAAATGACTTAAGACCGTTTCTGTTTTCTTTCTTTTATGGTTTTTTCCTTGCATTGTAATTCTCAAACTCACAGTGTTAAGGTTAACCTTAAGAAGATGTCACAGCGATGACAGCCATTAAAACCATTTAAGAATTTGGAAATGTCGGCTACCAGGGGGAATAAATACACTGCATTTGCAGGGCCTAAGGACTTTTACTCTAGATTACACTCTAGATTAATTGATTAACTGCAAAATTGGTTAACAACCACAATAGGACATTTCAGCTGCTCACAGATCATTGCTTGCCTCATTTGAATGCCCCCTTATCTGGTCTTTGAAGACAGATAATATGTATTTTTCCTTGTACACTTTTCCTTGTACACCTTCTTCCTGCCTGGTTTAAAGAGCATTAACTATGAAAATTGTCGTGGATACTTTGCTTTTGTCATGTTTCCAGGACACTTTATAGCTTGGAAGCTCAACACTGAAATATCTCCATGCCAGCACTATTTATTTAACTATGGGAAACCTAAAATAAGATCTTGCTGAGGTTCGGGCTTGTGCATATCACTGAGGTTCTGTTCCTTCTTTCCCACCATACATAAGAGCAATGACACAGAGGGCCTCAGTGATTATTCTACAAGCCTGTTGACAAGACTGGCCCTTTGCTGGTGTCTGTGAACTTGGATTTCACAAGGGTTCCTACCCTTCCCAGAACTGATAAGAGTAGCTCACTATGCCTAAATGGTTTGGGCAAACATCGTGGTTTGTGCTTATCAAAGAAAGAAAGATTTAATGAAATTTGTTAAGGCATAGTAAGGCAGGCTTTATTCAAGGGGAGGACCATCACAATAGGTACAGCAGCATTATAATAGAGTTTTGCAGTAAGGGAGAGAGATCGGGTTCAACCTCTAGAAGGCAGCATGGGCAGTGGAGATTTACAGCCAAAGAGCAGGGTGGGAGTCAGTGGGTAGAGAATTACTAGAGGAATCATCAGATGGAAGGTGGCGGGGGGGGGGGGGGGGGGGGGGGCGGCTGGGGGGGGGGGAGCTTCTTGTCAAACCAACCCAAGAGGATTTTTGCTGAAGGCAGGCCAGGGTGATCAGACATCAGCTGAGGCATGATGGGAGATGAGGAACCTAATTAGATCATGAAAGTTATCAGATAGGATGGTGGGGGAATCTTGCAAAACTGACTTAGCAAGATTCTTCCTAAAACTAGATTTCACTAGGAAGGGCACATTCTGACTAAAATTTGTAAAGAAGCTTTGTCATGCCAAACATGCTTTCTTTCTAGGTGTCTGAAGGTTTGGTGTGCCATGGAGAAGTTACCAGCCCCCACTAAAAACTCTGGGTGCTGAGTCTCTAATGCATGTCTGTTATAGACTCTGTCCCTCCACTGAGACAGGACTCAGTCCAGCCTGAGTCTGGTTTCCCTCTGCCTTCACCTCCTGTATCATTTTCCTGATTCTGCCCTATATTCTTTTACTGTAATACATCATAGCCATGGGTAAGCCCATACTGAATGTTGTGGGTCCTCCAGGGATCACCAAGACTGAAGCTGGTCTCGGGGACCCTCACCACCACTGTACCCTAACTTTTTGATCCATTTAGTCTAGAACTACACCAGCTTTCCCACTCTAAACTGCTAGCTCATTCAAAGTTTTCCTTTACATTATTTCAGAGTAGTGGTAGTGTCTTTAATCTATTTGACTCCGAGACAGATAATTTTGCTTTACCACTAGTTGGTTTGAGGTCTTAGATAAGTAAGGAAGCCTCTTGAAATTGTGGTTTCTCAACTTGCATGTGACAGAATGAATCTATAAGGCCCCTCTTTCAACAGGCGGTGGATATCACGAAAGTTTGTGTTCTTGGAGTCTCATCTTTTTTTATTACATAACATTAAAACATAAAAGCTCAGCTTAAATGGAAAAATTTTCTGTACATCTCATCCTATCTCACTGACTAAATTCTGGCTGTTTTTGTTGTGGTGGTGGTGGTCGTTGTATCATCAGTTGAAATGCTTCTGGTTTGAGTAATAGATTTCCTGGAGAGGGGTCAGTATCTTAAACACTGAGGAGTTTAATATCACTGGTAACAAGAAGTTCTGTGAACTATGATTCCAGGATTAATTAATTAACACACCCAAATAACCAAGGGCCCAGATGTCACCAATATTTGTTTTGTATCCTCAACATTGTTTTAAAAATGTTTATTTTTGAGAGAAAAGGCATGAGCAAGGGAGAGACAGAGAGGGGGAGAGAGGACAGGAAGTGGATTTTGCACTGACAGCAGAGAACCTGATGCAGGTATCAAACTCATGAATTATTAGATCACGATCTAAGCCAAAGTTGGACGCTCAACTGACTGAGCTTTTATCCTCAGCATTTTTTTAATGTTTATTTATTTTTGAGAGAGAGAGACAGAATGAGAGAGGGGGAGGGGCAGAGAGAGAGAAGACACAGAATCCGAAGCAGGCTCCAGGCTCCAAGCTGTCAGCACAGAGCCCGATGTGGGGCTCAAACTTATGGACCGCAAGATCATGACCTGAGCCAAAGTTGGACGCTTAACCGACTCAGCCACCCACGCACCGCTCCTCAGCATTTTTAATGTGTCTTCAGGCTTATCATGTCATGACTGCAAGATGGATTCCACAACTCTAGGCATTGGATTCTCACAATCTGAATCAAAGTATAGAAAGTAATGTTTTTAAGCATGTCTTCTTTCTTCAGGGAGAAAAATAGTTCTTACACAACTCCCCATAAGATGTTGATATATTTTGTCAGCCAGGTAGTAATTACATTGATAAACCTTGTGAAAATTATTCTACACAGAGAGAAAAGTAATGATCATAATACAGTTTAGATTAAGCACAAAGTAACATTGGGGTCAGGCAGGGACCATCTTCCATGAGAAGCTGAACATTAGAAGAAAAGTCTCAGACTCTAAGAAGAGAGGACTGAGAACATGACTGCAATAAAGGCAAAAACCAGATTCTTCCTCGGAGCTTTGATCCAATCAGCTATAATGATTATAGTAGTTGCCATCACATACAGTAAGGTGTGTATTCATTATAAACCATCTTCTCATTTATGCATACCTTTCCTACCTGCAAATTTTAGTAATAACATTATATGTTCTTTAATTGGAATACCATAATCTCTTCCATGCTGTTGTTAACCACATATTACTTTCCAATATTTCTAATAAAAATACATTTATAAATAACATAACATCTTTTTTTTAATGTTTATTTATTTTTGACAGAGACAGAGCATGAGTGGGGGAGGGGTAGAGAGAGAGGGAGACACAGAATCTGAAACAGGCTTCAGACTCTGAGCTGTCAGCACAGAGCCCAACGCGGGGCTCCAACTCACAGATCGCAAGATCATGACCTGAGCCGAAGGCAGACGTTCAACTGACTGAGCCACCAAGGCGCCCCAACATAACACCTTTATATGAAAATATCTTTATACATTTTTTTCACATTTGAAAAAAAAAAGATGTAAAATTTGTATGGAACTGTAAAAATCCCTGAACAGCCAAAGCAATCTTGAGAAAGGTAAACAGAGTTGGGGGTATAACACTTCTTATTTTAAGCTACATTACAAAGCTACAGTAATCAAAACAGTATGAGGTTGGCATAATAGGAAACACATGGATCAATGGAACAGAGTGGAGAGCCCATAAATAAACCCATGCATATATGGTCAGTTCGTTCATGAGAAAGCAGCTAAGAATATACAGTGGGGACAGTACAATCCCTTTGGTAAATGGTGCTTGGGCAACTGAACAATCACATGCAAAAGAGTGAAAGCAGACCCTTATCTTATACCGTACACAAGAAACCAATTGATCATGAATAAAAAAAATTAAATGTAAGGCCGTAGAGCTTTACAAGAAAACATAGGTGGCAAGCTCCTTGTAATTGGTCTTGGTGGTGATTGTTTGGATAGGACTCCAAAAGCAAAGACAGCAAATACAAACTTAGAGAAAAGGGACTACATCAAGCTAAAAAGCTTCTTCACAGCAAAGGAAACCATCAGCAAAATGAAAAAGCAACCTACTGAATGGGAGAAAATATTTGCAAATGATCAACCTGATTAGGAGTTAACATACAAAATATATAGTGAACTCTCAACTTAACAGAAAATAAAAACAAACAGTTCAATTAAAAAATGGACAGAGGATCTGGATAAGACTTTTTTTTCCCCAAAGAAGACATGCAGATGGCCAACAGGCACACGAAAAGATGTCAACATCACTAATTATCAGGGAAATGCAAATCAAAAACACAATTTTTTATCACCTTACACCTGTCAAAATGGCTAGTAACAAAAACACAAGAAATAACAAGCATTATTGACTATGTGCAGAAAAGAGAACCTTTGCACACTGTTGGTGGGGATGTAAATTGGTGCAGCCACTGTTGAAAACAGTGTGGAAGTTCCTCAAAAAAATTGAAAATAGAACTACCGTGCAATCTTGTAATTTCACTTCTGGGTATTTTTCCTAAAAAAATGAAAACACTAACCAAAAAATATCTGCACCCTCATGTTCATCGAAGCCTTTTATAAAAACTAAGATAGGGAAGCAACCTAGGCATCCATCAATGGATGGTTGGATAAAGAAAATTTGGTATACACACAGACACACACATAGGAATATAATTTACCTATAAAAAAGAATATCTTGCCATTTGCAACAACATGGATAAACCTTAATGGTGTTATGCTAAGTAAAATAATCACACAGACAAAGACAAATACCATTTGATCTCACTTATACGTGGAATCTAAAAACATACCCAACGAACCAAATAAAAAACAAACTGATCTAATA